>NW_005371219.1:1089987-1097101 GCF_000412655.1 Myotis brandtii
TTGATACTTTTTTTTCTTCTTTATGAATTGCTTCAATATACAAGTCAGGAGAAGATGAAATAACGTCACCTAGGGCCACACCACCAGCATGGGTATATGTGGGCTTAGGTGGCAAGAAACTCTGCACCCTCATTTGTAAACTGGAATGACGATACAAATTGGAGCTTCTTGTGCCTTGCTTCCTGGCACATTGTTCCAGGTCTTTCAGGGGCTAGGTGCACTCCACACAATGTCCTCTTCATCCCTGACCTCCCCCCAAAACTACTATAATTTATATGTCTTAACATGCTAACTTTTATGAGTATTATCGTTACTGCATAGAGACATTGTTATTGTTATTGTCCCCTGTCCATGCTGCAAAGATAGATTATCCTTGATCTACCTTGGGGCCATTCAAAGCCAGTCGTCTATACTAGGTTGATAACATACCATGATGTACAGCAATGGCCAAATTTATATTGTAGCATAGTTGTATAACATGTATTTCCTTTCACTAGGCTGAGGAGATATTATTCAGAGAAGTCTAGAACCCATCTATACATACAACCCTCATGCATAACAATGTATACAGGAGAGAGAGAGAGAGAGAGAGAGAGAGAGAGAGAGAGAGAGAGAGAGAGAGAGAGAGAGGAGAGAGAGAGAGAAGAGAGAGAGAGAAGAGAAAGAGAGGAGGGAAGGGAAGGGAAGGGAAGGGAAGGGAAGGGAGTCTATGACGCCAGACCTAGAAATGTGTTTTGGCTTGCTTTCTGGGCAAGTCAAAACACATTATACACATGATATAGAGATAAATCATAACCAAAGACAGTGAGATTTTATAAGAAAAGAAGATGGCTAATTACATGAAATATTTCTAGTGTTAATAATATTCACACTTTGACATTAGAAATTATTTAAAACACCCATCTATTTAACTTCTGTGATATATGTCTGACTTGCCGAGGTTCAGCAGGGTTCACTGAGAAACTGTCTGCTGTGCATGTATTTTCAGTCAATCATGATTATTAGAGCATCCTCAGTGTGGCTTCTTGGGAGGCTGAGAGCCAGGAAGTGGGGAAGAGAGGTGCCGAACAGCTAACCCATTTCCACACATGAATCTCAACTGACTTCTCCTTTCTCTCAACTAATAGGCCAACAGAAATTAAAAATTCGAATGAACCAATAAACTACCTAGTGCCTTCACCTTATTTGCAAAATAAAGACATTGAGGGTGGATTTGGCAACAGTTTCCTTAGGTGCATGTCATTAATTTCAGTGATGGAATTCAAATGCATACCTCCTCAATACCACAATGCTTAACTTAGTATTTAGTAATATATAATTTTTATTGTTCTCTAAATTTCCTCTAATGAATTTTGTTTTCAATCTTAAACTGTGAGATCTTTAAAGATCGATAGCACTTGCAAACCTCATAGAATCTTGTACAACATTTATTGAAATCTCAGTCATTTCTTAGTAGCCAACTAATGAGTTAATTTATATTCTCTCAGTGTACGAATGCAATGAGTCACTTTAAAGAAAATAAAAGTTATCGCCGAAACCAGTTTGGCTCAGTGGATAGAGCGTCGGCCTGCGGATTGAAAGGTCCCAGGTTCGATTCCGGTCAAGGACATGTACCTGGGTTGTGGGCACATCCCCAGTAGGAGATGTGCAGGAGGCAGCTGGTTGATGTTTCTCTCTCATCGATGTTTCTAACTCTCTATCTCTCTCTCCCTTCCTCTCTGTAAAAAATCAATAAAATATATTTTAAAAAAAGAAGAAAATAAAAGTTAAGGACTCTTATTTTTAAAATAAAATATTTTTCATTCATTCACCATAATTTATTGAGTACCTAATAAGTGCAAGGCTTTATTCTAGGAGATGGAAATGCAGAAAACAAACAAAGCAAAAAAAGTGAAATCAATAATCTTACATTTAAGGCTGGGAAATAAATAGTAAACAAAAATAAATTTAAAAATATACATTCTTCAATTGATCCAAAGAGCATTGGAGAAGTAAAGAATGAGGATTGGGAGGTTGGATAGAGAGATTGCAGTAGAGAATGACCATAAAACGTCTCCGTGAGAAGGTGACATTTGATTGCAGATGTAGAGACTGTGAGGGTGTGAGCCATGTGAACACTGGGGACGGGCATCTCAAGCAAGGGGAGTAGAGAATAAAAAGAAGCATCGCATGCCTGGCTTAGCGGAACAGTAAGGAGCCCAGGCAGGTTGGAGCCAGTGAGTAGGCAGAGGAGTAGGAGGTAAATCAGAGAGGCACAGAAGGGTACAGATCCTGCAGGACTTAACTGGATTTTGTGAGGATTTTCTGAGGATTTTGTTCTTAGTGAGGTGGACATCATTGGAAGTTTCAGCACAGCGGAGACATGGTTGCCAGCTTTTTCTGAAGAAAAAATATCACCCTTTCTGTAGTTTTAAAACTTTAACAGAGGGGTAAAGGCAGAAGGAAGAAGCACATTGAAAAAGCCACTAAATAAGGCAGGTAAGAATGGGGCCATGGTATTGGCAAGCGTGATGGAGAGAGGTGGCTGAAATCTGAGTAAATTTTGAACAAAAGCTGAGGGGATTTGCTGACAGAATTGTCAAGAATGACTATGGTGTACCCGGCCAGTGTGGCTTAGTGGTTGAGCATTGGCCCAGGAATCATGGTCCAATTCCTGGTCAGGGCATATGCCTGGGTTGTGGGCTCAATCCCAGTGTGGGAGGTTCAGGAGGCAGCTGGACAATGATTATCTCTCGTCATTGATGTTTCTGTCTCTCACTCCCTCTTCCTTCCTCTCTGAAATGATATAGACATAGATATAGATATAGATATAGATATAGATATAGATATAGATATATAGGTATATAGATATATATATAGACTCTAGTCTGCAAGAGCCAAGATGGTGTCACCATTTGCTGAGATGGGGAAGACTCTAAGAAAAGCAAGTGGGGGAAGAATCAGGAGCTAGATTTTGGACAAGTCTAATATGCCTATTAATGATGCCACTTTGCCATTGTGGTTCATTAGAAAAATTCAGAATAGTACTTATTAAACACTAGAGGCCTAGTGCACGGATTCGTGCACCAGTGAGGTCCCTCGGCATGGCCTTTGGGGATTAGGCTGAAACCAGCAGCCCAGTGCCACCTGTCCCTCCTGCCTGCTGCTCCCACTAATCACGGCCCTACTGTGCCTGCAGCAGGCTCGCTCCCAGTCAGTCCAGATCAGGAGAGGCTTGCACCACCTCAGCGGCACTCGCCAGCCGTGATCCCTGCTTCTGGGCCCGTTGGTCAGCTGAGCCACCAGGGGGCAGCTCCTGCACTGAGCATCTGCCCCCTGGTGGTCAGTGCATGTCATAGCAACTGGTCAACCAGTTGCTTAGGCTTTTATATATAGAGATGCTTGTATGTCTTTATGTGAGGATTTCCAAGAAAATATTTTGTGACCTGAGCTCTCAAAGAAAAGTGAGAACTCTGTGGCCATGTACAATACTACTGCATGTCATTGTACATGCAAGTGTCAAGGTTGAAGTCTAATGTCATGCAAAGTCTTGGTTAACGTTCACAGTAGCAATTAACAATCTGAAAATTTATTAATTACTCTTATATATTATGTTTGACTTTCAAAGCTATTTTTAAGATCTTCTTATGTGATTATAACCCTTAATAAGCATGTTTATGTTTGCATTTCATCTTGAAGTCAAGTTCAGCAACTATTTCTCTTTATTCTTAATTCTAAGGAAGGCAAAAGGCTTATTTAACTTTTTCTATTTGGAACTAATTCATCAAACTTATTGATATTTTCTGCTGCAGAAATTGTAGAATTTTATCTTTAGCAGTGTTTGTCTATTCTATATTTATGTGTATACTTTCATGTTCTTCAGTGTTAATCTCAGTAGTTCTATAAAATTAGCTTCCATGTTATTGAAGAACAATATAAACTTTCACTTTATCATTCTTACCTAGTTGAGATCCTTGAGTATCAAATATATTTCATAGTATTCAAATGAATATTGCAGACACATTTATGAAAATTAGTGTGAGGAAGTGGAAATAGCCTTTCCATACTATTATTGGTAGCTACTGTTTCTCACTCATGTATATCTCTTCTAATTGGGTCATTTTGGGTGTGTTAGAAAGTTTTGACATTGCAGTATCATAGAAACCTTTATTGAGCTTAATCTCAGATGTCACTATTTAAATAAAGAGTCATGTGTAGTAGGTTGTCAGTTTGAATATTAAGGGTCCTGAACCCAGGCTGAATAATTTGGGAATCACTGTGGTTAATTAAATAGTACTTCATACAAATACTGTATATCACTGCTTAATTAGTTGAGAATATCAACGGATTGGAGATGTGTTAGAAAAGCACTAATTGAAACATTGAAGACTAACTTCTAAAACATGAATCATTATGAAGACAGTAGAAAGAGCAGTTATAAAGCAAATCAAAGTCATTCTCTTTCAGTAAACATCTTAGTTGCTTACAGCATTTGGGTCATGTTTGCAAGGACATAGTGCTTTATCATGCCTGATGAGAATTGCTAGAGGACTCCATGGGAGCTGCGAGAGTATTGCATTTGAAACACACCACTGGGTCCCGCACTGGTTCAGTTAAGTATCTGCTGCATGACTTAGTGGACCTCTGCATCTCAATTTCTACCAACTGTAACATGATAATTTCTACTTCACACAGGTGTTATGAGAATTGAATGAAATAATACAAGCAGAATATAAAGTGTTATTATTAGTTTCACATCTCACCAGAAAGTAAATAAGATATGACATGGTGATATAATTAAAATTCATAATTTTTGAAATTATAAATTTAAAATAACTACAGTCCAGGATGTGAAAATTAGAAAAAAAACAAGCACATGACACTTAACCAGTTACCCTTACATAATGCCAATTAGATATTTTCTTTTATATTTTCCTATGTAGCTTTTATAATTCTTTTCTGATTATCAAAGCAATGCATATGCTTTACCATATGCAAATTGGAAATATGGAAAAGCATAATAAAGAGAAAGAGCATTTAGAAATTGCCCTTATGCAACTACTGATAATCACTGTTAATTTAAAACATATATTTCTACTAAATACACTATTAAAATTTGGTGTACTTTTATCTTTCTCTATTTAATTTTAGGTGAGGTAGCAATATTATTTTATATACTACTTTTTAAAAATGAACACTGCCTTTTCTTTTAAATTTGTCAATTTATCTTTGTCATTACATTTTTTAAAATTCTTAATGGCTGCATAACATTCTGCAAACAGATAAACTATAATTTATTTAACCACTGCATTCTTCCTACACATTTAGGCTGTTTAGAATTCTTCACAAATTAAAGAAAGAAAAAGCTGCTGTGATATAATAACAGTTCTTCTTCCTAAACCTTTTTCTTACATTTCAGATCATTTTCTTGAGATGTATTTTCAGAAGTTGAATTACTCAATGAAAAGATATAAACATTTCTAAGGCTTTCAAAAATAAGGAGTTCCAAAAGACAACTCCTACTAGCACTGCATGAAATTCTATGCACTTTTATCATTTTGTTTTGCATAGCTATAATCATAGTGTGCATATAATTCTGTGTCTTATTTTCACTTAGAATTATACTTTACTTTTTGTAATGTTGATGCATAGTCTTTATAAAAACCATTTTAATAGTTCCACAATATTCTACTCAATGAAAACACTATAATTACTTAGCCATTCTTATGTTTTTGGACATTTAGTTTGCTTCCAATTTCCTTCTTATATAAAAATACAAACAGTGAATATGGTACAAAAAGTTTTCATGGTTGTTTTTACTGCTTTTAAATTGTTCCCTCATGTCATCCATAAACTTGACAGTTCTGGGATCTCTTAAAAACATGTATTACCATTATCTTGCAATATGGCGATATTAAGATTTGCTGGGGCAAGCAGTATATCACCTGTATGAGTTTACCAGGTTCACGATGTCCTCACCAACCTTTTATACAACCTCATGAATTTACAGCCATAATTTTACTTTCTCTCCTTATTCTTTGTACCAATTGGGATCAGATGGGCACAATGCTTTTTAAAGTTAATATACCTTTGTATTTCATTATTGTCCAAGACATAATAAAAGAATTTGGATAGCATTTGTTATGCTGACCAATAGCTCAAGACTTATAAAATAATGATAGGTTGTCTGATGTGACAAAATTTCAATACTTCCAAGCTTAAGTACTCTTTTTCTAATTTAAAGTATTACATATAGTATTAATATGTCTCCTTTCCCCTTATTGACCTCCCCCATCCCCCCATCCCCCAACACATGCCCTTACCCGCCTTGTGCCTGTGTCTATTGGTTATGCTTATATGCATGCATATAAGTCCTTTGGTTGATCTCTTACTCCCCACTCCCAATGAAGTTTGACACTCTGTTTGATGCTTCTCTGTCTCTGTATCTATTTTTGTTCATCAGTTTATGTTGTTCATTATATTCCAAAAATGAGTGAGATCATGTGATATTTATCTTTCTCTGATTAGCATAATGCTCGCCAGGTTCATCCATGCTGTTGTGAATGGTAAGAGTTATTTCTTTTTTAGAGCAGCATAGTATTCCATTGTGTAGATATACTACAGTATTTTAATCCATTCATCTGCTGATGGGCACTTAGGCTGTTTCCAAATCTTAGCTATTATAAATTGTGCTGCTGTGAACATAGGCATACATATGTCCTTTCTAATTGGTGTTTCTGGTTTCTTGGGATATATTCCTAGGAGTGGGATTCCTGGGTCAAATGGGAGTTCCATTTTTATTTTTTTGAGGAAACTCTATACTGTTTTTTTCCATGGCTGCACCAGTCTGCATTCCCAACATCAGTGCACGAGGGTTCCTTTTTCTCCACATACTTGCCAGCACTTGTCATTTGTTGATTTGTTGATGATAGCCATTTTGACAGGTGTGAGATGATATCTCATTGTCATTTTGATTTGCATCTTCAAGCATGAGTACTCTTGCTCCATTAGCTTGGAGGCCACCATTTACAAATTTTAGATTGGTACTAATTTTTATAATATACTAGAGGCCTGGTGCACAAAAATTTGTGCACTCGCGGGGGGGGGGGGTCCCTCAGCCCGGCCTGTGCCCTCT
>NW_005371219.1:1097416-1110702 GCF_000412655.1 Myotis brandtii
GGTCAGTGTGTGTCATAGTGACCAGTCATTCTCAGCCATTCTGCTGTTAGGGTCAATTTGCATATTACCATTTTATTATATAGGATTTGCTTCATGATTAGATTTCAAGCTTCATGGACTTTCCATTTTGAATTACCTTACTATGTAAGATTTGATAAGATTGGTCTATTATCATTTGATTCAGATTAAGATACTCTAAACTGATATAGATTCATATTTATTTCTGCCCATTAGGTCCTAGGGCAGTGATGGTGAACCTATGACACGCGTGTCAGAGGTGACATGCGAACTCATTTTTTTGGTTGATTTTTCTTTGTTAAATGGCATTTAAATATATAAAATAAATATCAAAAATATGTCTTTGTTTTACTACAGTTGCAAATATCAAAAAATTTCTATATGTGACATGGCACCAGAGTTAAGTTAGGGTTTTTCAAAATGCTGACACGCTGAGCTCAAAAGGTTCGCCATCACTGTCCTAGGGTAATAACTTCTCTTTTCCTTGAAAGTTTGGCCCGAATGCCAATATGCATTCCTAGAGAATATTATTTGCCTACAACATGGAAATTAGTACTATTAATTAGAGATTGTGGGAGACTTCACAATTCCCCACCCTCCCCTATGTCTATGCTCTTTGAAATATGACTTTACAGATCCTCGCATTAAGAGGTAGTTTTATTTCCTATGTCTTGAATCTGGATTGACCTTATAATTTACTAGTTTCAAGTCTAGGCCTCAAGAGGTTTGACTTATTTCCGTTCATTTTCTTGGAATCCTCTCCCAACTATATGTGCAAGCCTGAGTTAGCCTTCTAATATATGAGTGATAACATGGAGCATAAAAAGGATGACCTCTCAGTTGAGGTCATCCTGGATAAGCCAGTCCCCAGTCAACCCACTAGCTGACTGTTGATACATGAGCAAGCCTAGTTGAGATGAGTCATATCCAATCCAGAATAGCAGAACATCCCAGTTAACCTCTGATTTATAAACTAAATAAAAGAGTTGTTATTTTAAGCCACTAAGCCTTGTGGTGGTTTGTTATGCAGCATTATGTAGCAATAGATAATTGATAAAGGGTCTTCATCGACTTATAATCCATGACCGTCATGAGGAACAATATAGCTGGTTTAAGTAAATATTTTAATTAATTTAATTTCATTAGATTTTCAACTCAATGCTAGAGTCTTTCCTCATAGAAGAAGAATGGGCCTGGCTGGGGTGGCTCAATGGTTGAGCATCGACCCATGAACCAGGAGGTCATGGTTCAATTCCTGGTCAGGACACATGCCCAGGGTTGCAGGTTCTATCTCCAGTGGGGGGCATGCAGGAGGTAGCCGATCTATGATTCTCTCTCATCATTGATGTTTCTATCTCTCTTCCTCTCCCTTCCTCTCTGAAATCAATAAAAAAATTTTTTTAAAGAAGAATGGTACAACAATACACCCTGTATCTCATGGAACAAAGCCAGTGATTTTTATAGATCCTGCAATGCACAGCATGTAAAACTCCCTGACCCCAGGCAGTAAAACTACTATACTTGGGAATTCTAGTGTGCATATAGGAAGTACTAACAAATGGGGTTTGCTAGTGCTGAGCCAAACAAACACCCTCAAAACAAAGTAGTCATAGGTTCTCATACAATGCTAGTAGAAGTTACTTTATGGAAAAATGTTGCAAAAGCTTTGAATGTCATCTTAGTCAGTTTGGGCTACTATAACAAATCACTATAGACTAGTGGCTTAAACCACAAACATTTAGTTGTCACACTTCTGGAAGCTGGAAGGCCTGAGATCGGAGTGCCAGCATGGTTGGATGTTGGTAAGGATCCTCTTACTGTTTCCTCACGTGGTAGAGAAAGAGAGAAAGGAAGCAAGCTCTCTTATGGCATGGATCCCATCATGAGGACTTCTCTCAAGACCTAATTACCTCCAAAAAGCCTATCTCCAGTTATTTAGTCCATTAGGGATTAGGGTTTAAACATGAATTCTGAGAGTACACAAACATTCAGTCAATAGCAAATGTGTCTATATCTTTTGGTTGGAAGAATAAAAATAAACTAACCCTGTGTCACATCTGGACATTATAATTCTCAGACAAATCACATTAATTATCACACATAGATGAAGCTCTGAAAATAATATCACACTACAAGCAAAGTCTTGGTCTGCCTATCTCTTATTAGTATTTTTGACTTGTGAAGTCAAATATGATAGCAAATAGCCACATGTGTCTATTTATATTTAAAATAATTGAAATGTAATAAAATTAAACATTGCAGTTTCTGAACCTCATTAGCTACATTTCATGTGTCAATAGCCACATATGGCTAGTGGCTACAGTGTGGACAGGACAGATGCAAACTTTTCCGTAATTATAGAAAATTCTATTGAACAATCCTGCATTCTACATTTCTAACCCCATAAAGTAAATTTGATTGCTTCTATGGTTATTTGGATTTAATTCACAAGTTAATGTTTTGAGCATGATCACTCATTAAATATCCTGACCACTATACCAGCAGAAAAAATGTTTTGAGACAAGGCTTCCACTTTGCTTGGTGATTCCCACAGAGCAGCCACACCAAATAAGGTGGACTGGTTCTCACAAAGACCAGGTATATCTACAATCACCTGTTTAAATTTAATATCGTTCCTTATTCCATGCCATTTTTTAAAATCCTCAACCAAGGATATGTTTTTATTGATTTTAGATGGAGAGGAAAGGAGATGGAGAGAGAAAGAGAGAGAGGGAGGGAGAGAGAGAGAGAGAGAGAGAGATCAGTGTGGGATTGAAACATTGATCTGTTGTGTCCAGCACATGCCCTGACCGGGGATGGAACCCAAAACCTGGGTATGTGCCCTGACCAGGAAGTGAGCATGTGACCCTTCAGTGAATGGGACAAAACTCCAACCACTGAGCAATACTGGCCAGGGTGATTCCATGCCATTTTTAATGATTTGATGGATTTATAGAAACATGTACATGGGAGAGAAACATTGATTTGTTGTGTCCAGCACATGCCCTGACCGGGGATGGAACCCAAAACCTGGGTATGTGCCCTGACCAGGAAGTGAGCATGTGACCCTTCAGTGAATGGGACAAAACTCCAACCACTGAGCAATACTGGCCAGGGTGATTCCATGCCATTTTTAATGATTTGATGGATTTATAGAAACATGTACATGTTCTATCACTTAAAACTAATAAAAGTTGATGCATGGACATAAGTTTTCCATCCTTTTACTGTACATGCATCTTGGTTCTGTTCTCAAAGGCCTTGATGTTGTATCTTTTAATAGAAACATTTATCTTTTAATAGAAACATTTAACTGACAGTTGCATAATATTGGATATGCTAGTGAACTTTTGTTATGATGTCTGCAAACTACTTACTTGGAGATTACTAGAATTTGGTTCAATCCATTAAAAAAATTCTCTGACAGATCAATTTTCTCCATAATAATCAACTTATATATTTCCAAAATTTTATGGTCCAGCCTACTTCCTGAACAAATTTGAGAGTGAATGCTTTTAATGATTAAAACCTATAGCTGTTCTTCATAAAGAGTTTACCCTGGCATGAGAGGCAAATATATATTTAGGTTGTCCCAAACAGGGTTACTCCACATCTTATATGTCGTGTTACTTCTGTGACCTTAAGTTAAGAGATAGCCAGACATTTCTCCAGCAAAATGTGTTTATGCGGGAACAACAAAGACTTGCATTTCAGGACATGTGCTCTAATGGCGGACCATGCTCAAGTCCAGATAAGCAAAGGAGGGGACTCCTTTCATGAACTTGGGAGGGGCTTTTTAAACAAAGAGTTCATTGGAAGAAACTGAAATTTCAAATAGAGTGACTTTTTATTGACTGAGTTATAGAAGTCTCCCAGTGGCTAAGCTGTTACTGGCAAGAAGGAGTCTTTTCTTCCTCCTGTGAGGTGGGGTGGTAGTATGAATTGCTGTACTAAAGCACATCTCTTCTTGTTGGTGTCAGTAGTGTACCTTGAGTGACATGTGGGTGAAAGTTTTTCTTTAAGCCTCCCGACTCCATTTCAAATGAGATTTTTTTGTTTATTAACTTTTACTCCTCACGAGGAGTATAGTTTCTCATTTCATGTCTTGTACACATTTGCTGCTGGGGAATTTCACACAAAGTAAAAATTGTAATTTCAGCCATCATAAAACGTTATAGTCCTTCTTATGATGGGTCTGACCAAATATACTTGGAGTTTGGCTCATTTACACTATTTTACCTTTTTTATAGTTTTATTGAGGACAATTGCCATATAGTAAAATTCACATATTTAAAATGCACAGTTTGATAAATTTTGACATATGTAAATGCCCAAAAAGCAATCATGACTCTCAAAATAATGAAAATATCACCCCCCAGATTCCTTTGTGTCATGCTGAAAATTCCTCCCTCCAAACACTCCCTATCCTTCCCCACTCCTATACACAAGCAATCACTTATTGGTTTTCTGTCACTATAGTTAATTTGCAATTGCTGCACTTTAATATGAATGAAATTGTACATTGTAAACTCTTTTCTGTCTGCCTTCTTCTACTCAGCATAATTATTGTGATGAGATTCAATATTGTATTGCATATATCAGCAGTTCATTCCTTTTAATTGCCGAGTAGTGTTCTATTATATGGATATATCACAATTTATTCATTCATCATCTGGTGATAGGCATTTAAGTTGTTTCCAAATTTTGGTTATTACAAATAAAGCTGCTTTTAAAATCCATATACAAGTATTTGTATAGAAATATGCTTTTATTTCTTTTGGCTCAAATTCTAGAAGTAGAATGGCTGGATCTTGCAGTAGCTATATGTTTATGAAGTTGACTTTGAGCTGGTGATAAGTGGCAGTAAAATATATAGTCTGGATAACAATTGCCCTTGAAGGATGGCCTTAATGTCAGCTGATTGGTTGAAAAATAGCCTTTCAGTGTATGTGATAACTTGGAAGTCAGAAAAAAATCATAGGACTAGAATGGACAGCGCACTGTCTATTTATCATTTCAGGGACATGAATATTTCTTTATTTCTTAAATATTCAGAGGGAAGCATTTTTAGATGAATGCAATATTTATTGTGAAGGTCAATTTCATGCAATAAGAAAGCTAGTTGGTTTCGCCATGGGGGTCTTTTATTTTCTACTTTCTGCAGTTGGCTGGAGGCTAATACATCATGCATAACAGCTAATGAGAGGTGCATGTTTTCTACTGCTGCCTTAACAAATAATCACAAAGTTAGCAGCTTAAAAATAACACCCTTTTAGTATCTCACAGTCCTGTAGGTCAGAAGTCACAGGATGACATGGCTCAATTGAGTCTTGTGTAGTGTCTCAGAAGGCTCTGTGGATACATGCTTCCTAAACTCATTTAGGTTGTTGACTGAATTCTGTTCTTTGCAGTTGTAGTACAGAAGTCCTTGTTTCTTTGCTGTGTGTCAGCCAGCAGCTGTTTCTATAAGTTTCCCACATGCTTTTTCATGCTTCCCATATGTCTGCTCCAGCAAGGGTAGGCCAAGTTCCTCTCACGCTTTAGATCTCTTCAATATGCGCTCTGTTACATTTCTCTATCTCCAGCCAGAAAAAGCTTTCTGCCTGTGAGGCTCCTGTGGTTTACATGGGTCCACCTGGATAATACAGAGAAATCCTTGTATTTCTAAAGGCCTCAATCTTAGTTATATCTGCAAAGTACCTTTGCCATGTAAGATAGCATTCACAGGTTCCAGATTTGGGCATCTGTAGGTGGCCATTCTGCTTACCACAAAAAGTTAATAACTGTTACTCCTTATCTATTTCCTAAAAGACCCTTCATTATTTTAGTTAAATGATCACTGCAACCCCTTCCATCTAATAGGCCTGGAATATCATCTCTCATAAGAGTATTTGCAGGCATTTAGTAGACACTGGTTTACCTCACATATGTGATTGCTTGTGGACTGTTGTTTTTTGTTGTTGTTTTTGTTTGTTTGGTGTGTGTGTGTGTGTGTGTGTGTGTGTGTGTGTTTTCTCCTAACATGACTAACAAGTCTTTTCCCCCTATCTCTGTTATGGTTCTCAATTCTAGGATCTATTTCCTAGATTACCAAATTGACAAAATGTGTTTTTCATTGATAACTGTGCTTCATTAAACCTAAATACTTATCTGTACATATTATTTGGGACAATGGTCAGGAAAGGAATTAGAAGTAGATTTACTCCATTTCCTGGAAGTATTGTGGTGCGTCATCTGTCATCATTAGGTAGGATTCAGCTGGTAGGAGACACTTGGGTTCCCTGGTAATAGATCTTTGCTGTCATTGAGGAAGGAGTTAAGCTTCTCTTCATACGGGTGTGAACAATGGCAGTAATGCTTAAAATCTCAGAAACAAAAGCCTAAATTCTGAGATGTTGATTCTGGTGTGTTTCTCTCTCTCTCTCTCTCTCTCTCTAGGGTGTGAACAATGGCAGTAATGCTTTAAAATCTCAGAAACAAAAGCCTAAATCCTGAGATGTTGATTCTGGTGTGTTCTCTCTCTCTCTCTCTCTCTCTCTCTCTCTCTCTCTCTCTCTCTCTTCATTATGTATTTCCTATAAGTCTAGAAAAATACAATGGGGGGAAAGTCAAACAGATTATTATTATCAAATCCTTGATCTTAGGCTAATTTTCTATTATTCCTCCCTTTGCCTTTCTCATCCTTCAACCATTTCACTGCTAATTAGGATTCTAACAGGACTGATCAGTGGTTGAAAAATGAAATATGGGTACATCAAGCCTAATTACTAGCCCCAGTGTGAGGTTTGGGGAATGAGAGACTAAAAATCAGTGACCAGAAAGTGTGGCTCTTTATTCATCCTTGTTAGTCCCTAGAATGCCTGTGACAGTCATGGGTAACTGAGTGGCTTTGTTCTCAACCTATGGATGACCTTTAATATAAAGATCTGGGCATAATTAGAATTCAGATTGTTTTACAGGATAAAGAAGTTGGGCCCAGAAGATTTATTGTCTTGTGTATAGCCACACAACACAAATGTCATGTAAACTTTCTCATATAATAGCCTATTATCCTCCTGGATACATATGGGGAAGCTGAGGCCAGAATTTGTTATTGACTTACAGTTACTATGACTAGCTTACATTTGTCACTATGAATAAGCTAAGACCAGAAAGTAAGTCTGCTGTTCTTTCTCCATACATGCTTCCCACCAGTTTATGTCAGGCAGGTGTGGAACAGTCGTAGGGAAAGCAGATATGCTGTACTAGAGTGGCATATGGTGTGGAAAGTACCTGACATGTCATTATCTGCATCTTTACACACCACTAGAGTGCCATGATGCCTTATTTCCCACTAATAAATCACTATAAACATGAGGTCTTTGCCTTGACAACCTTATTTTCTCTCAGCCCAAGAATATTCCGTTGATATATGACCAGACCTCATTCTTGCACAAATTCCTCTGTAAAGAATTTATTTTCATTTAGAAGCCCCTTTTTTCCTTTGAAACTCAGCTAAAATTTAATGAGGAAAAATATCTATTGTGCAGTCTCACTCTTAAAGCTAATAAGAGTCTTCAGATGCAGAAGTTTTATAGGTACTATCTGCACTCAGTTAGGAATAATTTAGAAATGAATAAGAAATTCTTTTCATTGACTGATATTTTGCAGATTAAATCTGAAACCTCTTGAACTTTGTTATTGCTTCATGCAGATTGTAAGGCTTCAGAACTTGGCAGTGGTTTTGAAACTCCTCCAGGAAGGTATTAATAGTGTCATAACTTGTATTTATGTAATGTCCTTTTTTCAACTGGTTTAAATCACTTGCACATTGTTTTAGTCTGTCTCTATTACATGAATATAAAGTTGTCAAGTGGAAGGTCTCACTATCCGCATTTCATAAGTAGAAGCCCTAAGGGTCAATGGAGGACACATAATTCTGTAGTAGGTATTTCCCAGCTCTGAATCCCTCTCTGGGGAAGTTGCTGTCACTACTGAGAAGCCTCTTATTTGCATTACATTGCACTACTATTCATTCTGTTTCAACTTCTGCTTCATCCCAATTCCCAGCTCCTGTGTCCCTCTTCTCTTTATTTGCCCACCCACTAATTTCCATCAATACCCTCTTTCTACTCCAAGTTCTGGAACCACATTCTTAATCTTCAAAGTGTGTGGGTCTCTCCAGGGGGCTCTGGGCCTCAATAACATGATTCTTTTTAGTGGATCTATGGTGGAGGCAGGAATCTTCACTGGAGCAAATACCTTCAAAGGGTCCAATGCTGATATTAGTTGAGAAAAATGCCTCATGATCAATCCTGAGGAAAGGGCTTTAGGATCTTGAGCCTATGACCTATGCCTCGTATATAACAGGTCATTTGTCTTAGTTTAGGTTGAGTTCCTGAGAGGTAGAAACAGAGGCAGAGATTCTTTTGCTAATGATTTATTGAGATGTGTTCTCAACAGAAGGAGAGGGAGGGAAGCCAGCTTTTCATAGAATTTAGGGTCTGTGTTTGCTACGGCAGAAATTTAAAAAGCACTGCCTCCAACCACTTTCCTGGCAGGAAATTCTTTTTGTAAGATACAGCACAATGATGTTATTGGTAAAGTATGAGTTGCCATTTTCAATGATGGTATAATCCAAGCTCAAAGTTTGGAGGTTTAGAGAGCAAGAGAGTTTGGGGTTGGGTGGGTAGGAAAAAGATGGATCAGGGCTGAAATTACTTGGGTCTAACAAGCTCAGGTCTAAGAAGGCTTCTATGTGGCCTGTCCCTGTCTGTTTTAATCTGAATTTGGTGTGGGGCCCAAGCTCCAACAAATGGGAAAATGTTAACTTTGCTTTCTTTGCTTGCTTAGTTCACCCATCTTCCTCAGGATATCATGTGTGTCTATGGCTTAAAAGAAGACTCATGAGTTTATGGATGCTTAGAATATTTGCTGTAGACAGCCATCGAGGAAATTAGGCCTAAAAGCATAGGGACTTCCATTGACTTATTGCTTCTAATTTAAAACCCTCTGACTGGCTATTTAAAATTTAATAAATAATATCTATTATTATTGTTATCTTTATTAACCATGTTAATAGAGGATCCATCAATCAGACATCCTTCGTGCTACCGTGGAGGCAGGAGAGCTTCTGGCTGAGCGACGCTCCCCCTGTGGGAACACACTGACCACCAGGGGGCAGCTCATGCGTTGAGTGTCTGCCCCCTTGTGGTCAATGTGCATCATAGCAACCAGCCGTTCAGTTGATTTGCATATTAGCTTTTTATTATATAGGATTGTTGTCTAAGAACTCTATTTAGTTTCATGAAAACAAGCAAGGTATGCTTCAATTGCAGGTGGGTCTGTTCTGACAATATGATAGTGGTTTTGCAATTAGGCATAGGGGATGTGTTGTGGTGGATTTCTGGAAGCAAAATGACCCTCAGTTATCCTTGCTCTTTATATACAAGGCTACTCTGGACATCAAAAATGTATCTCTACATCACATTCAAAGAAGCTAAGGACAATAGAAACTTAACAATAAACCATTATATTCCTTGGTACACAAAAGAGTATTTTCTCTCTGCACTAATATAATTTTAAAAAATCCACTGAGGCAATTTTATGCTGTTCAGTCTACATGAGTAGTTGTAGAAATACCTGGTGATTCTGATTCAGCAGTTGTTGAGGCGAAGGAAAATCATCATTGCCTTGACTTTATAGTTCTTGAGCTATCAGGGGGCACAGCTGAAAAATCAATGCCCAGTGTTTTTAGAGGATATGCTTTTAATGGTTTTCCTGTTGACCTCATCACTAGAAAAACTTCTAGATCAATGTGGCAGTGTCATGCTGATCAGTCTATTTCATGGTTTTCTCTTCCCAAATATTTCTGAGCACATGCAGGGTGAATATACATACCTTGGTTCCAGTGCTCATTTCTCAGCAAACTAATCTTTACATTGACTTTTTAGTTAATGGCAGAATTTATCTCTGCCGCTGCCTTTTTGTTCCTCCCTGTGTAAGAAATCAGTTCAGGGGGACAAATGGCAAATCTCTAACCTCATCAGAGTGCTATGACAGCTCAGCATGCCCTGTGTTAATTAGAAGGAAGCTTCTTCTATGTCAAGCTCATTTGAAGAATTTTGAAAAAATATCAGGGCTCAAAATAGTACAGTTCTTTGAGTGCACACACACATAGCAGTATTTAATGTAAAGCATGTGCAAGTGAACACAAGCACAATCATGCACACACACACACACACAGAGTATTAAAAAGTTCTACTATCACTGAATTTTACAGCTGGAACTAGGATGGACCTCAAACAACACAGGTTTTGGTCTAAATCTTGTACATCAGCCTAGACTTATACCTTTATGATGAGCTACAGGTATCCATTATTTTTTTCTTTAATGTAGCCTTGGTTATGACTAACCCTGTCCATCATTTCTGCTATCACACTTTTGAACCTTAGTGGGTAGTGTGTGTTAAGGTCTCTGTGCTCCTCCTTCTCTCTAGAGTTGGATACTTGTTTATGTGTTTTTGAGAATCAAATAAATACATAGAGGGGTAGGGGGCACACTCATTTCATCCAAATTCCAAGGTGTAATGGGAGATAATTGTCTTTGTTACACTTTGGGTACCAAAATGAACAAGGAATAAGTGTAGACAAAGAATCATCTTGACTACATTTGTGCTCGTCTCATATATCTTCATCTAAGAATAACTAGAAACCATGGTGGGGGGAGGGGAATCTTGATATGTTGCCCAGTTATTTCCGTTGAACCGAATCCCATGATTGAAGCATCATCCAAAAAGGGTGTAACACCTGGCATCCTAGAAAGCAAAGTTCCCATAAGGCACTAAAAGTCTCACAGTCAACAGAAATATTGGTGCAGAGATGCTAAATTCCATATGCTCCTTAAGAGTGTTTTTGATGAGTGTGTTTTGATAATTTTGAGCAAGGTTAGTTTGCAAAGACATGACCCCAACAGTGAGGTTAGCAGTCTATGTCAACTACACGCATAGAGCATGGATGTTGCTTGAGAGAATCCCTTGTGGTACTTTTGAGCCTCCTTATAGTTTGTTCTTATCACATGGCTTCCAAACTGATTTTTGCCAACCAAATCTGTATGCCTGCCTCCTGGGTCACTTGTTTAATTAGATTCTTATGTTAACCTTCAGTGGGTATTTCCACTTAGAAAAGAAAAAGCACTTCTAGCTGTTTAAGTGCATGGACAACAATTGTGTCTAAAAAAACATCGATCCTGGAGCATTCTGGGAACTCATATAACCTTGGGAAATCAGTTAATAGTTTCCTGTGGCAAGGTAAGTTTGAGGGTCGTAGAATATAGAATATTTATTTTTAGTAGTGTGCTTCTTTCCAAATGAATTTTTCCTGTTGGTTTTAACCTTTTCTATGTAGTAATAAATGGAGCATTAATATGAAAGAACCATGCAAAAATTTCTGCCTCTGTATCAGCATCATCCACTGTAATAAATCATAGTGACCTCATCACATTAGGAAATGTGTATGAGTTCTCTCTATAGATGATACATAATCTACATTCAGGCAGATTTCATGTTGTACACACAAATATTTATGAATGTAGTTTCAAATACCACATCTTTCCATGAGCCTGCTGAATGTAATACCTATCTAGGGCTGTGACTAAGTAAGAGACAGAACACTGGAATCAGCCAGCTGGGTGTTGGAATAGTCACCAGCACTCTCCAGCTGTGTGATCTTGAACAACTCATTTGAGCCACTAAACCTTGGATTTTCCATCAGTAATATCACCTATTTCTTAAGTTATTGTGAGATGAATAATACACGTAAAACACCTAATTAAGTTCTTCTCACATAGCAAGCATGTGATCATGTTATCTCTTCTTACCTAATTCTGGACTGGGTTTGATGCTAATTCTTGTATATTTAAAAAATAAAGTTTGTATTTTAAAATAGTTTTAAAGAAAAGTTGCAAATCTATATCAGAGAGTTCTCATATACTCTGCTCCCATTTTCCCCAACTGTTAAGATTTCATATTGCTATGTTATGTTTACCACAATTAATGAACCAACCATGGTACATTATTATTAACTAAATTTCATATTTTTTCATATTTCATCAGTTTTCTTTGTTCTGTCCCAGGATACCACCTAGAATATTGAAAATTATATTTATTTTTTCATGTCTCCTTAGTCTCCTCAGCTGTGAAAATTATTGAACTTCCCTTGTTTTTGATGACCTTGATAGTTTTTAGGTCAGGTATTTTGTAGAATGTCCCTAAATTTGAATTTGGCTGATGTATTTCTCACAGCCAGACTGGGATTATAGGGATTTGGGGGAGGAAGACCACAGAAGTGAAGTGTCTTTCTTAACAGCATATCAAGAGTACACCCAATCAATTTAACACTGATGATAACTAGCATTGATAACCTGGCTAAGGTAGTGTTTCCCAGGTCTTTCTAAATCCCCCCTTTTATGCTGTACCCTTTGAAATGGGCCACTAAGTGTATTTCATACTTAAGGGGTGGTGAATTATGCCTCACTTTCTTAAGGGAAGAGTATCTACATAAATTGTAATTTTTCTGTACAGATTTCTCTCCTCTCCACATTTTTTAATTTAATTAACATTTTTTTTATCAGAGTGGATTCATGAGTATTTATATTGCAATCTAATTCTGTATTATTTATTTTGTTTCTCAAATTATTATAGCTTTCAGTTGCCTCTAGTGTTCCTATGACATATCTCTATTATTTTGTTTTTAAAGTACTTTCTGGTACTATAAGATGCACCAGGCTTAGCTTGTATATTTTCTACCCCAGCATTATTTAGTTGGTTATTTCTCCAAAAGAGTCCTAATCCCTTTTATTAGATAACTAGAGGCCTGGTGCACGAAATTCAAATTATTATAGCTTTCAGTTGCCTCTAGTGTTCCTATGACATATCTCTATTATTTTGTTTTTAAAGTACTTTCTGGTACTATAAGATGCACCAGGCTTAGCTTGTATATTTTCTACCCCAGCATTATTTAGTTGGTTATTTCTCCAAAAGAGTCCTAATCCCTTTTATTAGATAACTAGAGGCCTGGTGCACGAAATTCGTGCACTGGGGGGTGGGGTTCCCTCAGCCCAGCCTGCCCCTCTCACAGTCCAGGAGCCTTCAGTGGATGTCCTACTGACGGCCACAGTCTGGCAGCAGAGGCTCGGAGCAGGTGTCCTGTGTGTGTGTGTATGTGTCCGCTGGGGGCCTGCCCCCAGCCGCATTGGAGGCTCAGAGCAGGTGCTGTGTGTGTGTGTGTGTG
>NW_005371219.1:1110888-1157696 GCF_000412655.1 Myotis brandtii
GGCTTAGGTGGCACACAGGGGTCCTGGCTGGGGCGGGGCTTAGGTGACGTGATTGCGCCGCCTAAGCCCGGCCGCCCAGGGTTGCACACGGGGCCCAGATGGCGTCTGGCACTGGCCAGCCCTGCCTGCAGTATGCAAATTAGCTGTCATCTTTGATGACGGCTAATTTGCATATGGCGCTGATTAGCCAATGGGAAGCATAGTGAAGGTACGGTCAATTACCCTTTTTGTCTTTTATTAGATAGGATGGCATTAGGAACCTAGATCTGGGCACTGGGTGTGCTTGTTGCTACAATAGATGGAGCTGGGAAATATATGCATACCAATTCACATCTAAACATGCATGTATAATTATTTCTATATAAATTCATTATATATATGCTAAGCTAAACTTAAATTCATACTGATGCCTTCATCTTGACACCAACACCACATGGTTTATTCTAGCTTTCCCATTCCAACTGTGATAAACTTGGCTTCTGCTGGCTGTCTTCCATTCATTTATTTATCCAACCTTGATTTATAAGTACATATATTTCAGAATTGTTAACTCATAGTCCATGAGAAATAATTTGAACAACTAAGGTATAATGTTTATATTTCATTCCTAAATATAATTTTAATAGATTTGGATTAGCCTTCTGAGTTCTCAAAGTGATCCTTCATTATAGAACCAATATCTGGCATTCTTGACTCTGTAAATATGCCCTTCACAACATAAGGAGAGTGGTTGACATATCATGCAGATACGGATAAAGTCTGGACCCTGTATTTGTTTTATCAACAGATCTGGCTAAGAACTCTTGGCCTCTGTGCTCTTGACAACATTAATCTTATGAGCTACTCTTTTAATTTCTGTGACAGATATTGACTAAAGTCTCACTAGCAATGAGTTATTAGGCCCTTAGGAATTCCAAAGTTTATTCTCTCAAGAGATGCTGCTGGGAAACACCATATAAAAGGCAATATGCCATTCAAGAAATCCCAACAACTGCAACGCTGGGCAGATAATGTTGTGGTCTACAGGGCCTAAGTTCACCTCAAATATCAATGTAAAATATCAACTGATAGTGCCCTGGAGAAACCAACTCTAAATGAAAATTCACATTATGTCCCCTTCTTAGGTAATGCAGGTGTGGTTACATACCTTATGGCCTGTATTTAAACCTCAGAGTCATCCAGGCTTCTATTCCAGACTCTCACTTTATCTATCTGGCATACGAATTTCAGGAAAAAGGCTGAAGGATATGAAATTCTTTAATATGTCCAAAAGTAGACTTTTTTATGTACAACATTTTGCCAAATTATAGAAATTGTATGGTATTAATCAGAAGTCAATCATAAAAATAGATTTACAATGCTATACTTTTATGGTTTTGCTTTTGTAATAAACAAGACTCTATATTGGTTATCAGAAGATGCTATATTAGATGCTAATTAAATACATAAGAGATAAGTAGCAATGATTTTTAACCTGTGTGGCACAAGAATTTTTAAAACATGCAATACCTGACTATTTAATCAGGGGCACTGACCTCTTTTCTCTTAGGTTGTCAAATAAAAAATGACAACCGCCAACACAACAATAACCATCTGGTGTGAATAAATCAAAATTACCCTTATTTTGTGTCATAGCAGCAAAAAAAATATTTTTTGATGTGCTGCAGAATTTCAGTAATTAGTTTATGTGTGCCATGAGATAAAAAAGGTTGAACATCGATGATAGAGTTTTCACAAATAGTCCTTGTATTTCTGCAAAACCCACTCTGACCTATTAGTTAAATCTAATCACAGTAGCATGAAACAAGAGATAATAAAAAGAAACACACAATTGACAAGAACTCACAATGAACCATAATCACACTAAATCATGAAAATCCCTTATATATATATAAAAGAAAGCATGTTTCCTATTACCCATAAATAAGCAGAAGTGATGCTATTAGCATAGATATGCCCCCTTAGAGACTGGGAGAGGCTTGGCAAGGCTTCTGACCCAGCAGGCTGCTGAGAAGGGAGCTGGTTCCTGATGAATTTTAACAACACTCTAACTTCCCACATTGGCTAAAGCAGCCAGCTCTCTGTAACATACTCCATCTCTACAATTACCTGCCAAATGCTTACTGCAGACCTGCAAAAGATTAGTTACTCCAGGGGGAGTGGTTTATAACTCCATTCCACTCTTTTATGCCAGATCAATAACAAAGGCAAAGGCACACGTCAAGCTGCCCTTGTTTTCTCTCTGTAGACAAACAAAGAGCCCCACAGTTCCACAGAATGCTATGAACTGATCCTCAGCATCACTTCAACATACCAGCGATTGCCCTCATTTCTTTTTCACATACACCATATTTTTTGAAATACACATTAGCTAAAATACAATTGTATTTTCATGGAATTGAAAGCTTGCCATAATTATCATCAGTTTTCAGGGAGCATGCTGTTCATGTGTTATATAACTGGGGGATTTCTTTCTTAACAATAGATTGTGATGATGTGTTTAGAAAAAAATGTCTATATTGTTCACATATGTTAGAAGCAGGTGGGTTTAGGCAATAAAAATTCAACTAATAACAGTGATAATAACATGTGCTCGATTAAATAATATTTTTTTCTTCTCTTCCATCCTACATAGGGGTTTACTTACATTTTAATAAATGAAAAAGAAGAAATAGTGGAAGGATCATATTTTTCTGTGATGTGAGCAGAGGAAATTTTATAGGGGAAAAAGAAAATACAGAGTCAGAGGAAACAAAAAACCCATAGGTCTTAGACTTGAGCATGGATGAGGCTAGACCAGTGGTCGGCAAACTCATTAGTCAACAAAGCCAAATATCAACAGTACAACGATTGAAATTTCTTTGGAGAGCCAATTTTTTTAAACTTAAACTATATAGGTAGGTACATTGTTATTAACTTAATTAGGGTACTCCTAAGGCTTAGGAAGAGCCACACTCAAGGGTCCAAAGAGCCGCATGTGGGCTAGACTATTGAGAATGCAAATTCTCTCTGGAAAAGTATTAAAAAATTTTAGTAGCCTAGGCCTTCAAGAAAAATTGAGGGCATTTTAGTTCTTTGAGGTAATTATTTTAAAATTACCTGATTCAATTTCCTTCAATTAATTTAACATTTGGGTCCTTTAAAGGAGGATGACTTATTTTCTTTGCTTGATATTTTAACAATATAAAATAATTACAACCCTCTTTGTATTTCGATATGAATTGAGATTATACAAAATTATTTATTGAGTGTATAATGCTGTCAGATAAAAGAAGGCAGTGGAGAGCTACAAATGCCAAGGAATCAGAAAAATATTTTCTTCAGGGACAGTTACGTTTGCCAATGTTTCCTGTAATACTTCTTTGTTTTAAGGAACGTCTTGTCTGTTATGGGACTGCTCCAGTGCTTGGGTAAGGATGCTACTTGCATGCACAATGCTGCTTGGGGGGCCCAGGTCCAGCTCAGGAGGCCACTGCCTCTGTCCTTGCTAGCTGTGTGACCTTGAATTCATGCCCCATGAGATTTCAGTGTGACAGCCAGTGTAATTCCTTTCCAAATTTGGATCCAACTAAGAAGTAGAGCCAGGAGTCAAATGATGATAAAATATGTCTTATTAGTCATGTGATTATGTGAATAGAAAACAAAAGAATTTGCCAGAGAACCAACCAGAATCTTTGAGTGTTGTCAAGTGTCTGCCTCCCAGTGAGAGAAAGAGGCTGAGCTGAGCACGCCCAGTTTCTTTTTGTCAATATCCCAATAAGATGAATCCCCTTTTCTTCCCATTAGGTGAGCTAGAAAGCCTTGGTGTTACTCAACAGGCGCCTCTTCACAAAAACAGATGGCATTAATTGAAGGGAAAGGAGGGCATATTTTCCTAACCTCTCTGTGCTTTAGTCTTCCTCCTTTGTAAAATGGTGATAATAGAACTTATCTCACACAGCCATGCAAGGATTAAAAAAGATCCTAGTAACACTGAGACTAGTGTATGGGAAGGGCTTTGCCAAGTACCAGTAAATGTGGAATTGGAGAAGCGAAGCATAGAAACTTTATCGGGGAAAGAGAACTTCAGAAAGATAATCTGATCCGCTTGTGGTGTGGTTGTTTTTTTTTAAGTTGGGAAACAGAGACCCAAGGAGGTGTAGACCCTTGTCCAAGTTCCATGGCTCATTGTTGACATATTATGGCAGAACTGACTCTGGGTCCCAGGTGTTCAGGTGCTTAGTCCAGAGTTCTTTCTGCTCTGCCACTCTGCTGAATAGCTGTCCTAGCTGTCAGTGGATAGAATTGCTGACCCTCCTCCCAACCACCATGAATTTCCTGTTTCCAGAGGATGCACCGTGGGTCCCTACCCCATGGAGGCCCTGCAGGCTGCTGCTCTCAGGCAACAATTTATAGCCCTTGTTGTGGGTTCACAATGAGAACAAGATTGCTATTTTAGAATCAAAGTAGATATTTTCACAATCCATTGTGAAGTACCAGGCAGGTATTCTTTTGAAGGTAAATAAACACAGTAAAGTATAATTATTTGATTCCATTTAGTGTATTAGAAAAGGTAATGCCTTAATGACACCCTAGTGGTCTATAACAGTTAATACACCATAGAAAAATGAATCATAAAACCCCCTTCTCTCTAATAACGCTTAGACTAGTGTTATGAAAAGGCACTAAACCTTAGGGAATTAAAAATGTTTTCCCCTTCTTACCAAGTGACGAAATTATTAGTTTGGATATTCTATTCACACTGGTCAGGAAAACCTGTAACATATTCTGTTGGTTTGATGATAGATCCTTGCAACATTATCTGGGACAGTTGCTATGGCAAAGAGAATGGTCCTGTAAAGGCCAGATGATTTTCTCTCTGTCACGTCTTCCCAAATGTTAGTTCCTACTGAGCTGGGTGGGAGCGGAGGAGTTCTTACTGATGGCAGCATCCTCCTCACGTGTGGACCCAGTGGACTGACAGGGTAGGCAAGTGCATGGGCTCACTTCAGATTGACAAGCTCTGCAAGCTCTTTGTGTTTATTTTGGAAATGGTATGAGTTACAAATATTCCCTGGAAACATGTGCCTGGCCTCCTGGCTGTCTGCAGGATAAACACTGACAGGATGGCTTCTCTGTCATAGTTTGTGGTTGATAGATTGCACACCAGTGCTTCTAGTCAGAGAGACAGCTGTGCACATCTGAAACAATCTCAGGGAGAAACCCCAAACCAGCTTGACAGCGATACTGGTGACAGCAGGATGCCCTGCCCTCTGTCACCAGAAGAGCACCGCCTCTCTAGATTTCTGTACCTGCACTTGTGCTGCTGCTGAGCGTAACAGGAACACCAAGGGTCAAGGGGCATTTGGATGCCACCACCTTTCCCTCACTCGTAAATGGCAAGATGAATGTCTGTTTGGCAAGATTATCGTGAGCTCATTCTGTGAGTATCGTACATAACAAACAGCAAACAGTAGCAAGTACTAATGATGTGTTCATCTCTTATTAAAATTAGATACATGTAAAAATTTTAAATTAATAATATTTTTACTGATTTTTATTGCATCTGTATGTATATATACATATGTATAACATCACTAAATAGATACAGTTAGGGAGCAGCATGGCTCAAGAGATGTGTCACCATTTGACCAATTTGCCTTGTTCACCCCTGTGTTTCCAGAATAATCATCACTCACTTCACTTTCAAAAGAAGTACTAATATGTGTTCATCTCTTATTAAAATTAGATACATGTAAAAATTTTAAATTAATATTTTTACTGATTGTTATTGCATCTGTATGTATATATACATATGTATAACATCACTAAATAGATACAGTTAGGGAGCAGCATGGCTCAAGAGATGTGTCACCATTTGACCAATTTGCCTTGTTCACCCCTGTGTTTCCAGAATAATCATCACTCACTTCACTTTCAAAAGTGACCCAGTTTGGACAATAGTTATGTAATCACCCTAGATACAGATCAAAAGGAAAACTGACCTCAGGAAAGCCAGGAACTCTTATAGCCTCTATGCTGATGAATAACACATCCACTAGACAACCACAGCTTAGGAAATTTGTACTGGGGACACCAACATAATTTTTAAAATATATAAGTTATTTAAATCAGTTACCACAGCAAAAAAAAAAACCACAAAAACAAACTCAGTGTCCATAAGGCTTTTCGAAAATAAGGAAGTTTCCTTTTGGTGAAGAACTCCATGTGTTCATTTTCATATTTTCTTAGTTTGCGCCTGGATCGACATCAATAGCTGCAACTTCCAGTGGATGGCTTTAGTATTGACAAGAACCCTTGAAGTGGCTGCTGCCTTGAAGGCGATTTTGCCACTCGATTTTTGTCTATTTTTTCCCTTTCCTTCTTTAAGTCCTGCTAATTTCTCTAATTCGACCAGCTTTTAACATTTAGCTCCAGCACCTGGGGGTTTGGGGCAGTCTTTAAAGGCGTGTTGAAAATGTATCAAACACAGGGCATCAATCCATCTCTTTCATGTCCTGATATAAATGAGAGGGAACGGCAGGCAAACTAACATTGAGAGCCAGGGTTCTGGCTGACAAACCTAAGTTACCCCGTTTCAATGACTTTACAGTTTTTGCAGGATGTTTGCTTTCTGTTTTATGGAACTCTCTATACTTATTTTTGTGTGGTTTGATTCTAAAGTGCCCTTTCTGCCTCGCTTACTCCTTACTTCCTCTCAGAAAATGTTC
This sequence comes from Myotis brandtii, assembly GCF_000412655.1. Classification (NCBI taxonomy): domain Eukaryota; kingdom Metazoa; phylum Chordata; class Mammalia; order Chiroptera; family Vespertilionidae; genus Myotis; species Myotis brandtii. The sequence goes on from NW_005371219.1 coordinate 1,117,599, forward strand.
TTTTTCCAATTGGAAAAATAATACTTTAGCAAATCACACTTTAACAATTTCTTATTAAGCAACAGCTTCCTTAATACTTTGTGCTGCTCTCGAGTTCAGGAACCTTAGTGTCCAGTGGCCTATTTAGGCTAGAACACAAAGGTCAGCTGGCCGGGGTGCCCGGAGCCTCACGTTGTTCTCAACCCCACATGCAGATGAACTCGCCAACTTTCCCAGCTTCTCGCACCTGGATCACACATTATGTAGACCCCTCACTATCAAGTCAAGTGGGGAGGGAAAGCCCGCTATAGAGAGAGGCTAATTTCTGGAACTAAGTATAAAATCTCTGAATTATGCCAGTGGTGTGTTCCAAATCTATTTTGTTTCCCAAACCTGTTCCTTTTATTTCAGCAAGGCCAATTGGTCTCTGAATTTCTCATCCATGTGTAAGTGCTGAAGTTTAGACTTCTGCTATGGAACTCATCTATAATGCAGTTCTGTTCTTTTGAAACTGCTTGGCCCTTGGGGAGCCTTTGATCACCTGTGACATAGGCAGAGATTATTGCAGGATTTTTGAAATTCACTGGTAAAAGCTAAAGGCTAAAGTATATAGTAGGACTCTTCCATCAATAAATTATTTTACCTGAGTTTCTAATAACAAGCAAATCTGATTCAAGTATTTTTGTACTGTCAGTCATATATAAGAAGAGATTCATACTACGTAGCTCTTCTTCTTGCTCTGGGTTTCTGTGACCCTAGAGATCACCCAAAGAAAATATCAGGGTTTTGATAATGCACAAATTGATTTACTATGGAGTGTGAGTTTCTATAGAGGCTATCAAGAATATTTTTCCAGTACTGCGATATAGGTAGAATTTTAATATAAGTCTCCATGAACCAAGAGGTAATAAGCGCTATTCCCATTGCTCCTTAAGGATTTTCTTGCAATATTTGAAAGGTTTTGTTTTTGTTTTTCTTAAATTTTCACCTCTATGGAGTCTGTTTTATATGTTATAAAACCATTATTGAAGTTAGAAAATAAAACAGAATAAACTATTTGCACACAGAATATACTAGAGCTAGTTGCAAAGCTTGAACAGGTGAGCTTGGCTTTCCCTTCCTCTGAGAGCCTTGAAAAGCACTGGAGAACTACACCTGCAGGCCTAGACTCCATTACTGCAGCCTTGGCAGCGATCTGTTTTTATGTTACAGGCAATGAAAGCTTAGAAGAAAACTACGTCCAGGACAGTAAGATGGGCTTTGTCATCAATGCCATCTACGCCATGGCCCACGGGCTGCAGAACATGCACCATGCCCTGTGCCCCGGCCACGTGGGCCTCTGCGATGCCATGAAGCCCATCGACGGCAGCAAACTCCTGGACTTCCTCATCAAGTCCACGTTCATCGGTGTGTCTGGAGAGGAGGTGTGGTTTGATGAGAAAGGGGACGCTCCTGGAAGGTAAAGCCGTCTTTTCTGTAATGGATCTGAATAACCCGTGACCCTCCCTGCGCCAGACAGATGGCAACTCTGGCTAGCTTTGGTTTATGGTTTCTGGGTGTCATGAGCAAAACAACTAGAAAGTTAGAGACAAGGCTAATATTACATGGAAATTATATTTTAAAACATTGAAAAACTTATTGTAAACACACACAATCCTGCATCTTGCCAGTATTACACCCCTACCCAGCTATCACTCAGAATACCTTGACCTCCTGCGAGCCCCAGAAACTAAAGAGACGGCACCTCACTGGCAGGACTCTCCCTGGCACTGTCAGCTCCAGGCCAGAGCAGCTTTCTGATTGACTGGTCCCAAGGCCAGTCAATTAAAATATTTTAATATTACACCTGCTTAAAGAGCTTAATATATGGGGAGAATGAAGTCCGACATATGTATCCCTTTGTCTCAGGCTAAGGAACAAGAAAGAATTTTCTTTGTGGTATTGAGTCTCTATGGCTTCCAAAGAATTAGGAAGCAAAGGAAAATTACACCTAACTAATATATATATATGTTTTCCTTTTCCCTAAGTCATTTTATATTTAGTCTGTTTTATAACACTTGTTTTATAATATCAGTTAGCTCAAATTTCATTGGTACATAGAGAGTGATGTCAGTATAAAGAGTAGTTATGTTTGTTCATATGACGTTTCCTAGCCAAGGAGTAATCAGAATAGTGACATAAGAATTAAAAATTGCAACAGGAAAGAAAAAGGCCCTTGGCTTGGCTGCTGCACAGGATGCCCACAATCTTTCTTTTCTCTCTCTCATAAGATGGTTTTGCAGAAAGAGAGATTTTGGGGAAACATATGCTGTATTAAAATGGAAAATCAAGTCATTTAATCCTCATTGCTATAAGCATATCTTTATCCTTTTTACATCTGATAAAGCTGAGTGTCAGAGAAACTAAAAAATTTACCTTAAATCACACTGAGAGTAGCTGGCAGAGGCAGTGCTGTGTGAGTCTGAGGCTTGTAATCTTTTTGCCACATTGCTCTACCTTTAGCTAATCCTAAAATCAGGCAAGGTTGCTGGCAATGTTCTCAATGTCATTTCAAAGGCACTGTAAGAGACTATTTGGGAGAGAGTACTGTAAGATACCCCAAATAATTCTCCACATATCTCCTCCTTTCATGTAAGTGTGAAGTTCTACATTTAGAGAGTGCCTTGTGGGACCAAGTGGATTCTCCCTGTTAAAATCCAACAGCTCTAGGAAAGATAAATTATCTAAGTAATTGTCAGCAATTAAACAATGAATTTATTAGATTCCTTCCAAGCTTCCATTAGGCGGGAGCAAGTTTAGGTAAACATGGGAGTGAGATGGATGGAATGATGGAGGGCCTGGGCACGTGGAAGGTTTCCAGGTGCTGAGCACCTTAGGAAGTAATACCAGGAGGATCCAGTGGATCTGAGATTCAGAACAGCACTCCGCTATGGTTATAATGCCGCATTCCACTGGAAACTGGGCTCTGTAACGGATCAGATTTGGAAGGGAAACCTCCCTTCCGGCAAAGGGCCAACTGCATTTGAGACACCCCATAAATATGCGTTTTCTCTTCCTCTCTCTATTTGTAAGTTATTCAAAATATTGGGACACAAGGTTAGCTTGTTTTTTTCTCTCCATCTTTAATTGTATATTTAAATCATGGGCTTTCTCTGGGTGTCTTTTCAAGGATTATTTCTTCATGTTTGAAATTGATCATCTTCTGTGATCAGTTTCTGTTTCAATCAACTCCCTCTGCTTCCATCTCCTGTCACAACACCGTCCAAGCTATTGGATCCTCCTGTAATTATTTTAGCTAATCATCATGTAACATGAACTGGATGCATTGAGAGGATGTTGTCAAGTTGTAATTTACAGCATGAGGAATATTCCAAATAAATGCCAGCGTGTTGGCAGGCAGGGACTGGGGTCAGGAGAAAAGAGCCGTGTTCATTAACACATACAGCAAAGGGGGAGGCCTCTCTTTAGTGAGACAGTACTGTTTCCTTGGTATCTTTCAGTGGTTTTTTTTCTTCCCCCTCTGGCTTTTGAGATTTTTAAAAAACATGTTTCCATACCAAAAAATTGTGAGCTTTTCAGGTTTTGCATGCAAGACAGTACTTTTCCCTTGGTATCTTTCAGTGTTTTTTTTCTTCCCCCTCTGGCTTTTGGGATTTTTAAAAAACATGTTTTCATACCAAAAAATTGTGAGCTTTTCAGGTTTTGCATGCTAATGAAGTGTGAACTGATTTCTCCTCGTCTAAGAGCAAATGAGAAAGTTGAAATAAAATCTTAGGAAAGTAATTTATAGGGAAAAGATATTCTAAAGCTGGCATTGCATTAAGCCTTCATTGGAAGTACCTACATAAGATTTAATGATGTAATATGGAGTAAAACATAAAAATTAAAGGACATGGGGAAAAGGAAACCATTCTTAGCGAACATTCACAGCAGATGCTATAACCATGAGTTTAAAATGGAAAAGAATTGAAGGTGTAGATTAGTATCATTGATCGGTAGAATGAGTGTGAACCATCACCCCCAGTTAACACGTACATGGATATTGCTCAGACAGCTACTCTGAAGAACATTCGGGTGTGTCTCAGCAGCCAGGAAAATAAGAACCCTCTGGTAGCCAAAAGTCAGAACAGCCAAGAGATGAAACTGTAGGTAGGTTTTGTTCACCTGGAAAAGTAGGAGGAAAACTTCCTTCACTCTCTCAGTCTCCCCTCTCCCTGTAGGGGACTGCTATTTATAGAGATTGCCAGAATCTGAATGTGAAGAAGCCACTAGCTACCCTGTGGGCATTTGCACATTGAAAGCAGGAAGAAAAGCCAATAAAGGACATTAGTTGTGTAGATAAAGAACTAGGCCAGATACAGCCAATAGGTTTCAGATACCAACTAAGGTTGATGAGTGGTAGCTTCCTGGAGTGCTAGGCTGAGGAGGATTCTGAGTCTGAATCCAGTTTGGAAGGAATTCCAGGATGGATTAGGTAGGGGCCTAGGGGGAAGGGGGAAAAGAGCTGAGGAAGAGAAATATGTGTTAGTTAATTGTCATCAGTTTCTTTGGGTCAAGAGCAAAGAGCAAGAAACAGTGCCTCTTTCCTTCTAGCTTGGGAGGTTGAAAGCTCATCACAGATACTGCAGGAAACCATCCCACTTTGCAGAGTCAGCACAGCAGAGTCAGGCCTTCATGAGTTATAATTTACCTGGAGTCGATAGCAGCATGCAGAGAAGATTGAGAAATGCCAGAACATTTTCAGTGCTGAGGGGTAAATGGCATTGCCAGCACAAAGATGTTCTCCCGCTTTCTTAGGATCATAGAAATAACCAGAGTATTGTAGGGCAGTCATAGAAATACACATATGACTGATACATTGATATTGTCTTACATATATATGCTTTGTTCCACCTGTGAAATAGTTTCTTACATACCTTATGGTTATAAATCCCCACAAGAAGCCCATGATCCTTAAGAAGTTTAGTGACAATCCTAAGTAGTTTAACCTAAGGTAGAAATAAATGTTAGAAAAGCTATTCTAGCTCGTGCATTGCAATGCCAAGACCTGACCTGTTTCCATCACACTGGGGAGTGCTCTCCACTGCCCACAGTGGAAGATGCTGAAGTCTGGCCCCCAGAACACACTCAGGCTGCAGAGATGATTTCTAAATTCAGATTTTGCTGTTGTGTAGCATTGCAGCTTTTGAAATTACTGAAATCAACTGGCATCACTTATTTGGATTCAGAAATGCTTCTCCTAACCAGGGACAAGACCCGTTTAAATGTCAATGTGCAAGATGATAAATCCCCAACATCCTTGCTAATTAAAGATGCATTTCTCAGAGTTCTTGCCCTAATCACACCTAAAAGAGGCTCCAAACTTTATAAAATTCACCTCTTTCAATCCAGTGTAATGAAAATGGCAACTGAATGTAAAAAGGAAAATTGGAATAAAAGTAGTTAAGTCAAGGAGTTAATGTTCTCCAGACATGCTACTTGTTCAAACAATGACTGAGGGCATAATGATTTGGAGGAGATGATCAACTCAGCACACACAGACACACAGAAATCTTATTTTGGAAAACATGCATAGAGAAAGCCCAAGAATACTGTGTTCTTTAGCAAATATGGACAATACACAGAAATTGAGAATGGGATACACATTTTTTAAAATCAGTGGAAACATTACAAATAAACTGAAATATCGGCAGTAGCTGGTGTTAGGACTGGAGATGATTTTAGCCTTTATTTCCCTTCTCTTTGTTAGTATAGATTTACCATATTTCTTTGCTTTGTACATTATGTCCATATTCTCCAAGACACACATGTTGTTTTCTTTGTAGGTATGACATCATGAATCTGCAGTACACTGAAGCTAATCGCTATGACTATGTACACGTGGGAACCTGGCACGAGGGGGTGTTGAACATCGATGACTACAAGATCCAGATGAACAAGAGTGGGATGGTACGGTCTGTGTGCAGCGAGCCTTGCTTAAAGGGTCAAATTAAGGTAAGCCAGCCACAAATGCATTCTCAGACGGTGTTCACGAGGAGGCCCCCTGCCTGGATATAAATAAAAAATGCACAGACATTTTTCTTAGACAAGACTATCCAGGAAGGATGGACCAGGCTTACTGTTTTTGTGCTTGTAGTTAGCTAAAATTGAAAAGACAAAGGAAGATTAGGAAATGGAATAGGAAAACCATTTCAATATTTGGAATAGTCTTTAATTGAATCACAATGATGACGCAGGATTTTAAAATACAATATGGAAAGCAGGGGGGTGCATGATCGATTTGAAAACTGAAACAGATGTAAAAGTGGAAACCAAAACAAATGATACTGCTTAGTTGTAGTTCTAGCTATTGTTAAAGAAAGCAGGAGCTGAACATTGCTAAATAAGCACATAACTAAAATAAAAGAAGTTGAATGAGGTAACACAGAAGTACTGCTGATCATTTCTCCACCAAGTTCTTCGCTTTTCCTAAAACCAGTATTTTCTAGCCGAGAGAGTCCTCACTCTCTATTATCAGATGCCTTTTCCCCAACTTGTAAGTAACCGTGATATGACTCCATACATAAAACTAGAGTAAATAAACATTAAATAATGAGCATTTAGCCGGATGTGCTAGAGAGAATTCTCGGTGAAGAAGACATAGAGACAGTGCTCTCTGTATCCCGTGCTACTTAAAACCAATCTGGGTAATGCACTAGGAGATGGAGTGTGGGGGCATGATTGTGAGCTGGCAAGGGTATTGATTAAATGACCTAACAGGTCTTTCCATCTCTAATTTTCTGTGATCCGTCTCTGGAAGCAAACAGGCTGTCACATAAGTGTCGCCCCGCACAGCTGGAGCTGGAGTAGGTGCCCTGTGTGGCTCTGACCCTCTTCTCATGAGCCATGGCCATCCTGCTGTGCCATTCTCATGAGCTGTGCACCACCCACGCAGGGGTGAGGAACACTCAGGTGTCTAGGGCAAGAGGCGACTCATACAAAAGTGTTGGTGTGGAAACTGGAAAAGCCTTATCTCTCCTGATCAAAGAAGATAGAGATTTGCCACCTGCAACATCTTTTGGCAGCTGTCCTGATGAACTCCACCTCCCACTGACACCAGCCACTTCGAAGATGAAACAAACTTCTTAGACAAATCATCCTAGCTTTCAGTATCTTTTGTTTTCTCTGCAATATGATGATGAAAGGATTTAATAATTGTCATGACAACTCACCAATCAGAATTGACTTCATTCTAGTGCTGTGATGGGGTCCTGGAGGCCGCCCATCACACCCATGGGGAGATTTGAGCGAGGAGTCCTATAAGGCTCACATAGTGTGGGGTATTGAGGAGGCTTAAAGATACCATTAGTTTCCTCTTAGTGCTTACGTGTTTCAGTTGTGTAAACACAGTCACTGTGTATGAGCTGAACATCAGCACTGCTTCTCCCCAAGAATACATTTCTGATTCTTGTCCCGATGAAATTCTTTCACATGAGACTAGTGAAGTCAATCTGAGGCGGCACATAAAACGTGGAGAGTACATCTGTAAGTGAACAGCAAGTGTTCTGCACATATGATACTCTCCCTTACCAAGCCTGCTGTGGTTTTCCATGGTTCAGGGAAGGGCAGGAAAGAGGGGAGAAGGGACAGGAGGCAAAGGAAGGGAAAATGAAAAGAAGAAAAGAGATGGTTGAGGTCAGGGACTAACATTTATCAAGCATATACTTGTACAAATACAATAATGCTTTACAAGCATCATCATTCCAATTACCCCTTGAAACAACCCTTTAAAAGCAGGTATCATCACCCCCATTTTACAAATGAGGAATCTGAGGTGCAGAGGGGTTGATTCACTTGCTCCAAGCTTTCTCAGTAGAAAGTGCCAGAGCTGGGCTTGGTGCCAACCCAAAGCTCTTATACCCTACAGCCATATGTTGTCCTACTATCTTTCATTATATGAACCTATATGTTTCCTACAAATGCAAATTTTGATTGCTAAGCCTTATTTTCTCAATAATTCACACTAAAATTATAAGCAGAGGTCCACATTTAAAATGCCAGAGGAACAGAATCTAGAATTAAGGAAGCAATATTTGTGAAGGTGGTAGGGAGAATTTGTTAGAGAAGGCAGCAGGCAGAGAAATCACGGGAAAGGACCCTGCAGATTGCTTTCACTGCCCTTCTATTCTTGTTTTCCCCTGCTTTCCTCTTTGTTTCCCCCCTTAAATTTGTCTTTGAATTCTTTACTATAAGTTGATGGTTTGGGGACTGGAAGTTTGGACATGGAGAGTGGAGAAAAATCACTAATTTCTACGAATCTCATCTGACCAATCTGACAGAATTTTGGAGACATTAGGGGAACATGGAATATATCATAAATGGTTCCTCATTGCAGATGCCATATTGTCATGTGGTAAAGTACACCTTATGCATGTGGAGAAAAGCCCAGTTACACATATCTTACAGTCTATAAACTTCAGAATTGGGTTAACTATTTTTCCCTGAACCATTTAAAAGGCGAGGTACAAATATTATGAAGCTTCGTACCTTCACACTTCAAATTATGCTTTCAAAGAATAAGAACAATTTTCACATAGCCAAAAGACTGGCTAAGAAAATTAGCAATAACATCATCCATTGTAACTGTCCCAAAACATCTCAACGTTCTCTTTTTGTGAATCAAAGAATACTATTCATTTAAACTGTTCATAGTTAATATAACCATTTTGGCAACCAGTGAAACAACAATGTGGTTCCTCCATGATGCAATATTTTCTAAACTCTGCAGTAGGGTGGCAGGTTCTCAATACAAATTGTCCATAAAAATATTTTTTAAAATCCTTATCTGAGAAGCCTATGATTACATAATGATGATGTGATCTGTCCCAGCTGCTAAAAAACATACTGGCTAAAATTTTGAAAAAAGTAGAAGACAAATATTTTTTTTTGGTATTATGCTGTGCATGTGTAAACAGAAAGTTACTGTACTTTCTTTGGATGAGGCGGAAACTTTTCAAACACTGGTTATAATGAGAAGTTCCATGGAATTATCATTAATTTATCCATAGACACTCATAATACCTACATCTTCACTTCTCATGCTTTGATCTCTTGGTTACTGAACTTGGTGATCATCTTACTTTGTACCCAGCCTGTCCACCACTTTCAGGGACAGGTCTCCAGGAGCTCCCGCTGAATCACATAATAGTGGGCAGAGCAGGAGCACACATGGCTGCTGTGTGTTGGAGGTGGTCGCAGCAGAAGCAGAGCCCATTTACTTTTCTTAGTAAACATTTGGAAGTATAACATTCATACAGAAAAGTAGAGGAGGAAGACAATCGTATGAGTATACAAAGTGCTCATCCTACCTGGTCTTTACTCTAGCCATTCCCACTGCCTAGAACACTCTTCCACCATCTTTATTCAGGGCATACTCTCTTTCCCTCTCTCACATCTTTATTCAAATGGCATTGTCTTGGTGAGGCCTTACTTGACCACAATATGCAAAATTGCAACCTCTATTCCAGGTATCTCTCTATCAGAACATGGACCAAGGTGAGGCAAATGAGGTACCTAGGGCACAGACTTTCAAGGAGGCACTCACTCTCAAGGTCCTGCAAGTGCAGGGTGGGTAGTTGCTCAACATGGAGGGTGCATGCCTCTTTAAATGTGGTCCCTAGGCACTGCACTTACATCATTTTGGTGCCTGTCCTGAACCCTATTCCTCTTTTTGCTGCTCTTTTCTCAAAGCCCTTCTCTAGAATGATAGTCCCTCAAGGATGGGGATATTATCTGTTTTGTTCACTGGTTATTTCTAGTTTTCACATAGTTCCTGGCACATTGTAGGAACTCTAAACACACATTGCAAATTGAAATGTTCGGAGTGGGCTGGGGTCGTGCACCTATGACATGAGGCCATAATGTATCAAAAGAGATTTTATTCTAGGCACCTGGGTGCAGGTGGGCTGATACCGACAAAGGCATCAGCAAAGAGAGCAGAGAGGGGGAAGGTTTTTATTAATTTTTGCTGGCTGCAAGTCATTCCTGCTGATGTAAGGGTCTGGTTCGTGCTTGGTTCCTCCCAGTGTCAGATGGCTAGTGGTTATCTGAGCTATGCGGTGCTCAAGGTTGCAAGCTTTCTGCAAAATATCTGCTAAGCACAATAAGTTTTTCTCTGCCCCATTTTATTCTCTTTAGCCCTTTCACAAATGAATGAATGAATGATTAAATGTATGTTCTCTGTGTAAGCATTTCATTCCTCCTTCTAGCAGTGTACTTAATGCAGCATGTTAGGTTTTGAGCTTTTTAACTTCAATGATCAGGAGGTCTTTTCATTTATTTGTTCTTATGCATAGCACTGTATCTGGCATACTGGGCCACTGAATAAAGGGTTTTTGCCAACCTCTGAGATATAATTTTGGTTCTCAGCATAACATGTCATCACCCTGCCAGCCGTTATTACACTAAGAAGAGCCTAACTCTTGGAAATAACTGGAGATAACGTGACTGAGATTTGCACAAGGTATTGATCCCTTCTGCAGCTGTTTTCTAGCTGAAAAATGCACATAATTAACTTCACCCCATGGAGTATAATTTTGTGTCATTCTGTAGAGAACTACTCATGCATAGCTGGTTCAGTATATATCTATACTTGCGATCGTTTTGTATTCCTGTAACATTTTATTACATTTTTTCTATAATAAATGTAGGATTTCCCTAAGTTGATATTCTTATTTAGTTCTTACAACACTCTCTTCAATTACCTTTTCTTTTTATTCTCTTTGAATTATTTATTTCCATTTCTTCTCTTTATGTCATATTCTATATTATGTCCTTCTTTTATTTTATATACATTACTGAGTAATTAATATGTGCCCAGAACTATGCCAGCACTCTGAATGCAAAGGAAACTTAAGCACAACTTCTTCTTCGAGGAACTCATGGTGTAGCTGTAGAAAAACATACCAGCAATTAGAATTGATCATTGTCCAAGCTCTCACACAGGGTGCTGTGGGGACACAGGAGGGCAGGGCTACCTTCTCTCTTGCAGCTGGTTTTTCTACAGACTTAATTGAGTAGATGCAATTTCTTTATCCTTCTTAGTCTCTCAGGTATTTCCTTTCTGAAGAAACTTTTCCCTATTTCCTTTAACTTATAGTTACTTGTCCTTCATTATATTCTCTTGATGCTGTTTTCTTTCCTCCTTTTTCTAAAGAAAACCTTAATTTTAAAAAATCCATTACAAATCACTTCAGAGATTTAGTCATAAAGTGAATACTTGGTTTCCTATAGCATAAATACTTCAAGACTCCTACAGTGTATATGGCATTGAATCATAGCATTGTGTGCAGCAGCAGGTCTCCTGATCTCACTAACAATAAGTACAGCACCATGTATACCTGAAGGGAAAAGAAGCAACAGATCCTCTGCCTCACTAAGCATTGGTCCTTCCAAGGCAGTTTCCATGAAACATCAAGACTTTTATCATGACTTAGAGCTGTCATAGGAAATGTTATCCTGTGAAAAAAATATGAAAAAATATTGTTCACTTATTGAATGTATACCGTATGCAAAAAAATCAATGAGCATTATGGATATAAAAATAATGAAGAATATTCATGATTTGGGGAGATTAAAACATAAATTAGGCATAATAACTCGAGAATTTAAAAAATGTATCTGAAGAGAAACATATCTACCATATAGACATGAAATAGAGGACAAAAGCTAATTTGTGGTAACCAAGATACCAACTATATTTTAATTATTAGAAAATTTCAAGTAAGGTAATGTTTCAAAGGGTTTATTGCTCTAGAAATACTTACTGCAACTTTTGATGTTATGTCTATTCTAGAAAGTAGTGACATAGATAAACTGTAGGAGGAAAGATGACATTTGAAATAGAAAAAGGTAATAGTCATTCTTCTATTAAAATATAGTTATTTGTTTACTATATAGTTCTATGTTAGAGCTGGTGGTTAAAACACACACACACACACACACACACACACACACACACACACACAATTTTTTCCCTCTCTCTTTCCCTCCTTAAAGTATATTCTCTATACAGCAACCAGAATAATCCTTCTGAAAAGCAAGTCAGATGAATTACAAATTTGATAATGTATCTACTCTAGTTGAAATCTCCCTCCAAAACAAATAAAGCAAACCGAGTTATGTGGACATTAATGAGGACATATGCAGTGGTCGGCATGGAGAATGTCCTTCAGGGCAGAATTATGTAAGAAATTAATAAGGTTGGGTGCAGAAACAAGGATCAAGGACAAAGTGAATGCCTGACCAAAGAGCAGGCATTATATTTCAAAAGTGTTGGATTAAGGAGGCACTAAAATTCCTTAAGTGGCTTAACTATATATTTTTTAAAAGATTCAATTTGACACTCATTCATTAGCTGCCTACTGCGCGTTCTTGGTTCAGTTCTGTACCTTGATGACTTTGATCTGAAAACAATGGAAGTCCCTTTTGTTGAGGAGTACACAGTCCATACAGATGATCTGGGCAACTGTGTATACCACTCCAGAGTGAGAAGAGATTGGAGACCTATTACATGGTTAGGCAACAGGGACCGAAATTCAGGTGTAAAGTTATAAAATCTCAGTCTAGTATGTGGCTGAAAATAGAAAATACAAATTCCATATTATAGACATTATTTGGCAAAATTACACATACTTGGTAGCTGAATAAAAGAGTGGTAAAAGTTACTCCATTTAAGAAGCTTCATTTTTAATGATTTATTAAAGGTATAAGCTAATCACTTATTCACTCATTTATTCAGTCATTCAAACCCTAATTTTTAATATTTTCCATGTGCCAGCTACCCCTAGGATCTACCTTTACAGTCATCTTGTATAAATAAGTTTGTTTAGCATTATCATTTTTGGATTTGTCTAATTAGTAGTATTAATTTTATAGTGAGAGAAAAAGATAGCACTGATTGAAGAGATATACAATGTTCTGTGATGGTTCTTAATGTACTTTTAATAGTAAGTAAGATTTAAAAGCAACATTCATTTATTAATTAATTTTTCTCCTATAATTTAGAAAATTTTGTCATGTGTAATGTAAATTCCCCATACTTCTTCTGAGTGTAGGTATGAATTTTTGAAATAGACTTAATTTGATTATCCTTTCCAAAGTTATTTGAATGTAAAAGAAGAAAAAGGAAACCTTTACTTTTTCTGAAAATATACTGTCATTTGATTTTTTAAATGTAATTCTAAAATAGTGGTATGAAATTCAACCTGATCTGAGAAAATATAATTTTATTTTTACAAAGGCTACAGTTTGCATGACTTTGAGGGATGCCAATATTTGCAGTTTAATTTTTTATTTTACATATGAAAACGTGATAATGTTTTATGTGTTGGTCAGAGACTTTGCTTCTAGTCATGATGGAGTAACAGAGGCCAGACTTTGCTTTGTGCTGTAAACAATTGAAAACTTGACACAATGTATGAAATAATTGTGTTCCCGCGTTGAGGAGCTGCACATGACCTTGATTTCAGAGGGGAGACAAACAAGGTGAACCTTAAAATCACTCAAGCTTTCTGCCTGGAGGCAATTTCCTGGTTGTTGTTCACTGAGAGAGAACACAAACAGAGTTTAGCCATCTTGCTAATTTAAGAAGACAGAAACTCAAAGTTTCAGAAGGCCAAGGCAACTAGAATTTGTAATGCAGAGTAAGGGGGAGGAAAGATCTATGCAGAAAAAGTCCCAGAAGTTGGCTGCGAATTCCCTTGAGTATTTGATGAAATGCCGATTTGAGCATGAGTAGGATAAAATTCAAAAAGTTCAAGTAGCCCTAGCTGGTTTGGCTCAGTGGATAGAGCATTGGCCTGTGGACTGAGGGGTTCTGGGTTTGATTCTGGTCAAGGGCACATGCCTAGGCTGCCGGCTAGATCCTTAGTAGGAGACATGCAGGAAGCAGCTGATCAACAATTCTCTCTCATCATTGATGTTTCTCTCTCTCTCTCTCTCTCTCTCTCTCTCTCTCTCTCTCTCTCTCTCACCCTTCTTCTCTGAAACCAATAAAAATATATTTTTTAAAAATTCCAGATAAAGAATAATTACTGGGTAGCTGGATTGTAAAGCTCACATGGAGCCAGAAATTGTTCCAGTCTTCACAAACCAGAGTGGAAACACCTTATTGAATGCACAAGAAATTAAGTAGAGACCCCAGAGGGGCCAAACCTTAATAATGAGACCAAACTATTCATAAAATAGAGACTATTTTGCACTTGCCCTAAAAGATTAAAAACATGACTCAAAGTGAGCCACAAGTCATTTAGCTGCCTGCCAGAAGGAAGAACAATACTTCTTCAAGAAAAAATCTCCAGTGCTCTACACCTTGTGTGTGACCACACATGGTCAGCATCTAGTCAATAAATTTCAGACATATGACAAAGTGAGAAAAAGTGAGACATAACCAGAAGGAAAATCCAGTAACAGCAACACTCCCAGAAATTACATTGATGAAGAAATTAGCAGTCAAAAATATTAAAATATCTACTTAAAGTACATACTAAAGAATTTAAAACAAAACATGAATATCATGGGAAGGCAAGTAAAAATACTAAAACATTACAAAATGGGACTTATACAATGAAAAGTAAAATATATAAGAAATAGTATTTCAATGAATGGGGTTAACAGATATTAGACATTATAGAAGTAAATATCAATAGTTAAAAACATAGCAACAGGAAATAGGCAAATGAGGCACACAGAGGGAAAACAAAGTTAAATAAATGAACAGATGCTCAGTGACTTGCAGAATACAGTCAAGAGGTATATTACAAGCACAATTAGAGACTCAGGAGACAGGCTAGAGAAAATCATTAAAGAAATAATTACTTGAAAAATATTCAAATGTAATGAAAATGTAAACTCTATTTCATGAACCTCAACAAATCCCAAAGAATTTGAACACATAATGAAATTGCTAAAAACCAGTGATAAAAAAGAAAATCTTAAAATTAGCCACAACAAAAAGTTCTGTTACAGACATAAAACAAACTCAAAATTACAGCTGACTTCTCATCAGAAACCATATACAAGGCAAGAAAGGAATGATATGTTTAAAGTGTTAAAAGAAAAAAAATATTTTAACCTAGAATTCTATTTCCAAGGACAATGGAATGGCAGAAAGTGCTAAAAGAAATTAAAAAAAAAACAACCTGCCAATTTAAACTTTCCTACCAAGTGGAAATACTTTTTTTTCCAAAAATTAAGCCAAAATGAAGACTTGTCAAATGAATAAACAGTGAAAGAACTCATAATTCTTACACCAGCACTACAATAAATGTTAAGAAATGTTCTTCAGAATGTAGAAAATTATAGGGGATAGAAAATTGGGTCTATACAAAGGACTTAAAAGCACCAGATGTTAAAATATATTTATTGGGTAAATATCCTATCTAATAAAAGAGTAATATGCAAATTAACTGTCACTCCGTCACTCTGGGACAGAGATGGCGGCGCCCATAGCAGCCAGGGCAGGACGCTGGCGACGTCACCCCAGCAACGTGAGCCCAGCAGGCAAGTGTGGCCCACAGGCAGCACCCAGCAGGGCACGCTTGGCCATTGCCATGGTGTGGAGCAGGCAGGCCCCACAGAAAGCAGAGAACCACGGGGAGAGGGCCCAAGCCGTCAGTAGGACATCCCCTGAGGGCTCTGGGATTGGAGATGGTGCAGGTCGTGCTGAGCCCTCCCCCCACCCTGCATGGATTTCATGCAACGGGCCTCTAGTAAAATATAATAAATTTTTTCTTTTTCCAAAAGTGGATTTCAAAGATGATTGTTTAAAGCAAAAATAATTTTCATAGGGGATTATAAAATACATGTAAGTAAAATGTATTAAAACAATACCCAATAGGAGGGGGAGATGGAAGAATATTGTAGGGGTCTTACATTGTAAATGAAGTGGTATAATACTATTTGAATGTAGGCTGTGATAAGTTAGTGGTGCATATTTTCAATCCTACAACAGCCACAAAAGCAACACAGAGGTTTAGCAAGTATGCCAATTTTAGAGATAAAATGAAGTGCTAAAAAAATTCTCAATCCAAAAGAAGGCAGAATAAAAGGAAAAGAAAACATAGGACAGATGGAATAGATAGAAAAAAAAGATGATTGATGCATATCCAATCACACCAATGATTTTAATAAATGACACATTAATAGAAAGGCAGAAATTGTCAGACTGGAGATGAAAGCAATATCTAATCATATGCTGTTTACAAGAAACTCACTTTAAATGCAGTGTGTTTTGATGTTTATTTTTGTATCGTGTAAGTGAAAAAGTGCTTACCAAACAATTTGAAAATGGGAGAAAGTTTAAACTGCTCAGATAATGAGCAATTCTTCAGTAATTTTGGGCTAGTCATTTTTCTTTCAACAATTTATGTGACCTTTTGAATTCACTAGAGCAAATAGCAAGACCAATAACTGGGCTATACTTTCTTAGCCATCAGTCCGTTATAAAATTTATCAGACTTTCATAATTATAATAAACATTCCATAACTCCTCAGTTTTTATGATTTAATGAGTTTTTATTATATAGAAACTTTTGTGTTTAAATATTACTTGTTCTTTCAGAGAAGAAAGCTCTATCTTTACTTTCTGAGAATAATTAATACCTATTAATATAAATAAGAATAAAATTCACCTGTTTTATTATTAACTCTGTAAAAGATAATGTAGTCAGTTATCTTTATTAAAGAAATTATTATTGAAAAACTTCCAAATCCAGCATGAAATGAATTGAAATTCACATTTGAACTCTAAGGTAACCAGGTATGTTTTAATCCATGTACTTAATTATCTCCAGCATATAGAGTTTTTTTTAAAGTTACCTTTTTATTGCAGTATGAAAACAAGTCATCTGAAATAGCAGACTTTCTGGAGAAACCTTCTTTAGGCATGTGAAATATTGCTATGTTACAGGTTATACGGAAAGGAGAAGTGAGCTGCTGCTGGATTTGCACAGCCTGTAAAGAGAATGAATATGTGCAAGACGAGTTCACCTGCAAAGCCTGTGACTTGGGGTGGTGGCCCAATGCAGATCTCACAGGTAGGAGCAGTTGTACTTGTAAACCTTGTCTCTGGTGATTGGCCCTTTCACAATGTTTAAAATGTGAGCAATCAGCTCATGCCCTGTTTGATGTTCATTTACAGTATGCACTCTCTAAGGCTCATGCAAAGAGTATACACAGACCTCTTATAAATTTTCCATGATCTATGTTAAAAGTAAAGTTTATTTAAATCTAAATTTAAAAATGTATTGACAGTGAATCCTGGTATTCCAGTTGTTTAGTTTCTTTTTAAAAATTTCATTTGAAGATATTTCTAATCACTTGAATTTATATTTGAACTTCTTTCCTGAACATCATGTCTGAGGTACTATAGCAGGCCCTATAGATACAAAGATAAGTGAAATATAGTCCCAGTCATGTTTTGCTTAAAATCTATTAGGGGAAAAAACATGTAAAAATATAAAATATAGCCCAGCTGGCTTGGCAGAGTGGTTGAACTTTGACATATGAACCAGGAGGCCACAGTTTAATTCACGGTCAGGGCACAAGCCCGGGTTGCGGGTTTGATCCCCAGTGTGGGGCATGTAGGAGGCAGCTGATCAATGATTCTCTCTCATCATTGATGTTTCTATCTCTTCTTCTCCCTTCCTCTCTGAAATCAATAAAGACATATTTTTTAAAAAAATCCTCCTTGACTATAAGTAGATGAATATTAATAAAATTATCCTTTTAAAGAATTTAATCCATCATATGTATAAAAGTCACTTTAACATTCAAATGAGTTGAGCCAGCAACAGCTCAGACTGTCTTTATCTTGCAATAGCCAAATGTTTCATATAGCCAAATATCCATATTTTTCCAATCTTTTCTTTAGGATCTTTTAGAATATACATCTCTCACACTAATTTATACTTAGTGTTAAATGCCATCTGTTGTTTCTGCATCTTTTGGTCTTATACATGAATGGAAAATGAGATCTCATTTGCCACTTATTTTGTGCCATGTCAGGCTCAGAGCAAGGGTGCAGTACAGGACAATGTGTTGTTGGTTGTTGCCATGGTAGCAGTAATTGTTAAAAAAGAAAACCCACAGGCAGAGAATCCCCCAAATCACTAGAAATACTCAGAGGAGTAAATGCATTGCTTTTAAGTAGGTATTTTATTTGCATGGGTAGTTTTTTTTTTTTTACTGAATTTCAGTTAAAATTGATAAACTATTCTTTTCTGAGAAATTGTGCTTTTTTAAATTGAAGAGAAAGTTTCTTAAGATATGTTTAAAATACTTTTATGAGATAGCTGCTTTCCATATATGCTCCAGAGACTCTAATATTAATGGATAAAAGCATGTTTATAAGTGAGTTTTTATTTTTATTAGCATATGTTTTTTGGCTATGAAGAAAAATTGGTATATTTCTTAGAGGATGTGATTTCTGAAGCTGTTAGTAAGTTTGTCATATTTCTTTTTTGGAAAAAATGCACATTTAAATTTTACACTTTATTTTTTTATGATGCATAAACAGGGATCTATTCTGACATAATATATAACTTCACAGTAGTTTAACAATTCATTGGACAATTATATATAATCTAATGCTACTTATTTCTTTTAAAAAGTAAAATAGTATAAGAAAATTCCTCTTATACTACACTAAATTTAATCATTAAAAAATAGAAAATACTAAATTATAGCCCTGGCTGAGTAGGTCAGTTGGTTAGGCCATTGTCCTGATATGCCAAGGTTGAGGTTGAGGGTTCAATCCCCGGTCAGGGCAAATATAGGAATCAATCAATGAATGTATAACTAAGTAGAACAACAAATCAATATCTCTCTTTCTTCCTCTCTCTCTCTCTCTAAAAGTCAATGAATGAAAAATTTTAAAAGACAATACTAAAGTATGAAAATTAACTAATATTAACCATTTTTGTTCATTAAAGCAGTTGCAGTGATCTCTCATACTATCTACTTATTTATTTATTTAATTTTATATATACACAATCATCTGCTTTATACCCGTCTTTTCTTTTTTCTTTTTCTTTTTTTAGCAACTGGGGTCATATGAATGAATGAAATAAGGTTTATATCCTGGGGGATGAGCTTCATATGAAATTAGACATGTAAACAGTTATGATATAAATCCTACAATAAGAATATGTGCAAAATATCATATTAACATAGAATTAAAAAAGCAATTATTTTTTCCAGGGAAGAGAAAAGCCTTCACAGGGGAAGGAACATTTGAGTTGAACAGTGAATACTAAATAGGCACTTCATATTAATGTAATAACATTAAAGAAAGCATTCAGATGAAACCTTATGTAATCATGAAGTGTTATTGTAAATGTTATTAAATGCCCAAGACACTTTGGGTAGAATAATTGTGGCCTTTCTTTACTTCTTGATTCATATTGTTTTCTTTGCCTAATTGAAAAGAAGTCCAATATTAAATTTTAGCTTCCTCCAATGCATTTGAATCTTACAGGTGAGCCAATACTTGGTTCAAAAATTAGCAATAATCCCTGGTTCTCAGATCAGAGTTATTACCACTTCTCTTGGATTTTGCTCAGAAATTTGTAGTCTACTTGAAGGAAACTGACTTGTCCGATGGCTCTGGATTGTCTGAGATGACTCTAACCATGGAAATTGTCAGGTTTTTAGGTTTCCAGGACTTTAAATACATTTTGCACAACTCCCATAATGACTTTTCCTTTTGGATGAGGCTCAGGTAGGCTCAGAATACCTTTCACCCATGTTGAAGGTAACCTCCACCCCTTCTAGTCTTGGGATTCCCAAATACACCAGGAGGTTGGATAATTCTTCTCTTGAAACCTCACAATAGGACAAAAGTGCTTCATGGACCGTGCAGTGTTCATCATGGCAATCAGATGGCACCAGGACAAATGGAGCTCTGGCCAGTGTGGGGCCTAGCAGTGCAGGAGGGGAGATCCTGAAGGAGAAAGACTGCCTAAATTGAAGCCTGCCAATTGAATTTCCAGAGTCTTAGGAGGAGAAAATTCTCCAAGTTATGTTTCCTGGCCTTGCTCAGGAAGCCTTATACTCAGGAAGCCATTATTTAAGGTTTTCAGATGAGCTTCTGAGGTGACAATTTTTAAAAGTCCAAATCAGATGCATCTGGGCCACCAGCAGATGTGTTTATTTGAATTTTGATCTTGGAGCACCAACCTCTGGGTGCATGAATGCCAGCAGGCACCCTTCCCTTTTTAGGTAGAGTTTTTCAGATGCTTCATCTTCTCAATTGAGCCTCCTGTCATGCTAGTTCTCTGCTATGAACATTTTAACATTGATGCCACAATGCAAAGTGATGCCTGTAGATGGATCCCAGTGATCCTCTCACCTACTCACCTACCTACCTGCCTGCCTGTGTGAATTCTTAATGTGATGATAAAACTGTGGGGAAATGTTCAAGTTTGAAGTACCTTAGACAAATGCCTGAATGAAGCAAATTGAGAGGGGTGGTCATTGTGTTGTGCTGCAGTCTGGGAGGGTACAAGTTGGTCATAGCCAAATTCTGTTAGAATGATGGGTCTTGTTTGGGCATTCTGATTATGTTGCAGATTACCAAGAGAAGGGAATGGTGGGGTACTGATAGTGATCTTTGATTCATCTTGCTTTATGTTTTTTAACTTGAATTTTACTTGATTAGATCTCAAAGTAATCTTGGCATTCAAATGGAAGGACCCTGAGGTGAGGGTTGTAGGAGGGAGAGGGCACAGCTTGACATTGATACTAGGAGGGGTGGGAGTGAAGAAATGGAAAGGGGTGGTTAGTTATATTGCAAAGGATGCGGGTGGTAGGGAATGTGGGTTGTAGAGAATTCTCTGGAGAAAATATCAGGGGGCAGAGCTCTGGAGAATTTAATAGAACTTGTGGGCAAATACAAGTTAATATTAGTAAATTGTTAATGCTAGTTGAATTGTTGCTTGGAAGCACAAAAGTTCCTTGGATATATTCTAAAGCACTTAGGACTCTCAGTGCAAGGGGAAAAGCAAAATTATTTTGCTTTGCTGCAAGGTGGGAAAGACTGAAAAGGTGTAACTGAAAACCTGAGTATGGGTCATTTGAAAGATGGGTCTCACAAACTTGCATCAGCAGGGTCCTAACATCCTTCACTGCTTTGCAAGCTTCTTAAGTGGTGTATCTGAAGCTGTGAAGATGAGTTATAGAAAAGACTAAATGCTCAAATTATGGACTTTTAAAGTATTTGAGTTTGAGCCCAGCCAGCTTGGCTTAGTGGTTGAGCTTTGACCTATGAACCAGTAGGTCACATCTCAATTCAAGGTGAGGGCACATGCCCGGGTTGTGGGCTCTATCCCCAGTGTGGAGCATGCAGGAGGCAGCTGATCAATGATTCTCTCTCATCATTGATATTACTATCTCTCTCTCCCTCTCCTTTCCTCTCTGAAATCAATAAAAATATATAAATGATAAAAAAGATCAACTACTGGTATTTAAATTTGAGATTTTGGTATACACTTAAGATGAGTTTAGATGTATGCTTTTGAGTTACTCTTCTTGGGTTACAACTTGTTTTTATTCACTGAGATTTTGTGATTGAAAATTCTGAGCAAAGTGCAAAACAAGGATTTCTAAAGGAATTTTTATGTTGCATCATGCCTTATAAACACATCACTTGTCTTTTCTTTGTGGCCAGTATTAATAGCAACAACAGTTTTTGCTTAATATTATCATTTCAAAGTCATTTGAACAAGGAGAATCAAATAACCTTTTGTGGTCACTGTAAAATGACTGTAATATTTGGTAGCAAACAATCCATGTACCAAATTAGAGTTTAGCATCCATCATATTTTTAGTTTAAAAGTTTTGCTTTTTAAGTGATCCAGTACTAGAGGGGAAACTATCAGCCAAAATCAGTTTGGGGATTGGAGCAAATGGGGTGTGATCTGATTGTAAAAATGTAGGGAAGGATCTGAAAACCCTTTATGATATCACTTGTTTGAGATGCATCTACTGCTGTGGTTCTCAACCTTGGCTGCACATTAGAATCACCTGGGAATCTTTTTAAAATCCTGATTTCTGGGCCTCATCCTCCGGAAATTCTGTTTCTTTGTTATGGAGTGGGGCCCCAGAAATCAGGATTTTAAAAAAATTCCCAGGTGATTCTAATGTGCAGCCAAGGTTGAGAACCACTGATCTACTGAACTGGTAAAAGTAATACCAGTGGCTTTTCTTTTTTTTTTAAATCATAGCCCTCTTCCCCTTAAATTTCACTTTAGAAATTTTAAATCCACAGTACATTTTGCCCTTAGGGCTTTTGCTGTCTTCTGGTATGTTGGTTTTTAAAAATGTTTTAAAACATGTGAGCCTGATTGTTCCATTCTTAATCAGTGACTTGGGCATGGCACAATTACTGTCCTTGAGATTTAAAGAGTATTAGTTATGCACATATGGGAAAATAGGTTGCGTATGCTGTTGTGCCATTGAAACTGTAAAAATAGGTGGTGAGTGTCGTAAGTGTTTCCCTCCACGTCCTGCGTGGTTCAGGGTTCGGGTCTGGAAGTGGAGCCGCACACAAATGAAATAGAAAAGACACAAGATAATTTGGGAATATGGGGGACCAGGCGAGCAAGTCCAACTCAAGAGGAAGGACTTCCACTGTGCTCAGGCCTCACCAAGCTTTTTATAGTGAGGGGTAAACAAGGTAGTGGTTACCATAGTTACACAGTTCTTGTGAGTTTCACTTGTTTACACTGTTCTTGCACTTCCTCAGCCCATTAGCTTCCCAGATAAGATCTAGGGAGTGTTATAAGGTCAAGCCTAATTATGCTAAGAGGACTGTGCCCTCTAAGCTAGGACTTGTTTGTGACTTTGCCAGAAGGTCAGTCCGAGGCTTAACCCTATACCAGTTTCCCACAGGTGAGAAGTATTTGTATGTTGCTCTGTTGCCTCATGTAAGTGACTAATCTTTTTTCTTTCTCATTATCCTATATAATAAAAGGCTAATATGCAAACTGGTCACTATGATGCACACTGACCACCAGGAGGAAGACGCTCAATGCAGGAGCTTTCCCCTGGTGGTCAGTGCGTTCCTACAGGGGGAGCAACACTCAGCCAGAAGCCAGGCTCATGGCTGGCGAGTGCCTCTGTGGCAGCACTAAGGACTCCTCAGGGGATGTCCGTCCGCCTGCCGGCTAGGCCCAGGGAGCAGGCCTAAGCCCTCAGGCAGACATCCCCCAAGGGGTCCTGGACTGTGAGAGGGTGCAGGCTGGGCTGAGGGACCGCCCCCCCCCCCCAGTGCATGAATGTCGTGCACCAGGCCTCTAGTAGCACAAATAAAAGTTTGAATTCTAAACTCAGAAAAAGAAAAAAGAAACTCAGATTAAAATCACTAAGGGATTTAACCTTCAGCAATATTAAGGTTCCTTTTCATTTGTCCAGAGAGTTTGGAATAAATTGTTTGTTGTTTTATGTGAGGCCCTTGTGTAAAGATTTCTAGTCAGAGCAATCCATTTAGCATGATCATCTCAAAAATATTTCTATTATATTTTAAGATGTTTTTATAGTACCTTTTTACTGCAGAGCTCAATAATTGCTTTCTGAAAGCAATTATTTTACATAGCATCAATGCATAAAAAATTGACATTATTTTAAATTTTTAAAAAGTACCTGAAGACTTTTTTAAAAAGTTCCTATCTTATGTTAAATAAGTGAATTATTCTGAAAGCATACCAGCTATTAGTTTATATATCTGTTATTTTCTTTTAAAAATTTGTTATGCCATAGGGAGGCCACAATTTCTTTCTTAGAAAAGTTTGGATTATGGTAGTATTGCATTTTGTAATACTTATTAGACTATTTATTATATATTAAATCTGGTAGTTTTCCTTTTTATTTTTAGTATAAGAACAATAGTACTGGGTTGTTTAAAATTCATTTCTGGGTAGGGGCACTTCTTAAGTGACATAAACACAACCTTGAGATTTTTCTACATTGATTAAGATATATAAATATTATATCAGTGGATAGTAATATAGGAAGGAGAAGAAGCAACAATTCATAATTAGCTAATTAACTAGTAGAAAATGTTGGCTGTTTTAATAGGGTTTTATTACTTATGATAACACTTAAACAACCTTGTATAAAACCTAAACATATTTTGACCAATTCAGTTTATGCCTGCACTTGTCCTTATGCATTGGCTATTGAATTAAGAAATTGATTTTAATGGGCAAATTGGTTATCTATTGCTGTATCACTTCAAAACTTAGTAGCTTACAACAAACACACATTCATTATCTCACAGTTTCTGTGGGTCAGGGATATGGACATAGTTTAGCTGGGTTCTCTGCTTCATGATCTTTCACAGGCCTGAAATCAAGGTGTCAGCGAGGGATAGGGTCTCATCTGAAGGATAAACTTCCAATCCCACTTGTGTGGTAATTGTGAGAATGTAATCCTCAAAGGTTGTTGGACTAGAGTTTCAGTGTTTTCCTGGTTGTTGGATGGGGACTAATCTCGGTTCCTTGCAACATGGCAGGAGAGTCGGTTACCCAGATGAAAATCATTATCTTATTTGTTGCTTTACCTAAAGATCCACAATTACATTAATTTCTAGTTTATTTACTTTGATATTCTATTGAAATTTCTAGTCACATATAGAATATTTATGAGTCAGTAATTATGTATTTTAACATTTTTCTCTGGTTTGATTCCCCTAATTCAGGTTTGAGCCCACTTATAGGAAGAGAAGATGTAGTCCTTCTCTCAGTTGTTGAGCCTGCCCCAGAATTATTTGAAGGTTTCCTAAAGGCTGTCTTCAATCTTTATTTAGTTTATAACTTTGAATCTTTACCAAAGAAGAGCTTCTGAAATTGCCTTATGTAATGCATTTTTATTTTTAAAATTTTACACCACTGTGTTATTTAAATCTTCTCTTTTCTAATCTGCTGCCTTTAAACATTTTCCTCCATGAGGCTAACAATTAATTGAATTAGTTGGTATATATCTATAGAGTGTAACAATAAATATCTAATAAAATTCCTGAATTTTGCAGAAAATATTTTGCCTGTAGCTCTAAAATTTAGGAAAACCATTAATTATAGCTCTTAAATTGGCTCAGGGTTTTAATTCAGCTTCCATAGATATGACTTGTGTTCTCCAAATTTAAAATATGGTATTCTTTTCTAATGAAAACTTTGATGTCAGAACAGTTCATTAAAAAAACATCAGGTAAAGTTACATAGAAAAAGAGAAATGCAGAGAGGGTTGCTTTCAAAAGGTTACCAAGGCTTTGACAAAGACTACATTGGAATTTAAATTTTATTTAGCAACTTCAGTATGCCAATTAAGAAGCTGAATATTAACTATTTAGTATTTTATTTCCTAATTTGTCTACAAAACCTTTCATATATTTTAACTTATTGATTGTGTCATATCAAAAGTTCCCCTAATGATCATTGTTATTCTAAATATTCTATCTATTTAATCATTTTTCTAAATTTTCTAATGCTGGTATTTAAAAAAAAGGATCATCTTTTACAGACTCATCAAGGAAATTAGAAGATTTAAAATTAAAATGTGACTTTTTATAGGAAGCAGAAGTTCTTCCAAGAAGAGGATGAGACCTTCACAGACAAACCCTGACAAACAAGAGAGAGGCCACTAAGATCAGTCAAGAGATAGTGCTTGTGAATGGTTGGCACTCATTTGTTAAATGTGCATCTGCTCCTGATTGGGTGTTTATCAGAAACAAGTGCTGATACTGATTGGATGGCATCTAAAAACATGGTCACCGAGGGGTGGTGGTGTTGATTAACTGAACAGGTTACCATGCCTACAGAACAATGTCTTCTCCTAAATTTATGGAAATACAGGCATAGACCAAACACAAAATTCTGTTAAGGAGTTGTCTCCAGGACCTGAGACATTTTTCTCTCAGTGTGAAATAAAAAAAAGACTTTATTTTCCATCTCGAAGGAAAAGATTAGCCAGGCATTTAGGAACACAGCTCTGTCTCTCTTTTCAAGAGATGGGTGAAGGGAGATTTCATTCTTCCTTGGTATGTCTGGTAGAGGCTGATAACTAAGAGGCTCCTAATTGCCACATACAGATCAGACATAAATAATGAGGTGAGACTTGAAATAAATAATATGATATGTGACAAATAGGACAATGTGGATTCGTCTAAAAAATTGAAGTGAAATTATTGTTTAAAACACTGTGCTGGCCAAGAAAAAAAAATTGTCTGTAAGCTGGACTTGCCTCTAGGCCAGTGATGGCGAACCTTTTGAGCTCGGCGTGTCAGCATTTTGAAAAACCCTAACTTAACTCTGGTGCCATGTCACATATAGAAATTTTTTGATATTTGCAACCATAGTAAAACAAAGACTTATATTTTTGATATTTATTTTATATATTTAAATGCCATTTAACAAAGAAAAATCAACCAAAAAAATGAGTTCGCGTGTCACCTCTGACACGCGTGTCTTAGGTTCGCCATCACTGCTCTAGGCAACAACTACATGAAAATAAAAATTGTATTAGTTTATTTCTTACTAACTTATCTAACACATTCTCACCTTTTAACCCCCACTGAAAACATAGTCTTTCTCTTTCTAAAAGCGTAGAACCAAGTTTCACCCATAGAGTGTCATTCATTTATAATGCTGGTATTAGATAAAGAGGATCATTTTTATAGATTCAAGTATGTCATATTAGGATTGTAATGCAATTAGGTTTAAGAACATAACTGTCCAGAGAAAACAATAATGTATTTTTATTTGTGTAATAGTGAAGCATTTTTAAAAGCATTAAGATAACATAAATCATGGAAGATGTGAATTTAGCTATGCCTCTAGTAACTAGAAAGCACTGTTATTATTGATCAGTAGAAATCTTAGATTCAATTTAAATCTACTTTTCCCCTCACAGGCTGTGAACCTATCCCTGTCCGCTACCTGGAGTGGAGCAATATAGAATCCATCATAGCTATCGCCTTCTCCTGCCTGGGCATCCTTGTCACCTTGTTTGTCACTCTCATCTTCGTGCTGTACCGGGACACACCAGTGGTCAAATCTTCCAGTCGAGAGCTCTGCTACATTATCCTAGCTGGCATCTTCCTGGGTTACGTGTGCCCTTTCACTCTCATTGCCAAACCTACCACCACGTCCTGCTACCTCCAGCGCCTCCTGGTTGGCCTCTCCTCTGCCATGTGCTACTCTGCTTTAGTGACCAAAACCAATCGCATTGCGCGCATCCTAGCTGGCAGCAAGAAGAAGATCTGCACCCGGAAGCCCAGGTTCATGAGTGCCTGGGCCCAGGTGATCATTGCCTCAATTCTGATTAGCGTGCAGCTAACCCTGGTGGTAACCCTGATCATCATGGAGCCCCCCATGCCCATTCTGTCATACCCAAGTATCAAGGAAGTCTACCTTATCTGCAATACCAGCAACCTGGGTGTGGTGGCCCCTGTGGGCTACAATGGACTCCTCATCATGAGCTGTACCTACTATGCCTTCAAGACACGCAACGTGCCCGCCAACTTCAATGAGGCCAAATATATCGCCTTCACCATGTACACCACCTGCATCATCTGGCTGGCTTTTGTGCCCATTTACTTTGGAAGCAACTACAAGATCATCACTACCTGCTTTGCAGTGAGCCTCAGTGTAACGGTGGCCCTGGGGTGCATGTTCACTCCCAAGATGTACATCATCATTGCCAAGCCGGAGAGGAACGTCCGCAGTGCCTTCACCACCTCTGATGTAGTCCGCATGCATGTCGGCGATGGCAAGCTGCCCTGCCGCTCCAACACTTTCCTCAACATTTTCCGAAGAAAGAAACCAGGGGCAGGGAATGCCAAGTGAGTAATCTGATCGGGTTTGCTCTCTCTCTCTCTCTCTCTCTTTTTCTTTCTCTGGGATTTTTTTCTCTATTTGACTAAATCATGTTCTTAACTTTTCCTAATGTTTTTTCATTTTTTTCTTAACATTTTCTTGTGTTTTTTTTTTCTAATCTCACATTCTGTTGGATTAGGATTATCTTCTTGTTTTCATTCCTTTGAAAGAGCAAGGAGCATGAAGCACCAACCAGCTGAACATATTCTGACCTAGAATCTGCAGCTTCTGTTCTGCCAATAATGTTTTCCCTTTCATGTGGGTCTTCTCTCTATGGAACATCAACACCTCTATGGGGTCTGGGTCAGAGGTGCAAACTCTAGTTCTAATTTCTAGTTTAGACCATGGTTGAAGATCTTTTGTGATTTATTTTTATCACTCTAGAGCAGGGGTGGGCAAACTTTTTGACTCGAGGGCCACAATGGGTTATTAAACTTGACCGGAGGGCTGGAACAAAAGCATGGATGGAGTGTTTGTGTGAACTAATATAAATTTAAAGTAAACATCATTACATAAAAGGGTACGGTCTTTTTTTTTTTTTAGTTTTATTCATTTCAAGCGGGCCATAGTTTGCCCACGGCTGTTCTAGAGCCACATCATCACTAATCTTGGGTGAGAGGAAGGGAATTAAGCACTTGGGGAAATTTTTCAAAATTTGACTACAACTGAGCACCAAGTATGTCCCAAATCAAGTTCCCTTAAGCAACTGTAATATCATGTCCCTCTTATTTATTGAACTTTAATGTATACTGTAATAAAGATGTTCCATAATTCTCTATATTAATTGAGTTATCTCAACTCAAGGTCATGATCAGAACTTTCTTAGCCACAAAGTACCAAGTGAATTAAGAACCAGATAAAGATGATGAGCCCCAAACTTGAGAATCAGTGTGAACATCAAACTCCAGATTATTCTATTCTGGTAACTTTTCTGAGTAGTTTACATAATAAACACTTTCCTACCTTCTTCCTGACTCTGCATTGTAAAGAAACATATGCTAAATTTTGCATGAGTCATCTTTCCTGAGATCCATGAAGTAAATTTCATGTAACATTTACTATTTCGAAAATGACATGGATGCTTGAAGCTCTAAAGGTAATTGAATTGTCCAAAGATAAATTTCCCCATTATCAGTATTAATTTTACTTTTTGAAACAATCCTTTAAAATGAAGACTTTTAGTAGTAATTATTATAATGTATCCATTGCTTTATAACTATTCCACTTGCCTGAACAAGTTAGCAAGATAAGAGGGATGGGTGTTATTTTTCTCCATTTTATAGATGAGGAAACTGAGACACTGTGAATTTATGTAACTCTGAAGTATAATTTCACGTAGTTAGCCATTCTTTGCCTATGTCTTAACTGGCATAACATTTCTCATCTTAACATATGTCAAAAAATCTACATGCCTTAAATTTCTAGTTTTGTATCTTTACTTGCCAAGCAGCACCATGAGCATCTTTTACAGAAAACCTGTCATTGGTTTGATGATCAGATGAGACAGTCTATGGAAAAATATATTTTTGAAATCCATAAGGTTATTTCAAATAAGGACATCCATAAATTTTTTTTAGCATTATGGATGAAGATAATAATTTACACCTACTTCTCACTGTATCAACTTCAAGTTCTTCATAGGATGCTGATCATCCAAGTTGCTTAGTCATTTTTTACCCTACCCATGGTTTTTATGCTACCCAGCACCCCTCAGTAGCAGCCTCCTGGCAGGGGATTACCAGTGATATGAGAGCAAACCAACAATGCCATTAAATGAGAAAAAAAATAGACCGTAACCACAGAGTCCAGATGTAAAGTGGCATAACAGTTTTCATTCAGAGGAAAGGAATAAGAGGAAATGAAATGAAAATAATGGAGAAAATACTCTTTAAACTGGAGTATTTAAAGGAATTAAGAGACATTCTTTTTCACATCCCATATGGCTTTATGAGGATTCCGTCCCACCATCCACCCATATCTAGCTCCATGTTCCTAACTTGTCTGCCTCTGTTATGGTTCTTCAGAAACTTTCATTTGATGTTTGGCCAGGGGTCATTAATGAAAGCTGTGCTTCCAACCACTTAATGAAAAGAGAGAACCTATGTGACCGAGACAGCTTGTGTTGGTAACCAAGAACGTGCATTGATGAGAGCTCTCCCCGTGATTCTGTGTGCAGACAGTATTGGGACCTGCCCAAGAGAGCAGTGACTGCTGATGGAGAGTACACAGTGCTGGCTCCTGGGAAAAGATGAAGCTGGCCGATGTCACTTTAAGGAGGCTTAGCACCTCTATCGCAGCCAGGCATTGCAGTACATTCTGATCACTTTCTCACACCTGCAGGTGCTTTCCTCATACGCTGACAATATTCCCTTCACTGTTTTGAATTTGAAAGTAATTTCATTTGGGATCCTGCTTTTGAGAGAAAAATCAGCTTGGTCTAAATTGAAATGGTTCTCTAGGAAATGCTGGTTTCACCAGTAAGTTGCTTAATTATTGGCTGTAATTGATCAGGCACTATCAGATTATTACAGTAAGAAAGATACTTCTAATTAATAATTATATCATGAAGCTTTTTAGTACAGTCTGTAGCTTCTCCAAGGTATGCCACACAGCTAAGCTCACCCATAGAGGGTATTTGAGACTAAATTTCTATGGAAAACAACCATTCACTTACTCATGTGTCTCATTTATTCATTCTACTGTTGCTTCTCTTGTAACTCTCTCTGAGGCTGTAATTTTAAAATGTAACAATAATCTCAGTGCCTGTGTTTTTACCATTTTATTGTTGTTATGTTTTCCTGGTTTGTCACCAGAGTCAAAAAAACTACAAACAATCTAATATTTTCTACAGCAACAAAAATCTAGCAGTCTTGCCAACACAAGAAAGGGGCTGAAAACTCTAGAGAACAAACACATCACCCAGTGAGTTTATTACCATTCTGGATGTGTAATTCCTGCGTTTATGGTACACCGAGGGTGTTCGGCAGTCTGCAGATATAGCTATAAACACAGAACAGATGCTGTAATGAAGAGCTTCCAACTGATCTATCCGTTTGAATATTATTCTGAGGAGTTACAAGTCTGACTGCATTCTCATAACAGGCTGTTTCTGAGATACATGGGTGGGATGACATCGTGGGTCTGTTTTTGCAAAGTTTACTTCAATTTTTTTTTATTTCATTCACAGCCAAATATCTGACTCAACCAAAGGTTTGGGCACTTGTTTTACATATTCTAAAATGTAATATCAATAAAATGGTTGTCTGGGTTACTTGAGTTGCTTATAGTTAGAAGTCCTATAAAACATAATTCTACCTTGGAATATTAACTGAATAGTATATTTGCTGTGACATTTGTAATTTCTTTAACTGTTAGGTTAATGTATTTGAATGGGAAAATATCCAGGCTTAACCTAATGTAAAGATATTGGTAAAATTCTCTTTGTTGGCAGTAGAAGAAAGATATAAACTCATAGATATTCACAATTAAATTATTTAGATCCAAGTGATTTATTGCTTCCCTTTAAAGCCAAAATGAGTTAACATTATGCAACTGAAAAATAAAATATTATGTAAATGACATGTTTCCTTTAAGAAAAATTACATCAATGACTAAATGTCAAACTAACATTTCTAGTTATTTTCTGGATAAATAACCTCAATGAGTGCCAAATAATTTGATGGCACATGGAACTAAAATGTGATAATACACTTCTATGACCTGTATAACTATGCAAAACTAAAATAATTACAATCACAAAAATACATTAGAATGATGCAAGCAAATAATTTTAAAACTTAGGTTTCTAAATAAATAGAATATTATTATGTTCTTATGATTGTTTTTTAAGCATTTGAATATATGTTTCTACTGAGTACAAGAACTAAGTGAAATACTAAATGGAGTGATGCTATGAAGAAATTTTACTCTTGGTCTGCTAGAAACACTTTTGTCCACAAATAGAAGTAAATAATCATGCAGCATTAGTGATTATGCCCTGGATAAGGATTTGAATTTGTCTTTCCTCCTTTGATTATGAAAGGAAATATGATAGCGAGCCAACAGACATCACAATCAAATAGAAATAACAGGTTCTCTTTTATAGAAAGAACTCATTTACTATTCTAGCTTGTAAATGAGAAAATCTGTCATTTTGAAGTTATTTTTCCCTTAATAACACAATAAATGGCATTAAAAGTTATTACAATTCTTCACTTACTTCTATAGCAAATAACATAAGATATATCAAAACAAAGTACTTGTCATAAAATTTTATTGCTTCATAGTAATATTTATGGAATACCTACTGATTATTCATTCATATATTCAATCAATCATTGTTTCAATTCAACAGTAATCTTAGAAGCACTTGATAATATTAGTGTTAGGTAATATTCAAGATAAAAAAAGATATAAGAGGCAGAAACTGACTGCGCCAATCTTGCAACATAGTAAGGGAGACATTTAAAACCCTGACAGAGTATAATGGTATAGGTGCCATAATAAAGGACCAATGTAATTTTATGAGTGTTCAGGGAAGAAAGAGATTAAGGTCAGCTAGTGGAGTAGTATCTGTGGAAAGAAGAGAAAAGATTTCTTAATAAAAGTGGAATTTTAAGTTGACCTTAAAGGATTTTTTCAACAGGAGAAACTATGCTATGATGAGACCATTTCTCATATGAAAAATAATGTAAGTGAAAGTTCAGCATGTTAATGCATTTTCAGGCCACAACATGGAATCTGGTATGAATGAAGTACATGGAGAAGTATAATGGTGGGTAAATATGTAAGTGCAGAAAGAGGACATATTACAGATAATGATCAATTGTTCTAAGAAGAAGCTTAGATATTTTTGTATATAAACTACAAGATGCAGTAAAGATTTTTGTGAAGTATTATGATCATGAGTAAGCTTTTTTGGGGGGAAGAGATCGACTGTAAAAAGATGCTTTAATAGAGTGCTATAATAATCCAAATGACAGGTTAAAGATAAAAGTCTTAAACTAGAGTAGTGAAATGAAAGTCAAATCCAAAGCATTATATATGCAAAGAGTTTTTTGAACTTCATTTATTAGAATTGAAATATTGATTTGGGAAGAGGAAGGAAGGAATAAAAAATAGAATACCACTCTCATGATTTGAGCCTGAGTGACTAGAAAAAATACAGCTACCATAAAAACAGATCAGAACTATGGGAGTAAGACTGGGGAGATGTTGATGATTGGGTTTCAGATTTATCTATTGAAAATGCTATAAAAGCATCCAAATAGAAACATTTTAAGTTATTTAGAAATTTAAGTCAGGAGCTCAAGAGAAAGGTCTGAGCCAGATTTCTAGATTTGAGGGCTCAGTTATCAGAATATTTAGAGGCCAAAGCAGTGATATGACATAAGGAAAGAAGAAAATAGAAGGAAGAACATTAGGAAACACACTTGAGAGATAAGGACAGTCAGAAGGTGTTAAAAAAAAAAAAAGGAATCAAACAGAATGAGGAAACAGAGGAATTGCAGTATCATGGAAACCAAGGAGGAGACCGTGTCTTAGGCAGCTCAGGTTGCCATAGTAAAATCCCACAGACTGGGTGGCTTAAAGAACAGATAATTTTTACAGTTCTGGAGGCTGGAAGTCCACATCAGGGTGCCAGCATGGTTGACTTCTTGTGAGATCTCTTCCCTTGGATTGCAGACAGCTGCCATCTAGCTGTGTGCTCACATAACCTCTTCTCTGTGTAGGCACAGGGGAAGCGAGAAAGGGAGGAAGATCTGTCTAGTGTCTCTTACAAGAGCACTAATCCCATATGAGGCCCTCACTTTCATGATCGCTTCTAACCCTAATTACCTCCCAAAGATTTATCTATTGATATCATAACATTGGGAGTTAGGACTTCAACATATGATTAGCAGGCCGGGGCACAACCATTCAGTCCATTAACAGAAGACAAAACTTTGGATCCTTGAGATACCCAAGGATGGAGATACTATGGTTATTTTTGACTGGTTTTAAGGGTATAATGTGGGTAGAATTTCTATTGCAATAAGTTGAGGAGTTTGGCATTAAAGGAATTAAGATGTTTAGATAGTATTTAAGGAAGCCAAGGAAAAGAAAGAAGTGGTATAATAGAGGAGAAATTAAAGCTTGTTTGTAATATCTGAGAAAGGAGCCTATAGAGCAGCAGTTCTCAACCTGTGGGTCGCGACCCTTTTGGCGGTCGAATGACCCTTTCACAGGGGTCGCCTAAGGCCATCCTCCATATCAGATATTTACATTACGATTCATAACAGTAGCAACATTACAGTTATGAAGTAGCAACGAAAATAATTTTATGGTTGGGTCACAACATGAGGAACTGTATTTAAAGGGCCAGAAGGTTGAGAACCACTGCTATAGAGAAAGAAACATTGAAAATATAAGATGTATCATATGGTTTATGCTGGGAAGCCTGACTCATTAATATAGAGTTTATATACTAACATAGAACTCTGCATTACACCTTCATGTACAGAGAGTTCTAAAAATTGAGGGCATGCATCATTATTATCAGTTCAGAATATCCATGCTGTGTAGAACGGAGGAGCTGTGTATCTGCTGAAAGTGGAGGCATGCAAGTGTTACTCTGTGTGAGATGTGTATGAGGAAGGGCACCCTGTTGGACATGGCTTGGCAACCTGTCCATGCTTGGCCACAGCTAAAGAGAGATGAGGTCATTTGCATTCCATCTGTTAGTTTTAGTGCCGAGTGTACTAGTATAGTGTTACCTACTCAAAAGGGTAACATGTGAACAATGTGTTTCTAAAGCTAATTCAAGTGTAAAAATGTTAGCAACTTGAATAATGAAGAAATTAAGGAGAGAGTACCAGTAGATTTGGAAGTTTCAGATCATGAGAACAGAGCCTATAGGCTCATTAATTAGAATCCTTTGACTGCAAGTTATAGAAGTCAATTAAATAACCTAAGCAAAGGAAAGTGGAGTGTTTAATAGAAATAATATAAGGAACAATTTCAGGTATCTCCCAGTAACAAGGTTTGGAACATTTCTGGGCCATGTATGGGACTGGATTCCTAATGAGAAAGGCTCCAGGCCTCTATCTCATCTTTGTCTCCCTGCATGCCTTCTGATATTCTCCTCATAGATCTGCTTTGTTCATTTCTTGGACCCTCATGGTGAGTCTCAGGAGAGACCAGAGATACTGCTTCAGTTCCTCTGCCAGGTGGTTCTACAGAACACAGAGAGAGACTGATTGGCTCAACTGGGCTCAGCGGTCTGTCTGCTGAGGTCAAGTTTGCAATGGACAAAGGGTGGAGTCACTGAGTATAAAACTGTCTTCCAGAGAAGTGTCACTCCTGTTCCCCATGAGTAGGATCAGGGAGGCAATTCACAGAGAGAGGGGTATGATTTGAGATGAGCAGAAGCCTTGTAAGTGTCTAAACCAGGGTAATCCCATCTCCACCCAACCCCTATCCTTTTTCCCTTGCCGTCTGAATAAGTCACTTGTAAGTACCAGCACTTTATATTTAGAAACATTGACAAAAAGGAACTACAAAACCTACATAGTGGTGGCTAGCCAGCCAGCCAAATAATTAATCACCTATCCATGCAAAACAGGAGTAACATCCCAAATTCCAGTACATATGCCAGTGGGGGGAAAAGAAAACACCGTGGCTCTGGCACACCATTTACTATGCAGGTGTGAGATGTAGAATCAAACAAATTTAACAACCAGACCTTTTCTAGAGATTCCTGGCTAAAAAATGCTTCTCAGTTGCCTCAAAATGAAAAGAAAAAAAAGAGGAACAAAGAGGATGACAAAATATTATTTTAAAGGAAAACAGAGCATTACAACATTATTTTCTGAATGAATTAAAATATATCATAAATTACAGGACAACAATAAAATATTACTTGCTAACTGTCCTTAATCTATAATAATAAAAGCATAATATGCTAATTAGACTGGACATCCTTCTAGATGACCTTCCTGATGAAGCTGGGGCTGAGAGGGAAGCCTGGGTCCCGGGTGCCAGAGGGCAGCCAGTGCCAGCAGCTGGGGGAGGGAAAACCTATTCTTGCAAAAATTTTGTGCATCGGGCCTCTAGTAGAATAGTAAAAGAAAATCAGCTAATATTTAATAAAGTTAACCCCAAAATGTCTGTTATTTGATTTTATTTTAAAGGGGTAAAGAGAAACCTCTTATAGTTGAAGGCAACTTAATACCCTCTATGCAGATTATTTTTAAGATAAATGAGGAGTTTACTGCTAACAAAATTAGGCCAAGTCCCTAGTGATACTGCTAACCATATTGAAAAACAACTTGCTTAAAAGAAATCAATAACAATAGGAAATACTTTCCTTTCCCTGACTTTCCAGTTATGAAAATATATACTGTTATCTTGCTCCTAGTAAATGTTCTCAAGCACTGTGAGAATTAGTATCATTTTCTACTTGACCAGACTTTGCACTGATAATGTTATTTGGCTTAGGTGGATATGGGATGAGGAGTAAAAAACGTATTAACAAAGGAAAAAAATTAACACCTATTTGATCAAAATCAAAAGAAATTATGACAAGAGGGCAGGAGTGGGGTGAGGGAGCAGAGGGATGGCTGTAGTTCTGTCAGCAGCCAGCTCTGTGACCTTAGCCATTGATTATGTCTTCTTGCAGGCATGTCAGGTGATTTTAGTAAGGTTTTCATAATCCAGTCCTTTGTTTAAAAAATATACGGAGGGGTTATTGTTGTACAGACTGTGGACAATTTGCTGGTGAAGTTCTATTGCATGGCCTATGACCTCAGAGAACTTCAAGTGCAGTGGAGGACACCAGCAAGAAACCTGAGGATAACCCTGTGACAGGATGAAGTCCTATGGCAGAGGAGGGGGAGCATGTTCTCTTAGGAGACATATAGCAGGGGCCTCTACTATTGACCTGTGAGTCGGAGAAGGCCTCAAAAGTCAATACTAAGTCGAAAAAGAGCTATGACCATGGTTCCATTAGCTAAAAGCTACCCCAAGTGGTGGGTTAAAGTGGGGGAAGATACAGAGAGAGTGTTCTAGGCAGAGGCTATGTGGGGAGAGGGGGGAGGGGGGCGATGAGGAGGCAAGAGAGACCACAGCATATTAGCAAAATGAAAAAAAAAGAAGAAGGTTTCATAGGACTGACTATAATTTCCTATAGAAAGTATTTGTTTAGCATCAAATGTTTAAAGCCAAAAGTTATTCTAGAGCTGATCCTAGTATAAAATCAGTTCTCCTCTGATGGTTGGAATGGTTTCAAGGTCTGACACCACTTTTTAAGACTGGGAAGAGAAGCACTGATGGCCCATTCACTCAGGAAATGATTTTAAAGCATCTACTATGAGGCATTGGGGCAAGTGCAGGAAATACAGTGGTGAACAAATCAGATCTGGCCCAGGCTTTGTGGAAGTTGAAATCTAGCCAGGAGACCAGAAATTGAACAAGTAACTACAAGTGTAGTGAGTTCTTTTAAGGATTAGAAGAATCTGACCAGTCTTAGTGCATGGAAGCTGGAAACATTCCCCCAAAGAAATTTTATCTCAGCTAAGACTTCTGAAGGAGCAAAGAGTTAGCTAAGAAAGGAAGGGGGGACTGGGTAGATAAGTCAAGGAATAAAAGTGTAAAGGCTATAAGCTGGAAAAAGCACTGATGGGTGAAGGAAATGAAATAATTCCAGGATGCCTGGAGGTGAAAAAAAAGGCAGGTCTGATGAGAAGAGACTGGAAGCGTTGGCTGAGATCAGCTCACTCGAGACCTGATCACAGGCCTTAGGAGCTTGGATCTTGTCCTCTGAACAATGGAAAGCTGCTAAAGTGACAAAGTAGGGGTGCAGTGCAATCAGTGAGAAGTGTGTGTCAGAACTAGCACCCCAAGCTCAGTGTGAGGAGAGCAAGGTGAGAGGCTGGGGCTCTGGGGTGGGGGTGCCGCAGCGTCCTGGTGGAAGACGATAGTGGCCTGACCTAAGGCTTTGTCAGTTGGGGTGAAGACAGTGAACAGAGATAAATGCTTAAAAGGTAAAAATAAAAAAGTAAGGTTGCTTTATAAAACTCTATTTTAAGATCCACAAACAGTAAGCACAGATATGCTTTCACCTCGGGGTTGTTTGGCTCCAAACCTATGATATTTGAATTGTGACCAGATGTAATGTGTTAACACATCTAAAGCATGATTGACCTACAAGAGGGTGAGACTGATCAGACACAAAAAGAGAAGAGCAGTCACTGAAACAAACAATGGAAATGACCATAGACCTCTCGGGTGTGAAGTTGGGTGACGGAAATTGTGACCCACGGCATTTTTGAAAATGTAAGTCCAAATGACAAGATGATCCCTAGGACTAAAAGGATGAAGCAAACTATCTTAGTGTCATGCCCTCAAATGTTTAAGTATTGAAACTTGCAACCCTCCACCTCTTCTCTGATTCCCTGGGAACAGACAACTACTCAATGTTGTCTTCCCCTACCTATAGGTCTACTTATGCATAGTTTAATATCCTATATCCTGCACATTATTTCCCATTGCAAATGAAATTGGAATTCTGGTGTATGATGATCTCATTACATGAACTTGTTTAATAGAAGTCTTATTCTGGATGATGTATCATTCTTATTGGGCAAACAAAGCAAGTTCTGCTGCTGGACCTGCCTGGGTGGTGAGTGTTAGGAGCAGTGACTGCCAGGCTGAGAACCAGCTCCTGGGTAAGGGAATCCCTCATAAACTGCACAAAGTTAGAGCGAGTTTTTTAGTAAGTATAATAGTGTTGCCTTTTAATTAGAATATTTAGTTCACTTACATTTGATAAAAATGCTGACAAACTGTTTTCTACTTGTCTCTCTGAAATGATTATTTCCATTTAAAAATGTCCCCTTCCTCTCCTTTCTTGCCTTCTTTGGATTAACCTAGTATTTTAATATTCAACTTTCAAATCCATTAATGTGTTAGTTTTATATTCTTTTATTATTCTTTTTATGGTTACCCTAGCGACTATAAGAAGTATTCTCTAACTTTTTATAATCTCAAATAAATTACCATAGCAGTTTTATCACTTTCAAACAAGGCAAGTATCTTAAAACACTTTAACTACATTTACTTTGTGTCAACTTTTGTGCTTTTATGTAGTGCATTTTAATTTTGCACATATTTTACACTACTATTATTGTTTTGCATAATCAATACTTATATATTCCCACATATTTTTCCTTATTTTGTATTCCAATTATGGACTGAACTGGTTTGAGTGTGTATTGCAGTTTTATAAAGCTTGTTGTGCTTCCCCTGGTCCATCCTGTCCAAGGGTAAAGCTACCCAGGGGTCCTGAATAAGAACCTGGGTCCCAACTCTTGTGTCTCTCATTCTTTAAAATGTCTTGAACTCCTATTTTGATTCTTCAATACTATGAGACCTTCAAAAACTTCACTGAGTTTTAGCATCTTTCTGCTTAGCTTTGTACCCTGTGCTTTGTGCAGCGTAAAATTTGCAAAATTTTCTAGAGGAAACCCATCAATTGTTGGTCTCACTTTTCTTGACCTTCCTTTCTCCAGGATCTTGGCTCCTCAATTCCTGGCTGCCTTGGAAGACTTGAACTCAAATTTCTGTGTCTATAGTCCTGTGAATGTATCAAGTTTTTCTTGCTTCTTTATCTCTTAGTTAAGACCCTCTGCTTGGATTCTCAGTCCGTTTTCCTGTACCAAGAATGATCAGCTATCCCAAGGGAAATAGAGCTTAGAGATTATCAATTTCTTCAAAGTTCTCTTCTTTCTGATTTACTGGCCCCTTGGATTCTGGTTGCCATGAAAGTTTCCTAATGTCTTTAAAGAGTTTTTAAAAATATTTTATCTGTTTTTTTTTTCTAGTTGTTCTTAGAGGAATAATTGCTTTACCCCAACGTGCCATATCTTAGCCAGAAGCAGAAGTCTTCTTATACCAATTTTAATATCTCCCATTCCCCTTTCTCAATAGGCTGTGATATGACTAAGATTTATTTGGGGGCTATCGTGACTATTCTATTGTGAAAGAAATCTACACTAATAAAAGAGAAACATGGTAATTAGCGTACGACCGCTACCCTTCCCATTGGCTAATCAGCATATCCTTATGCAAATTAACTGTCAGCCAAGATGGCGGCCGGCAGCCATGCACTGAAGCGAGCAGGGAGGCTTGCTTGCTCCAGTGACTGCAGACTCCAACGTTCCCCACCTGACTT
>NW_005371219.1:1158558-1166790 GCF_000412655.1 Myotis brandtii
AAATTAACCATCCCTCCGCTATGCTCAAGCCACGCCCACCAGCCAATCAGGAGCGAGTATGCAAATTAACCCAACTAAGATGGCCATGGCAATGCAGCTGGAGCAAGCAGGAGGCTTGGGTTGCCCCTGGCGATGGAGGAAGCCAAGCTTCCTGCCTGTCCTGGCCGGCCTTTGGCTCCGCTCAAGGCTACAAAGTTTCAATTATAGAAAATAAATAAATGCCAGATACCTGCTTCCAGCCAGCCGTGATCTCCGCTCAAGGAGGGACCTGGGCTTCGCTCAAGGCTACAAAGTTTCAATTATAGAAAATAAATAAATGCCAGATACCTGCTTCCAGCCAGCCGTGATCTCCGCTCAAGGAGGGACCTGGGCTTCGCTCAAGGCTACAAAGTTTCAATTATAGAAAATAAATAAATGCCAGATACCTGCTTCCAGCCAGCCGTGATCTCCGCTCAAGGAGGGACCTGGGCTTCGCTCAAGGCTACAAAGTTTCAATTATAGAAAATAAATAAATGCCAGATACCTGCTTCCAGCCAGCCGTGATCTCCGCTCAAGGAGGGACCTGGGCTTCGCTCAAGGCTACAAAGTTTCAATTATAGAAAATAAATAAATGCCAGATACCTGCTTCCAGCCAGCCGTGATCTCCGCTCAAGGAGGGACCTGGGCTTCGCTCAAGGCTACAAAGTTTCAATTATAGAAAATAAATAAATGCCAGATACCTGCTTCCAGCCAGCCGTGATCTCCGCTCAAGGAGGGACCTGGGCTTCGCTCAAGGCTACAAAGTTTCAATTATAGAAAATAAATAAATGCCAGATACCTGCTTCCAGCCAGCCGTGATCTCCGCTCAAGGAGGGACCTGGGCTTCGCTCAAGGCTACAAAGTTTCAATTATAGAAAATAAATAAATGCCAGATACCTGCTTCCAGCCAGCCGTGATCTCCGCTCAAGGAGGGACCTGGGCTTCGCTCAAGGCTACAAAGTTTCAATTATAGAAAATAAATAAATGCCAGATACCTGCTTCCAGCCAGCCGTGATCTCCGCTCAAGGAGGGACCTGGGCTTTGCTCAAGGCTACAAAGTTTCAATTATAGAAGATAAATAAATCCCATCAAAAAAAAAAGAAAAAAAGGAGAGGCTGGGAGCTTGGGTCACTAGGGGGCATGGCCAGCCAGAAAACGACCATCAGCCCCTCACCCAGGCTGGCCAGGCACCCCAGCGGTACCCCCACCCTGATCCGGGACACCTTTCAGGGCAAACCAGCCGGCCCCCACCCGTGCACAAGGCCTCTATCCTATATAATAAAAGGGTAATATGCAACTTGATCCTAACAGCAGAATGACTGGAAATGACTGGTCACTATGACACACACTGACCACCAGGGGGCAGACGCTCAATGCAGGAGCTCTGCTCAGCCACAAGCCAGGCTGATGGCTGCCAGCACAGTGGTGGTGGCGGGAGCCTCTCCTGCCTCCTCAGCAGCACTAAGGATGTCCGACTGCAGCTTATGCCTGCTCCCCGCTGGCAAGTGGACATCCCCTGAGGGCTCCTGGGCTGCCAGAGGGATGTCTGACTGCCAGCTTAAGCCCGATCCCCCGGGGAGCGAGCCTAAGCCAGAAGGTGGACATCCCCCAAGGGGTCACAGACTGTGAGAGGGCACAGGCCGGCCCCCACCCATGTATGAATTCATCTACTGGGCCTCTAGTATGTGTATGTATGTGTATATATAAAATAAAGCTGAAAAGGATCACAGGAAAGATGCAAAGATATAATATATATTGAAATGTGCTCAAGAACTTAATAAACATCTTAGAATTCTGAAGGAAATATGCACTCAACTGTAGAAAGTAAGATTTCTTTAGGTTCAGGAAATATCATGATCAAAGAAGAGAGGTAGGGAAAAAACTATCATTTTACAACCATCAGTATGGCAAAGATTAAGAAATCTGGCAAGACTTTTGGTTCTTGGTAGAATCAAAATACATGGTAGTAGAATAGCTCTTGCCAAGAATAAGTGGCAAAGCAATATAAAATACAAAAGCTATCTTTTTATAGTACCAGAAAGCTGCCGCAGTAGGGAGGATTAAGGAAACTAAAACCTCAGAGACAGGAGAACCGAGAAGTGAGCAGAACTACAGCTGCTTTCCCTGGGGCATCTGTCAGTTCCTGGCACTGGCTAGAGGCTGAGTATCCACCCATGTTTGGCCCAAGCAGAGAGTCAGTGGAGGGAGCAGGGAAGGCAGAGAGATCCTGTGTCCACTTGAAGCTGGAGTGATAAAATGAAAGGCATGAGAGGTTTTAACACGTGCCCAGCTTTTCTTTCAAAATATTTGCTGATGTCTGCAATTGGGGAGGTTACAGAGGTTAAAAGATAAGCCACACACCTCTGACATACAGAATCGGTTTTCATCGAGTCCTTCAATGCTGAGGAGACAAATCCACCTGTGGAGAGAACTATAAAATACTCTTAGCAATCAGACAGGCTGGACTGACAAATCAAAAGGCACTCTAACAATTGGTCAAGGTTCCTTCTCAAGGCATTTGTCTAATTCTAAAGTTACATGTGGTAGGAGGCCAAAAATCTAAACTGAAAATCCTTGAAAAGTAGAATGAAATCTCAGTCTCTTAATGCTGAGGAGATAGAGACCCACTAGATGAAGAGTACTAGTACACAGCCAGGTGCTCTGTTAAAAGTCCTGAAGGATATCATGCTAAGTGAAATAAGTCAGACAGAAAAGGTTAAGAACCATATGATTTCACTCATATGTGGGACATAAAACTGAAAACACAAACAAGGGAAACAAGCAAACAAAAATTCATAGACACAGACAACAGTATGGTGGTTACCAGAGGAAAGGGGGTTAGGGGTTAGTAAAAGGTAAAGGTGGTCAAATATAAGGTGATGGAAGATGATTTGACTTTGGGCGGTGGGCACACAATGCAATATGCAGATCATGTGTCATAGAA
The DNA here is from genome assembly GCF_000412655.1 of Myotis brandtii. NCBI lineage: Eukaryota > Metazoa > Chordata > Mammalia > Chiroptera > Vespertilionidae > Myotis > Myotis brandtii. The sequence continues at coordinate 1,161,521 of NW_005371219.1, forward strand.
ATGTGCACTTGAAACCTATATAACTTTATTAACAAATGTCACCCCAATAAATTTAATAAAAAGAAAAAAAAAAGTCCTGAAGGGATATGCCCTACTGTGGACTGATTTCTATCCAAATTGCAAACTAACTTTGACTCAACTCTGTTCCTAATTGGGTTAAGTTGATATGTCTCCCTCTACTTATCAGAGAAAGTGGTGAAGCAACTTTGGTTGAGATTAGACCATCTAGAGCCTTCACAGAATCCTATCCTATATAATAAAAGCCAAATATGCTAAGTGCTCGGTCGTCCAGTCGGCTGTTCAACCAATCAAAGCATAGTATGCTAATGATATGCTAGGGCCGCTCAACCGCTCGCTATGACATGCACTGACAACCAGGAGGCAGACAGTTGACCAGTCTCTATGACATGCACTGACCACCAGGGAGCAGATACTCCAACCGGTAGGTTAGCTTGCTGCTGGAGTCTGGCCAATTGGGACTAAGTGAGATGGGCCGAACACACCCTGGAGCCCTCCTACGGTCCCTCCCCCGCTGGCCAATCTCCCGCGTCCCTCCCCAGTCCCAATAGTGCATCGGTGGGGTCCCTTGGCCTGGCCTGTGCCCTCTTGCAATCCAGGACCCCTTGGGGGATGTCAGAGAGCTGGTTTCGGCCCTATGGTGGAACAATCAGTTGCTATGATGTGCACTGACCACAAGGGGGCAGATGCTGAATGCAGGAGCTGCCCCCTGGTGGTCAGTACACTTCCACAGGGGGAGCGCCGCTCAGCCAGAAGCCGGGCTCATGGCTGGTGAGCACAGTGGCAGTGGCAGGAGCCTCTCCTGCCTCCGAGCCGTGCTAAGGATGTCCGACTGACGGCTTAGGCCCCCTCTGTGGGGAACAGGCCTAAGCCATCAGTCGGACACCCCCCAAGGGCTCCTGGACTGCGAGGGTGTGCAGACTGGGCTGAGGGCACGCCCCCCCCCCCAGTGCACGAATTTCATGCACTGGGCCTCTAGTTTTAAATATAGATCTATACAGTGGTCGGCAAACTCATAGTCAACAGAGTCAAATATCAACAGTACAACAATTGAAATTTCTTTTGAGAGCCAAATTTTTTAAACTTAAACTATATAGGTAGGTACATTGTTATTAACTTAATTATGGTACTCCTAAGGCTTAGGAAGAGCCACACTCAAGGGGCCAAAGAGCCGCATGTGGCTCGCGAGCCGCAGTTTGCCGACCACGGATATACAATGTCTTATCTGATATAAACTATGTTTAGGCATGCAAGAGTTAGTACCATATAATCAAAAATCCAACAGAAACAATTGACAATAGAAGCAGATGCACAGGTGACATACTGATCAACGTTGAAAAAGAATATTAGAAAACCAAATCATTATTCTGAACATGGGTCAATAAGGGGGGAAAAGCATCCATTTGGCTTGCATTTTCTTTTAAATTCTACCTCATAGGATTCAAATAACCAACAAGAGAAAGTTCTTTAGTAAAAAAATCTAGTTACAGAAGGGATAATAGAATTATAATGTCACCATTTTATACTTTTGTAATAAAGTAATCAATCCACATAATGATTATCAATGAGTGTGAGTGCTAAAACCATCAGATGAAAGATTGATGGGGAGTTTTATAATGTATGCATCAGGCTGACAACACCTGAACCCACTGATCGATTTTAATGGGGTTAGTAGACAATCCAATTTATGTGCTTCCCAGTCTTGTATAATAGGAAATAAACACCACCTCATATAAATTATTCTCTCCATATAATCAATCTTGAATCTGACCAAGCCTTCATATCTAATTTTCAATTTATAGGAAATAATATGGGACAGAAATACATGTTAAATGACACCACAGGAACTTAACCAGTAAAATCCATAAACTGAGAAATAATCAATGTTTCTTCAGAAAATAAATAGCAAGCAAAAAGGAGAAGGAAATATCTATATATTTAAAAAGACTCAAGAGACTGAACGAAGACAATGCACAGATCTTATTTGAATGCCGATTTTAAAATCAAAAGTAAAATAAAAATATATGAGACAATCAGGGAAATTCCAATACTCACTGGATATTTGATTATATTAAGTAATTACTACTAATGTGTTTAGATGTGATAGCATTATTATTTTTTCTTTTATTATAAAAATGTATACCTATATTGTAGCCATATACTGAATTATTTATGGATAAAAGGACATAATGTTTTAGATTTGTTCTAAAACAAGTAAGTGGGACTATAAATGAACAAGATTCACATACACATTGGTTAGTATTGAAGCTGGATAATAAGGGTATAGGTATTCAGTTTAACATTTTATATTTATATATTTTTGAAAATTTTTCATAATAAAAAGTCAAATTTAAAGATGCTTGAAAAACAGAATTTGAAAGGATAATATGAATTCTCACCTATTACTGTAAATTGTGAAAGAACTTTGCAAAGCAATTTGTTAATATTTAAGAAAAATAAATGTGCATGTACAACAATCTACAAATTTTGAATCTGGGTCCATACCATAGAAAAAGTCTCCCATATGTGTGCAAGGAGACTTGACCAAGAATGTGTACTGTAGCACTGCTTAAAATAGAAAAATTTAGGAAACAACCTAAGTGACCATCAATAGGAGAATTATTTTATTATAGTGTGATAATTATTCAATTTAGCTTTAGTAAAAAAGAAATTGCTGAATGGAAATATAGTGTGATGCTATGTATATAAAGTCCAATAATATGATGAACACTACCACATATTATTTATTCACACATATGGATATGCATGTTGTAGAAACATTAAATATGCCAATAAATAATACATAGTAAAGTATATCTTAAAAATGAGAAAATAAGTTTTCATGATAATGTACAGAGGACTTGAAATATATTCTTTTTTTTTTAATATATATTTTATTGATTTTTTACAGACAGGAAGGGAGAGGGATAGAGAGTTAGAAACATCGATGAGAGAGAAACATCGATCAGCTGCCTCCTGCACACCCCCTACTGGGGATGTGCCCGAAACCCAGGTACATGCCCTTGACTGGAATCGAACCTGGGACCCTTGAGTCCGCAGGCCGACGCTCTATCCACTGAGCCAAACCGGTTAGGGCTTGAAATATATTCTTAATGTTTTAAAAAGAAAAGGGACTTTAATAAGGTAAAATGTTAATGTTGTGATGTTAATTAATTGAATTTCACTAAATCATTCTCCATAGTCTCTTATTAGCTTGGAAACCTTTATAAGTAAGAATTTAAAAAATAGAGCAATATTTTACCCCTATATGGAGAAACTGCACTATGTGTGTTTAAAAAGAGCCTTAATGGACTATGTTAGATGTGCATCTGTTAAAAGGCAGAGTGGAAGACATTAGCATTTAGAGAGGACCTACGCACAGTCAGAGCGCCATTCTCCACTCTGACGAACGGATGGTGAGAAATAAATATGTAAATTCAGATAACAGGAAAAATACATTTGGCTTTTAAAAACAATCAGTTACAGATTATCCTATTTATCTGTAAAAAAAAGTAGCAGCAGTCTGCTAAAATGGTCTTGAGTGGTTGCTGTCATTCTTTATGATTACTTTGGACAGCTGCCACATTATTATTTCCATGGTGAGCTGACCATCTGGAATTGTATAGACCATTTTTTCTGTGCTAAAAGTAGATTCACCTCCAAACCTATCTCAGGCTGGCAACTTCAGACACAGACAGCTAGCCTGACTCTGTGTACCTGGCCTTTACCTGCTCCTGACACATCCATTCAATGTCACTAACGTTGCCTGCAAAAATAAATAAATAAATAAATATAAATAAGTCCAGAGAGCAAACAGAATTCAGCTTATTTTCTGCTAGATGTTAAATAAGGAAAGTAGCTAAAATCCACGAGTCAAGTGTAGTTTGAGCTACTCTGAATGAGTCTCATCTAAATACACACTGAGATTTAAAACCTCTGTGTCTTTTGTCTCTGCTTTTGTTTCTCCACCCTTCAGAGGAAAGGTATCAATAGTAATGGCTTAAGCTGGGATAGCACTTTGCTATTTGGAAGCTTTTACATGTACTATTTCAGCAATCCTTCTTCATGGAGGATAAAACTGGGTCTGAAAGGGGGAAATACACAGTTGGAATGTGCCTGGTCTCCTGAGTCCTATACAATGATGTTACTGCGGTGCTGTAATGAGTTAAGCTTGTTCATAACATCTCAAGTTCATGTAAAGAATAATTCCTAGCATAGCAACTGATGTATGGGCAACCTGCTCTCAAGAAAAGAATGCATTTAACATTTAAACAAGGTATACCTAAGGAGTGTACTTAAAAAATATATATATATATATTATTTAGACCATGGGAAAAGCTATGCACATTCCATGAGTTTATGACAAGCAGTGACTCTTTACTTAAAAAGGAACAAGAAAGAAAGAGAAAAGCAAGCTTGGTAATTTCCAAAGAAATTGAAGAGGAATCTTTCTAACTAAAATTCTGGGGTCTCTTTAAATCCACAATTGCTGCCAAAAGATTCAAGCACAGATTTGGGACTTATAATTGACAAGCCCCCATATGCTCCATTTTCCCTCCAAGCTTTTACTCTGGCTCTGGAATCTGTGGTTGGTTAAATATGTGGTTTTACAGTTGCTAAAAATACTCTGAAGTCAAACTCCTTCTCCCAGTTTTTATGCAGTTGGCCACTCTGGCATCAGATTTTGCAAGGCTTAGCCTATACCCTTTAGTAAACCACTCCTTTCATAAAAGCAGTGTCTGCATGTACAGGCCATTTACACTTCAACACAAAGTGAAGGTCGGGGACTAAAGAAATGACACCATGAAGGAGATGCTGTAGTTTTTTAACCGTTTCAATCCACAGATAATGAAGGTGGCTTTGGGGCTGCTGAGAGTTGCTCTGTGAAGTTTGGTTGTCAGTACAGCTGAAACTCCCTGAGGACCCACAGAATTGTTCACTTGCTCCAGGCGTGACTCCAGGTCAGCCGCAGAGGCCACAGAGCTCCCTGCCCCAGCGCTTGGGAGACACAGCAGTGTCTGCCCACACTCTGCCTGCCCGAAAGGTTTCTGCGTTGTTTTCATCATCATACATCCCAGCACACAGGACTAGCTACATTGTTTGGGCAGACCAGTGCAAATGAAAACGGGGGAGGCGGGGGAGTTCAAAATGCAGAGGGAAAGGCATTAAAAGGACTAAAATATGAAACTCCTTCCTTTCTTCTGTGGTCTCCCTTGCTACCTGCCAGGGCATTTTTTGTCATGTAAATTTAG
>NW_005371219.1:1166895-1177563 GCF_000412655.1 Myotis brandtii
GGGGGCGGGGGAGGGAGGGCATTGACAGGGTAAGTGCAGGCCCTTCTGGGAGCTGCAGCCTCCACTGTGCAAGTCTGCACGTGCACAGTTCCCAGGTTGCCACGTTCCCATCCAGCCAATCACTGAGCAGATGCCACTGAGAACTTGAACCAGGGAGTTCCCCTTCCCATGAGCTTCTTGCTTCAGCCAGAGCTCCCCTGTGACAGGTGCCTTCAACCTCTTAGTAGACAGGTGAGTCCCAAGGGTATTGCAACAACAGTTCAGGGACCTGTAAGGCACTGGCATTGAGGATGGGCAAGAGGCACAGTGGCCCTGCCAGTCAAGGAAGGAGAGGGCCCTGGCCATTGGCTGCCTCCGGATACTACAGGACACGTGCACAGGACCCTGATCTTCTCTGCTGGTGCCCAGAGAACCCTCGCAGCATGAAGGGTGGCTGTGATCCCAGGGCAGAGGAAGGAAGTGGGAGACTAGGCTGACTCAAGTCCCAGGGGGCAGGAGAGCAAGAAACTAAAGATCTGTTTAGGGAGTTCAGGGAGGCAGCACTGTGCTTGAGCTGAGGCTCCAAGTCCCAAGTTCATGCTCCATTTTCCTCTCCAACATCACAAAACACAAATCATGAGATAAAATTATTATGAATTTCAAAAAGATGACTATGGAGCTCTAAACCCCAAGTACAGGGCTCTTCTGATGAGGGACCTGGTGTCTGCATTAGTCACAGGACCATGAAGCCAGCCCTGCCAGGGTCTTGGCTCCCCAGACCATTGGACCAGACAACATGTAAACATCATCTGTAGGTAAAATGAGAGGATTCAAGAGGATGCAGGCAGGTTAGCAAGGCAAAGCCAAGGGTCTTGAGTGTATTTTCTGCCTCTGTCATGAAAAATTGAATTGTAATATTATTTTGCAGGTTAAATGATCTTTCTTACTGGTAATTTCCTTTGCATACTCACACATCATACTTTTATTACTTTATGTCCTCTACTTGCTATTGTTCTCATTGTTTTTATGACCATTGTAATTTCAGATGGGCATATTAAAGATCAGAAGTATATTGTTTTCACAAGTTCAAAAGCAATCATTATCTCTTTGTCTACCTATATTAAATAAATGGATTACTGCAGGAGTAATGAGGTTACAACAAGGTATCTCAAGTTCTTATCTCTAGATGAGGGGTTTCAAATTGTTCTGGGTGAACATTTTCAAATGGTTTATTGAATGGCCCAAACTGGAAATACACACATTGATAAATTCTAGTATTTTCTCTCTTAACATCAACTGTCCTATGGAGAATATTTTTCCCTACCTTCTACATTCAGATCAGTTTCCTTGCTTTAAGGTATTAAAAAGCTATTCTTGTGTATTCTTGTTTCAAATTTCAAACTGACACCTCTCCTTCCCAGCATGTCAGGCCATAACCTGAAAAACTTGGAATGGGAAGGGGCATGGTAAGTTCCTCCTCGCTCTTCTGAGTTCCCCTCCTCTCTGTCTTTGATGGGGAAAGAGGAGAGATGACCAAGGTCTTTGGCTAGCCTGGAGCTGTTGTGATCCTCTTCTGATTAACACTGGATCATTGTCAATAAGATCTTAGGGTATGTGGTCCAATGCTGATTCATAGAGAACATTTGTGGCTTTTTAGAGCCCTAGAGGGGACTTCATCACTGCAGAGTTCCCTAATATGGGAGATTCTCCCCAGTTCAACCAACCTCATCCATAGCACCACAGTACCTGCTGATGGTTCACCTTGAACATATTGTTCCTGAAATTCTTCTCTGTAACTGGCAGCCCTCTTACATGGAGTGACAAGAAGATGGCTTGATCCCACCACCTTCTGAAGTGCTACATAGTTCATGGGAAACCTACTTATTCTCCAACAAATAATGGAAAGGTGGACTGCCCATGACTGCTCCTTTATGCTTATCTTGTCCAGTCAGTGCTCCTCTCACCTGCCCGATCTACCCTATATGCTCTATAAGGAGGCATCCAACCAAGGAATGAGGTGGCATCCTCCCCTGTGACAGGTGCCTTCAACCTCTTGCCGCTCTCCTCTTCCCCACCATTAGACCAGGAGGTACATGTGACTTTATATAAAGTGACAAGAATGCTTTTATAATAACATGATATGGAGAAAAATTAACAGCTGTGGTGTAAGATATAAAACCATGAGCCATCATTGGGAATAAAGGGAGGTGGCAAGAGGGGAGGGAAAAAGCTAATTTGGGACAGACACAAACACAACAGAATAATGTCTGCCACTTGGAAAGACGTAGTCAAAGAATGCACTCCACTGATGTGGCTTTCAGAAATGAGCCTGGCTGTAAGAAACACCCATATGGAAGGAAGTTACAGGACACAGAGATGGAGAAACAGCCATATGTAAGGAAGTTACAGGACACGGAGGTGGAGATGACATGGAGAAAGGCTCAGGAGCCAGGCCAGGCCCTGCCCCAGCCCCAGGCACCACCTGAGTGGTGTCATTGCCTTATCTGTACACATGCATAACCACTCACTCACTGGGTGTCTTTTTCTTTTCAATCTTCAGGAAGAGGCAGCCAGAATTCTCGCCCACCAGCCAGTGTCCGTCGGCACATGTGCAGCTTTGAAAACCCCCACACTGCAGTGAATGTGTAAGAGAAGCTGCATGGAAAATAGAGTGGTTTGCCCTTGCTTTCTCTCTCCTGGGTTTTTCCACTTTCTAACATGGAAACAGATGTGGTGCATGCCATCCAGAATGAGGAACCATTTACGTGCCATGGTTTGCACGACTGCCTTAATTTGATTGTCCATCTTTCTTAAAAGGACACTGTCAAGTTGTTAGTCGTTTCGCTTTTTTATGTTTTGGTGCAAGACGCAACACTTTTTCTGACTATGGAGATTCGCTTTTGTTTGTGACTCCCACTCACAAGCTTGAAAGTGAATTTTCCCCTTTCACAAAGTTGTCAGCTTCTCCTTGGCAAACAGAGCTTTTTCCTTTTCTTTTCTTTTTCTGCCTTTTAGCTGTTGCACAGATGTTTGAAATTGATCCTGTCTGCATTAAAGTAAAGCCATACTTGAACTTCTGGAAGAGTTCCACAATGTCAGTTTCAGGGGTGGGCGCTCACAGGAGCCTCTCTTGGGGGCCTCCCTCGCCTTGGGGAGCACAAAACAAAAGTTTTGTGAACCCCACAAAAAGTAAGTTTTATAAAAAGCAGAGTAGTTGTTTTCCCAGGATTCTGAGTGCTTTTATCAGATTTTCCCTATCTGATAAAAACGATGCATGTTTGGTCCAATTTTTGACCTTTAGATCTTGACAGTGTCTCTTTAAGTTAACAAAAGAACATAGACCATGTTCAATTCATTGTGCACGGAGTCTGTGGTCATTTTCAGCTGTTCCTTTACAGCCCTCCAAACTCCTGGGAGAGTCAAAGGTACACATTCCTGCAGCAGGAGGGAACCCACTGACGAGGTGTCTGTGGCTTCATTGCTCTTCAGATGAGAAGGGCCTAATCTGCTCAAACGTTTGCTACTGAACGTGGCCTTGGAGGCTGGTGAATGGGGCCCTAGCATCTCTTCTCTTGACTCAGTGGAGTGCATTGGGAAGTCTGTGTTCTGCTAGAACCTTAAAAGGCCCAAATAGAAACCAAATTATATTGACTCTTAGAGGGAAAAATATAGTAGCAATGTCAATATGTTTCACGTGGCGGTTTGAAGGCTCCTGTATTTATAGATCAAAGCCACTCTAGTCTGCTTGGATGCATTTTTAAAAAATTCTCCCCAGTCAAAATCCGTTGAGTGTTTCTTGTGCCAGACATTGAGTCTGACCAAGGACACAGCAAGGAAGTCCTGATTATGACAGCTGCTGGCTGCCTGTCAAAATGTATTGATGGGGAGAGTAAATGTACTTGTCTTGTCATGACAGCAGAGCCAGAGGGAGAGGAGAGCCTCCTAACATTTCATGACATAAAGGTGAGTGCCTAAAAACAAGGGCTGAGCGTGGCTACAGCCTTGGAAGGTGAATGCAGCACTCAGCAAAGCTAACAAGTTGGTTAAGAACTTTCAAATCAGGATCTATTCAAGCTTTCTTTCTGGAGACTATACAGGACAAAGAAGATATTGGTAGCTTTGAAGCCACCAACAGACTAAGACTGGCTAATTTTAGCCTGGGGTGCTCCTGAAAAGAAAAGGGAAAACACGCACTCTCTGTGACCTTCAGTTCTCATAGCTTTTGTAAACAAGAAAGGTGAAGGGTCTAGTGATGGAAATAAAGGTGACGACTGGACCATTACGGTCTGCCGAGATCTGTCCTGGGTCTGAGGAATAATCTCAGCCAAGCAATGTAACGGCCCTGTGTTTCCAGGGTAAACTGTGAGGGCTCCAGGTAGAGCTGAAGAGCATCAAACGACTTGCTGTTTAAACTATAGGTTTGGTAGCATGGACCATAGAAGCAGTGATAATGCTTGACCTGGCATTTCTTCATAGGGAGCATAATCTAGGTTCTAGGTTCATCTCTACTTCCCGGAGAAATATAATTACACCTGGCATATGGCCGCGAAAACAATGCTTCTGTACCAATATGATATTTTAAATAAGCTTTGGCATGAGAATTTCTTCCATCAGCCAGTAGTCATGTTTAATATGTGCTTAGGAAAAGTTTAGTAACCATCAGAATTCAGCTCTTTAGCTTCAAATTAGGTTGTCAATTTTATTAAGACAGTAGACTCCATGTCCAAAGTTTATGGGGCCTTCCTTACTTTATTGACCTTGTTGAGGTAATTTCTTTATTAATTCATTGAAGAAAGCTCAGGCTTAATAAAGGCAAATGGATTTCCTTGGTGCTGTTTTTTTTTTAATCCAGTATCATATAGCTTTAGGATAAAGAATGTGATTGATCTAAAGATTCTTAAAGGAGGACTGTTTGTTTGTTTGTTTGTTTGTTTAAACTTATTGGGGTGACATTGGTCAACATGAACACATAGGTTTCAGGTGTGGGTTTCTATGTTACAAGATCTGTATATTGTACCATGTGCCCACCACTCAAAGTTGAGGGGACCATATATTTAGATTTTGTAATATGGTAAATTTCAGCTAGCCAAATAGTTCTCTGGCTTGCTTATGATGAGGTGAGACTCAAGAAGAGAAGGATAAAATTCACAATGCTGTTTAAAATTTAATATCAGCAGAAATTCCAGGTTCTCGTGTAATCAAAGAGCATTTATCTTGAATAACACAGTCACAGATTCTCTATTTTACAACTAGTGGTGAATCAAAAAGTGAGAGATTTTAATTACAATCAGATGGGCTCCCTGAGAATGCATACTGACTATGCAGGTTTTTCTGGAAAGTCTTCAAGAAGTGGAACTGGATTCCATGGGAGTTGTTTGTATCGAAGACTAGCTTGAGGTTGCCTGGGAAAACAGTTGTCTGATTCAAGTGATTTCAAATAGTTCCTGTGGCTGAGATTCTACAAACATCACCACTCAAACTGCATTTTGGTACCAGTGCACTTAAGTAGGTAGAGTTGAGATCTTTGGCATGTCTCCGTGGAGACAGCACCACCCCTTCCTTGAAAGGCCTCCTGTCTCAGCCATAGCTGCAAGGCCTGGGCAGAATCACCCTCACGCCTGTCTGTGGCTTTGGCTTGTTTTCTTAACTTGGTACCCCATTCTCTCCAGGCTGTGGCCCGATGGCATTTCTTTTTCCATTTTCCTTGTCAGAGGAAACAAATGCTAACCTCCTCGGGCTCCTAGGAGGGTCTTCCCTCCCCCCCTCGTGAAGGTCTTTCCTCGTCTGTGGGCTCTCTGGATGCCATTCTCATGTCTGTTGGGAAGCTATTAAGCCTTGAATTGGACATAAGGGAGACAGGTGTTGTGTGAGCTTCCCCCTCAGGCAGCTTGTTCAGGACGCTTTCCTCCTGATCTCAACACCCACCCACTGCTATTCCCGTTTTAGACCTTTCTGGAGCAGAGAGCAGTGTTCTTGGCAGATGTAACTAGTACTTACTGAGACAAATGAGACAGTATCACTCTGACCGCTAAGATATACTGATCTGTGTGCACCACCCACTTCCAATGAGTCTCTTCAGTACTGTAAATATTGGGTTTTCTGTTTGGGGGGCTTAGCTCTGAACACTATGGGTGTGTATCTTCCGTTCCTTCCTCTCAGGCCTAACAGGGGTTTCCTCCAATAACTTCCATATCAATAAAAATATTTAGCCACCCAGGTAGTTACACCAAATACTACTGTATTTTATCTTCAAATATGAGATTAGTTTAGGCCTGATACCTGTCTTTTGAAAGAGCAAGAAGGATGGGATCCTTTGTATCAATTATGTGGTATTTCTAGACCAGGGAGCTTTTCTTAAGATTAGGAAACTGAGTCAAATCAAATAATAGAAGGAAGAAGTTGGTGGCGTTGATAAGGTATTGGAGTTATCTGAAATTAAATAATAGTCTTATTTCACAGTAACGTTTTATTTTTATAGTGCATTTATCCCTTTTGCTGCCCCATATTTTCTTGGTATCAGGAATGGGCTCCAAACCTTTTCAAACAGGATGATTGCTTTACAAACCAAAATGGATATTAAACCTTCAACAAAATCTATGATATTATTTGTACCTTTACTAGTGGCCACTTGAACACAAAATACAAGAAAAAGTTCCTCGGGATCTAGTTGCACTTGTATCTAGCAGTACATTTTAGCACAACAGCATTTGCGTGCATTAAAAAATAACAGTGCCCAACTCAGCTGGTGTGGCTCAGTTGGTTGAGCATCATCTCATGCACCAAGATTCCCATGCAGGTACGATTCCCAGTCAGGGTATATGCCTGGATCATGGGCTCGATCCCCAGTAAGGGGGCGTGCAGGAGGCAGCAGCCAATCGATGTTTCTCTCTTCTGGATGTTTCTATCTTGCCCTCTCCTTTCCTCTCTAAAATCAATAAAAACATATTTTAAAAAACACACCAAAAAACCCAGTGCCTAATCTACAAAGACATACTATTGATTCAGTCTATTGATTACATGCTTAATGCCCATGTAAATTCACAATTCAAGTTGTCTGTGAACCGCAGGTTAGAAATAACTACTCCAGGGGCCAAAGTTTATACTCTGTACTGCACTTTATACAAGATGATACTTTTTTCCTCCACTATCTCTGGATTTTAGTAAACAATTTATGTTGTCCTTGAAAAAAAATTCTAACTTTCATACTCTGGTCAATGCCCTGGGGGATTAGGATTGCTTCCTAATTAAACAGTACTTTACAGCAGACTCAGAGCAAGACTCTAGGCAGTGGTTCTCAACCTTCTGGCCCTTTAAATACAGTTCCTCATGTTGTGACCCAACCATAAAATTATTTTCGTTGCTACTTCATAACTGTAATGTTGCTACTGTTATGAATCATAATGTAAATATCTGATGTGCAGGATGGTCTTAGGAGACCCCTGTGAAAGGGTCATTCGGCCGCCAAAGGGGTCGCGACCCACAGGTTGAGAACCGCTGCTCTATGGGAAGGAAAGCTGCTAATTTTGACCAATGGGGGGGGGGGGGGGGGGGGGGGGGGGGGGGGGGGGGGGGGGGGGGGGGGGGGGGGGGGGGGGGGGGGGGGGGGGGGGGGGGGGGGGGGGGGGGGGGGGGGGGGGGGGGGGGGGGGGGGGGGGGGGGGGGGAAAAAGGAGGGAATCTCCCACCAAAAGAATAAAAAGTGTATCAAATTAAAACAGAACTAAATTATGATTATGTCTGTCTGCAAGATGATTGATAATACCTTTAACACATGGAAGTGCATGATTTTAAAAGAGGTCCACGTAGAAATCCTGAGCAATGAGGAAAACAACCATTGTGAATGAGTAATGTAAGTCCCAGGCATACAAGGACACCTTTTTTGCTAGTGTATGGGAAGACAAAGATCACCTTTGGCTAGTCTATGTGGAGACTGGTTGAAGTAGGGGCAGACTTGTTCTCAAGGGACATTTACTTATTTATTTATTCATTCATTCATTTTCTCAAGGCCCTCCCCTTTGGTAACTATCAGCTTGTCCTCTTTACCAATGTGTCTGTTTCTATTTTGTTTGTTCATTTCTTTTGTTTTGTTTTTAAATTCCACACATAAGTGCAATCATATGATACTATCTTTTTCTATCTGACTTATTTCTTTTGGTATAATACCCTCCAGTTCCATCCGTGTTATCACAAATGGCAAGATTACATACTTTTGAAATTGCTGAATAATATTCCATTATGTATATACTACTTCTTCTTTATCTATTTGTCTATTGATAGACATCTAAGTTACTTTCATATCTTGGCTATTACTAGTAATGCTGCAATGAGCATAGGAGTGCATAGGTCTTTTCAAGTTAGTGTTTTTGTTTTCAAGGGACTTGTTTTATAAAACACACACACATATCTAAATGAAGACACAAGGCATCTTTTTTAGTTTAAGGGTTTTCTGAATGAGCATTGAGAGGCAAGAATTTGGAGAAGGAAAAAGTGTTTCTATTTCCATTGAAAGAAGATAGAAGTCATTGAGGTTGTATGGAACACCAAGTAAGACATACCATATATGAGAAGGCCAGAGGCAAATATAAGTTTTATACTTTCTGGAAGGAGTATATTGACTTCATAAAGAAACAGTGTGAGTTGAGTGGAGATGGAGGAGATTAAGGAAGATGAAAGTGGGAGGTGAATTTACCTATAGTTTTAATATTAAATTTAATATAACAATTTGGAGATGAGATTTTTCTTAGACAATTAAAAATACAGCATAGATGATCATTATCTATGGAGGAATTACCTTTTGCACAAATAATGAGATCAAAATGTTAGCTATTATATCTATTTTAGAACCTTGATATCTAGAATTTCTATAGTAGATATCAGGATTCTTACAAGAATCGGTACTTACTTGGCTCACTTCACTTTTCAAATTATAAAGTATGAAATGTCAAAATATTATCCTCATCATAATGTGACACTCACATATAACTTTTGAAGCATTCATACCTGCATTTTCAAAATGATTAAATAAGCCATTATATTAACTATTGATCATTTCCTACTTTTTTCAAACAAAAGATTATAATGTGGAATAATCTATTTTACACATCCACCTATTCCTTTTAATGTCTCCACGTGTTCTTTTTGTGCTACTTTCTTGTTTTCATGGATATAGCAGAAGCAAAAACTCCTAATAAAACAGAAGAGAAAATATTTCCCGATTTAAGTTTTAACATTGTTGTTATTAATAATATGCTATGGTAAAGTACCACCATCTGCTAAAAAGCTACATAGAAAATAAGCCAAGAGTCCAAAAGTAAGACCATAGTTATTACAACATACAGAATAGAATTTGTAGTGGGCACACACAGTCTATTTCCTTTGCTGCTTCTATTCTACGTAGCTGGTTTTATGAGGGCCCCATGAAGATGGAATGGGTAAGTCTGGGGGCTGTTGTTGCCCTGGGATTTTCCTTCATCAGGGTTCAATGAGGAAAAGCCAGGAAGGGGTTTTTGGTCTCAGTAAGTTTTGCTTTATCTGAATCTTCATTTTGTCTCATTGGTATCAAACTATGCCGGAGAACTAAAGCAGGATCCGAGCATCTGTATTTTCCTGGACTTCCCGGTTCTATCTCTTTTCAAATACACCTGGTTAAAAGTCCCCAGTGTGAAAACCCCACCCCACCTGCTGTGAAGCAGGGCCTTTATGTGAGTTGTGATCCATCATATGTGTCAGGAGCGATGCTTGGAAATAAAAGGAAAATCGGTAGTTATGAAACACTGAAACGGGTCTGGGTTTTCCTGTCATCTGCTTTTCTTTCTCGCCCGCACAGGTACCATGCGTGTGAGCATGCCGCTGTGGTAACAGGAAATGCCTGCATGGCAGAATGGGCAGCTGAGAGCTGTGTGCTATAACCCCGCAGGACAATGAGAGTAGCTTTGTCTGTGGGTATGAATTTGTTCCAGGGACCAAGAAAACTAAGAAGAAAGGGAGGTCTCTGTGTTCTGTTATTCACATGTAACTAAGTTTTGGAGTCTTTTAAAGACGTGCATTGAGCAATAATTTTATCATTGCCTTAGAATGTGTGTGTGTATGTGTGTGTGGTTGTGTAGTAACCTTGTGAAATCGTAAACCTAAAAAGCTGCTTCTACAACCGGCTGGCTTTTCTCCCCTCTAATTTTTCTCAGGGTCAAAAGGTCCTGCCTCATCTTGGGGTGGATGGAACCACCAGTGGCAGTTTGGGAGCCAACCTGGGGTCACTGGAACGCTTAGCATTGAATCAGGAATAAGGAGAGGCTGGGGGTGTGGGAGACAGTCGAGGGGCAAATCCAATTGCATTGAGCTGGGCTTGCAAAAAAAAAAATGATGTGTATGTGTTTCATCCGTGTGCATGCAATACCTGCAAATAAACCCATCTCTATTTTATTCATAGTTCTAATGGCAAGTCTGTGTCATGGTCTGAACCAGGTGGAAGACAGGTGCCCAAGGGACAGCACATGTGGCACCGCCTCTCTGTGCACGTGAAGACCAATGAGACGGCCTGCAACCAAACGGCCGTCATCAAGCCCCTCACTAAAAGTTACCAAGGCTCTGGCAAGAGCCTGACCTTCTCCGATACCAGCACCAAGACCCTGTACAACGTGGAGGAGGACGCCCCGCCGGCGGGCTTCAGCCCTCCCAGCAGCCCTTCCATGGT
>NW_005371219.1:1177861-1184280 GCF_000412655.1 Myotis brandtii
AGCACGTCGGGGGACGAGCCCGCCTCCCCCGCGGCCGAGGACGAGGACGACAGCGAGAGGTTTCAGCTGCTCCAGGAGTACTTGTACGAGCGGGAAGGGACCACGGAGGAAGACGAGCTGGAAGAGGAGGAGGAGGGCCCGCAGGCGGCCCGCAAACCCACCCCTGAGGCTTCCCCCTCCCTGACGCCCCCGTCGCCTTTCCGCGACTCCGTGGCGTCGGGCAGCTCGGCGCCCAGCTCCCCGGTGTCCGAGTCCGTGCTCTGCACCCCTCCCAACGTGACCTACGCCTCGGTCATTCTGAGGGACTACAAGCAAAGCTCTTCCACCCTGTAGGGGAGGAGGTGTCCACATGGAAGAGCAGGAGAAGTCGGCGAGCACCAGCGCCTGGGAGGGTGTGCAGAAAGCTGGGGAGCGCCTGGGAGTGGAGGGCGAGCTCAGGAGGGAAGAGAAGGCTGCTGCTCCCCGGAGGGAGGTCAGAGGGGGAAAATTCCGATTCTTGAATTATTCAAAGTCTTCCCTGGGAAGAAAGGGAACTCTGACAAAGCACAATCCCGATATAGTATGTAACTTTTATCACAAAAATCAATCAAAATAAAATCGACAAAAACAATCTCCCTTTTTTTTGGACAATTGTGCATAGAATTGCATGCCCACACACACGCGTGGCCAGTTTGGAAAGGTGCAGAAGGTGAGGACCATCGGGTTGAATCATGAGCTCCCCTCATGGTGTTCCTGGGGAGCCTGGTGGAGCCAGACAGAGCAGGGGGGTGAGGGAGGGGCAAGCAGGAACCCCCGCAGGGAACCGAGGGTGGGAGCACAGACCCCTGGTCTTCAGGAGACCCCGGAACTGGCCGGGTTAGGGGCCTCTCTTCTCCCACTGCACCTGACACAGTGCAGCCTGCTGTCACACTTAGAGAAAGGTGCATGGGCGTCCTGCCGCTGTGTTCGGAACAACAGAAATAAGAGCAAAATTATCACCAAAAAGTGCTTCATCAGTAGAGCTAGGGAAGGGTGCAACGAGAAACTAGACAATAGATACATAAGCATGGAGCTTTGAACAAAATCAGCACATTCAGCTTCCCATGTCTGATACTCGCTGACTGATGAGTGGGGGAAAGGCCAGAACGAGAGATTGTGTCAAGAGTGGCTGAAGACCTTTTGTGGATTAACTTGTGTTAGTGCCAGGAGGGCTCTCTTTTGCCCTTCAGTTACAGAGAACAAACCATGTGGCAAAATTGTTACCTTCCATTTACCGTAGCAAATAATACTTAACCAGTCGAACTTCTAAGATGCAGTACGTGTATTTGGTGCCAATGTTTCTCCCATTAAGTACAGAAACAAATCCATCTCTGAATTTAACGGTGTACTCATAGCAACTACTACTGGCAAATTAAATGTTTAATGATGAATAATTCTTTCCTATTGTCACAGAAGTCCCTGTAACTAGCGAGTGAACGTGTTCTTGTATACATGTGATAATAAAATTTGTGCAATGTAATGTCCATCTACCTGCAACTAGAAGATTGCCTTTCCGATATGATATAGATATTTTTATGTTCCAATCATGTTTTATAGACCATCCTCATATCTACAGGAACTATTTGAAGGTTTGAGTGCTGTGGTCCAATGTTTTTCATATGCTGCTCAGACGGTCCTTCCTCTTCTAAGAGGACACTTATTTTTCAGGTATTTTATGATCTGGAAATGTTATTAATGAAGTGGTTTGAAAATCTGTTACAGTGAAAGTTCACAAGAACTGTGGGTAAAAATAAAAAGGTATGTTTTATAAACTTGCACACATCAGCCCGATCCCACAGGCCAGGCCCAGGGACCCCGCTGGTGCACAAATTCGAGCACTGGGCATCTAGTTAAAACATAAGCTTGAAATGACAGTATTTAGATGATTTCAGGTTACTCTAGGGTGGTTTTTTAAAAGCTTTTCCACAGCTACTTGAGCTTGATGTGCTTAAAGCATACAATAACTTCTAAGACTGATCATAATTTCTTAAATTATTTACCACCTTTTGCTTTCTTTTAATTTTTATTTCCATGTATTCTTGTTCCTATATTTCCACGGCCATTCTTTTCTTTAGGTTTTTGTTATTTGCTGTGTGTAATATCCATGTATGTGCAAGCCAGTTGTTTTATTTTTGCCTTCCCCTTTTCAGCCCAAATAAAGAGGTTTACTTGCTGCTTTTGATTTCTATTATTTATGAAATGAATCTTTCCCCCTTAAACATCTTTGTTCATGCCTTATGTTCAGTCATATTGTAATACGCTTCTTTCATGTTGAAGCTTGTGATTTCTCAGTCAAAACTCATCTTAGACTCTTTAAATCCATGCTGCATCATTTGCTCAGAGTTTAACATCAACTCCAGTGGCCGAGGCTCATGTTTCTCCTGCCTCCCCCATATTCTACTGCCAAGTCTAGTCAGTTCCACATCAAGGATGGATTGTATTTCTTTTTTAAAAAGTATAACACCTTTAACATTTATAACACCTTTGATAGAAAGACCTTATGATTAAAACATGGGTTTCAGTTCCATATTTTCATTGTAATGAAGCAGAATGAGAAATATGGATGGTCCCTATGCTTATTAGGTGGTCTACTAATTGGCAAACCAGCAAGGGAATGTATACTATTTAATATTAGTGAAGCAAGTTTTTTATCATAAGGCCATTAACCCATGTTCTTCATATGTGCACTCAGATTTTTTTTTAAGAATAGACCAGGAAAACTGCTTCTGCTATTAAAATACTATAAGATGTAAGCTTGTTCTGAGGTTTTTTGAGACATTTGGTGAACACATTCAACATTGGTCACATAATTACTCTGAATGCCTCCTATTATGATTAAAAGTTTTCCTCAATACAATAGAATATTAGGTCTTATATTATAATTGTTCAAAATTGGAAATGGACACATGCATACCTGATACCCAAAGAGCAGAAACTCTTCCCCTTAATGTATGTGCTTATACACGCTGTTTAGCTTCTTGTAAATGTGTTTTAGTTTGGCTTGTTATTGCCTTTTGTCAAATAATCTTGACAATGCTGTATAATAAATATTTTCTATTTATTAAATGTGTGTGTGTGTCCCTCCTCCTCTCCTCCTCCTCCTCCTCCTCTTCCTCCTTCTTCTTCTTCTTCTTCTTCTCTCTCTCTCTCTCTCTCTCTCTCTCTCTCTCTCTCTCTCTCTCTCTCTCTCTCTCTCTCTCTCTCTCTCTCTCTCTCTCTCTCTCTCTCTCTCTCTCTCTCTCTCTCTCTCTCTCTCTCTCTCTCTCTCTCTCTCTCTCTCTCTCTCTCTCTCTCTCATATCAGTAAAACATATCCTCAGGTGAAGATAAAAACAAAAGGGCAACCAGAGAAAATTTTATATGGACAGGCTGCATTGTAGCTATTGGGATTAGACACCACTTGCTTTCGCTGTTGTGCAGACCCATAAGAGACACGGAGTTTTGATCTGTTGCTACCTCCACTCAGAGGAACAGAATGTTTTGCTGACACTTTGGATTCCATGAAGGGGAGCCAGAGGAACCTTTGGAACCAGGTCACACTGATAATGCCCTACGCTGGCACCATTTCATCCCTTTCATGCCTCCTGCTGGAATTCATTTAGAACCACATCTATGGGGAAAGCTCTTTTCCATTTGGGATTGGCCCTGCTAGCCAATAATCGGCCTGACATAATAACCATCTATTTTTAAGAATCATTTCCCCCCATCAAGGCATTTCTCTGGGTTAAGGCGTGCTGCTTTGCCACCCCACTGTATGTCTTCTCCTTGATGATGGTCCTGGGGGGCCTTCCCTCAGCTGTCCCAGAGTGACTGTCACCCTGTGGCATGATCCTATAGACCCACCTGCCATCAGCAGCCAGTGCCAGGCTGCCTGGCTCAGATGACAGGAGGCCTTTTCCTTTGATTATTGTCTAAGTGCAGAGCAAGCTGTTGTTTTCCTTGCAGAGACATGTTGCTTTTAAAGATTAAAAAAACAACAACACGTTGTTATCCATACACTGTGGTAGAATTAATTATTTTGGGGGTCTGATAGGGGCCCATTTGGAGCTACTGAGCCAGAGAAGGATTACTTCCCCATAGGTCACGCATTGAAAGATGGCTGTATTCATTTAAATGGGAAAATTCTCAGTTAATTCATAAACAGAACTTGGTGGGATTGAATGGTAGTTTTTAATTATGATAATTATAATTAATTATTCCAGAATAATTCCTGTTGACTTGATTATAGATGTTCATATTTGGGTTTCCTCAAACTTCTGGCTAACATGCTGTAAATGCATAATCAAAGTGAAATGTCACGATGGTTGAAAATTGTTATAGCAAATTTCTTTGTACAATGAAGAAGCTCATGTATTCCACACCATTTCATGGAAAGCAGAACTCATGATAAGGAACACATTTCCCACATGCTGTTATAAAATGTCAGTTGTCTTCTGCATTTGAAGCTGTCATTATTGATGAGAAGACACACCTTTCCAGGATGTAGATCAAGCATGTCAAACTCAAAGGCTAATACAAACCAAATAAACAAGGTTTAAGTTTATGTGGGCCACAAAAAAACAAAAGCTTCAGTTTTCATAGAAACGTAGGTTTATTTCAATAGAGACATGCTGAATACAAAGGGCTGAAATAAATGAATAATTGTTAACATAAAATAATAAAACATTTAAATAAAAATTAATATTTTTTTGAACATTAACTTACCAGACACTGAATAACTGCACAAATAAGCATAACACAAATAAACCTATTTTTCTTGTTCTCCAAAAGTGAAATATTTCCTGTTGTGCACACCAAACAAGTCAATCCAAGACAAATGACGTAGCAATTGGCTGCTAAAATATTCGCTGCTAGTATAAGAGGAGAGAAATGGTGCACCTGTGTGTAAGGTGCATAAGGGAAATGAATGTAACACTATTATAGTAATCAGTCATTAGCTAACATTGTATTCGTTATTAATAACTAGAGGCCCAGTGCACGAATTTTTGCACGGGTGGGGTCCAGCCAGCCCGCACCAATGGGGGCCGATTGGGGGCCAGGCTGGCCAGGGGAGGGGCCAATTGGGGCCCAGATCAGGCTGGTTGGCTGCCGCAGTGCGTGTCATAGCCAGTGACCATTCCAGTCATTCTGGTCGTCCTGCCATTCTGGTCACTGGGCTTTTATATATATAGATTATGTATAATAGGATATTGAAAAATCAAGTTATGAAATTCTATTAAAACATTTCTTACATGCTGTTGTATTGGCTGGGCCACAAAAATATTCGTTGTGGGCCACATGTGGCCCGTGGGCTGTGAGTCTGACATGCTTGATGTAGATGGATGCCTTACCATCCTCCCAAGACACAGTCAGGGGGTAAACGGTTCAATAAATGAGATAACCCAGGGAAGTACTTCCTGAGAGAATGAGAAATCCTCATGGAGGTACCTCAAGGGGACAGCCAGCTCAGCCATGGTGTTTTTCTTCTGTGACTGGTCACACTGGACAGTAGTTTAAAATAACTTGTATTTAGAGCTGGTATGTCCCTTATTCATTTTTTTTTCTTTTTTAAAAATTTGTTGTTGACAGTATTACAGATGTTCCCCTCCTTCCTCTTTGCCCACTTCCACCCAGTGTCCCTCCCCTGGCCTTGACCACACTGTTGTTTGTGTCCATGGGCTATGCACATATGTTCTTTGGCTGATCTCTTTACCTTCTTTTATCCAGCCCCCTCCCCCTTCCCTCTGAGATCTGTCCGTCTGTTCCATAAAGACAGTATCAGCTCAAATGTCCCCAGAGACTAAAGGTTCTGGGAGCTCAAGAACATATTATATTGTTCTAGGATTCAGCTCTGGTTGTAATGAATAAGTGCACAGAAAGAAAATGGCCTCTCCCTCATCTTCTCCCTCATCCTCTCCCTCTCTCTCTGGAATCGAACCACAGCCCCTTCAGTCCGCAAGCCAACGCTCTATCCAATGAGCCAAACCAGTCACGGCTGTTCTCCTCTCTTCTTTTTCCCTAGTAGAAGGAAAGTGGAAAGGCAGAGGGTTTTGAATTCGTACCAAAAGGAGGGAAAAAGAACTCTACTTGGACACAGAGCAGTCCAAGTAAGACCCCAGAGGCTTGAAATAGTGTATAAGTTGGGGAATTATGATGTGTTCCAACCATAAAGTGAAAGAAAGGATGGAAGGAGATGAGGTTGGAGAAAGGGGTCCCAGGCTGGCCTCACATGGAAGTCATTACAAAGCCTCTCTTTCCCACACTCCCTCCTCACTCTCTTTCTCCCTTTCACCAGGTTCATCTATTTGTTTTAAAATGACCCCTCAATTGAAAATTGAAAACAATTCAGGAAGGAAGACTTGCAACATAAATGGCATCTGTGAATGCTCTGGAAATTAATCCGTTATATACATCATTCTTTTT
>NW_005371219.1:1184608-1186052 GCF_000412655.1 Myotis brandtii
AAGTGTTGGGCCCAAATTCTTGGTGGCTAGAGGAGGAGGTGGGGTTCAGAAGGGGGACATGACTTGCTCAGAGTCACATAGCTAAGTTAGTGTGTCACCTGTGTACTTTCTTTCTTCTCATAGCTATTGGGTACTTTCCCTCGAAGTGAGACCCAGACTCTTGTTGGAACAAGAATTCCTGTCCTATGATCTTCTGAAATATAGCACCCTAGAGAATTAAAATGTTCAGCTGTTGCCATTGTCTGATGTAAATATCTCTATATTCACCTGTTTCCCTTGGGAGAGAGTGACTCACTGGACCATGGCTGAAAAGGTGGATGGAGAACACCACACAAAATCTACAGACAGGGTAGGTGACAAAGAAGAGTACAGTTTGATCACGAGGAAGGTGGTAACTCAAGCTCTGACAATTAAACATGAAACCTGGCCAGTTGGCGTGGCTCAGTAGTTGAGTGTCAACCTATGAACCAGGAGGTCATAGTTCAATTCTCAGTCAGGGCACATATCTGGGTTGTGGGCTCAATCCCCATAGGCAGCTGATCAATGATTCTCTCTTCATCATTGATGTTTCTATCTCTCCCTCTCTCACCCTTCCTCTCTAAAAACAATTTAAAAAAGAAAAAGAGAAATCCAAAATTTAAATTTTCAGCACCATGGCAGACATTGTTATGGTCTTTTTGACAGAAAGTGTGAGGCTTGATGAACTCCTGGATCTTCAGCAGAACTCTGGACACAGAGGCCTCTAAGAGCCCCATCTTTGTTTCACCTGTGCCCCACAAGGCTCACACTCTAGGGGGCCTGGTGTCTTACCTTGTGGATATTCTCTTGCTCACCCCAAGTTCTAGTCCTCTACATTTCCATGGAGACTCCACTGGTCCTCAAAACAAGGGAGCCTCTGCTGTTCACATCTTCAGCCAAGAAATGCCTGCACAGTAAGCCATCTACCCAGTGTCATTCAAGGAGAGAACATGGTGGTGCAAAGGCCATATTTGTGAGATCATGATGTGTTTAAATGGAGCAAGTTCTGTATAGGAAAGAATTATAGACTCAGTGGCTGAGACACCAGGGGTTTTCTTCATGGTGCCCAGAAAATAGAGCGAGAGATCATGAAATAGGAGCTTAGTGTCTTAGAGGAAAAGTCATCTAATCTAATAAAAGAGAAACATGCAAATTGACCGCACCTCCACTATGCCCCAAGCCACGCTCACCAGCCAATCAGAGTGACTCTACGCAAATTAACCCAACCAAGATGGTGGCCGGCAGCCATGGAGCTGGAGCAAGCAGGAGGCTTGGTTGCCCCAGCGATGGAGGAAGCCAAGCTTCCTGCCTGCCCTGGCTGGCTGTGGCCTCCGCTCAAGGCAGAAAAGTTTCAATTATAGAAGACAAATAAATCCCACATACCTGCTTCCAGCCAGCCTCCACTGGGAGCTTGGGTGGCTGGGGG
>NW_005371219.1:1186487-1197753 GCF_000412655.1 Myotis brandtii
TGCCCCCTGGTGGTCAGTGAGCTCCCACAGGGGAAGCTCTGCTCAGCCACAAGCCAGGCTGATGGCTGCCAGAACAGTGGTGGTGGTGGGAGCCTCTCCTGCCTCCTCAGCAGCGCTAAGGATGTTGGACTGCAGCTTAGGCCTGCTCCCCAGTGGCAAGTGGATATCCCCTGAGGGCTCCTGGGCTGCCAGAGGGATGTCTGACTGCCAGCTTAGGCCCAATCCCCCAGGGAGCAGGCCTAAGCTGGCAGATGGATATCCCCTGAGGGGTTCCAGACTGTAAGAGGGTGCAGGTTGGGCTGATGGACCCCTGCCCCCACCACTGAGTGCATTTTTGTGCACCGGGCCTCTAGTAGGAAAGAAAATGAGAAACAAAGGAGTAGAGTAAAAAGAAGAAGAAGAAGAAAAAATAAAAATGTTTCAAGTGTGTAGTCCATATATTATAGTAAGTCATGAGGATCTCCATTTGGAGACTCCAGAAGCTTCACCATAAGGAAGACATTTGGAGAGACAGCGGTTGTAATCCAGGTACCACAGATGATATGTGAGTAACTGCCCCAATAATTTCTACAGAAAACCCTCTGAGAGGGAATCAAAGACAAGGGAAGCAAGATTTTATTAACCTACCCTCTGCCAGACATTTTGCTAGGTTCTTTGCATTAATTTTCATTTAATCTTCCCACATGGGTATTTTAGAGAACTGAAGTAACTTGCCTGAATTATTTCTGCTTTAAGTGGCCCAGCAGGAATTCCCCCCTCCCACACTAAGCCTGTGAATTTCCCTTCCTCTCCAGAGCCCAGGATAGTAGACAGGAGTTGGCATTTCCCACCACATTTTATTCCCATCCCTGACAACATTATAGTTTACTGGTCTCTGTCTCTCAGTAGATTTTAAATTACCTTTTGCTTGAGATCCATTTTTCTTTCTAATTTTTGAGCCTTCAGGACAAAGTGGATACTCAGTACATGTTTGTTAAGAAAGGAAATGGTGCTATAACACCATCTAGTTGTCCCAGATCAATTCTCTGAAGATTTATTTCAAGATATTTATGGGGTCCAGAGCTCTGAATTTCGACCTACTAGTTCTAACTCTGCCTACTGGAAGGACACATGTTTCCTTCATGAAAAACAACCTTTCTTTTTGGCATCAGAGAGAGCTGTCCCACTGGGCAGCACATCTGAGTGCCTGCGGAAGAGGGTGGCGATATTCAGTGTCCACAGAGCCCAGCCAGAGGTTTGGAAAGGCAGTAGCAGGCCCTGGGAACAGCGTCCTCTGCAGGAAAACTCCAGGTAAGACGATTGTTAAAGAGAAACCTGATTAAAATGAGGGCAAATAAGTCATCTGTGGGGAAAGCATGGGCTGGGTGGGTTCCTTCCACACAGAAGTACATACACATCTTCAGACAAAGTGAAAGGCAAAACCAGTCACCGAGGCTTGGGAGAACATGGAGCCTGTTTAGGGAGTTGAAACGATGACACCATTAAACCAAAAACTGGCTTGATTTTCTCAAGGTAGTTTGAGAATCAACATTTGTAAATTAATAAGCAAGAGAAATGAAACTTAGAAAATGATAGCAAAGGCTGAAAAGGGAAAGAATGATACATGAGTAACTGCGCCAATAATTTCGTAGAGTTGGCAGTGAATTTAGAAGTCACTTAAAATACGTTTCACCCCATTTAGGATTCTATTCCCATTGCTCCTGTTTCTCTTTCTATACCAGGCCAGGGCCAGGTGAGAATCCACCGCTGAGTGGTGTAGGGCAGGGCAGGGCCAGGGGTTACAATGCCTTTTGCCTGCAGTTGTGCAACGAGAGAGAGCAGATCGCCCTGGACACTGGGAGGGCAAGTCCAAAATGACATTTTGACTAATTCATAAGGCTGGTGAGAGAACAGAGCTAAGGCACACACCCAGGATGAAGGTGTCCGAGGACCAGGAATGATGAGAGGCAGGCCCAGGAAGGCACATGGCAGGACAGTAGTCGGACAGCATTCCAGAGACAAAAGCTGGTGACCAACATGAGCTTTTGGTGACAGCCACAGGGGTTTACCTGTGGGACCTGGTTTATTTTAAGGGATGGGATGGATTTAGATTATTTTAGTCCTCAGCTTAGCAATTTCTGTAGACTAGGATCTTGCATTTGATAAGAAACGTTAATGGTTAGAAAATTCTTCACTTCCCAGAGCTAAAAATGTGTCTTTTTCTAACAGTTGTCCAATTAGAGTTCTGCCCTCTGGGAAAAGGTTGAATAAATTTAGTCCATGTGCACATGACTTCCTTCAGCCACTTGAATACAGTGATTATGCCGTTAGTTACTGGTTTATTCTCCTAGCCAGAGAGCTTCGCTTCCTTTTAGTGTTGTCTTTGATATTAGGTTCCTAAACTCCTAATCAGGCCATGGCCATATTCCATTTTTTTTAATATATTTTAAAAAATGGTGCATCCAGAGCTAGACATAATATCACACAAATACTTTGCTCACATTAATCATTATTCTGGTGTGGCTGCCTAAGAGTGTGTTCATTTTGTTAGCAGACTTGCCACATTCTGAGTGCACACTTAGTTCAGAGCCAGCTGTCACCCTTAAGGCATTTTCATATGAACTGCAGGAAAGGGATATGAATGTGACTATTTTATTGGGTTGGGTTTCTCCAGAAACAGACCATGAGAGGAGGGTTTGAGTGCAAGTTGTGTATTAGGGGGTGATCCCTGGGAGCACCAATAAGCCAGTGGGCGTGAGGCAGCAAATGACAGGCAGCCAACATGGGTTCATTTCCATGCATGTCACCATGGCGGAACTCAGTCCTGCTGGAGACAGTGGAGAACATGCCTCTTAATTGTCCCCACTCCCCACTGTCATGGTCAAGGGCTGCAGCAGAGGGAGGTACGTGTTAATCCCAATTATTTCCCACATGTCCCATGTGCAGGCTCCTATCTCCAGAGAAAGCCTTCAGGCAAAGATTTGCAGATGCTGGCAGCTGGAACCTAAGAGCTGGGCGGTGTGGGGAAGGTGAGAGTCAGGAGGGGGTAGGGCACCAATAGTATCTGCTTTAGATATTTAGATAGATAGATGATAGATAGATGATAGATAGATACTAACATGCATACATACATACATACATACATACATACAGATGCAGATACAGTACAGATAAAGATATAAAAACAAGAGGCAAAGGTGTGTTGAGTCTCCCAGCCCCCACTTTCCTACCCCCACAGATAAAATTTAGACTAAGTCGTAAGTAAGCGGAGGAATATCCAGCAGGAAAGATAAGCTCTGTAGATCCTGAGGAAAAACTCCTGTTTTGGGACAGCGGAGCAGAGGTATGGCCTACAGCAGGGTAGTAAAGTGGTGCAGGTGACATCAAAACAGAGATGAGGAGCAGGTGCTACTGAGCTCTTAGCAACAGCAGGAGAAAACAGCCTTAAAGGATGTTAGAGGTCAAGAGTGGGTCAGTGTCACCATCCAAACTAGGAAGAGATGTGGCTGTGGAGAGAACCGGGGATCATCCACAAGGACAAGTAGAGTAACTGCAGGCAACAGCCAAAACAGAAGCTGAAACAGAGAAAGGCAGAGGTGCAGGCTGTGTGCAAGTTGTATGAAAGGCAATACTCTCTCTTCAAAGACTCAACAGAATTGAGCAATGTCATGGTATTTGCCATGCAGCCTGCAGGGGCTTAAGGTAAAGCATCGAAGTGACCTACGTAGTATCCACAAGCTAAAACATTAAAATAATTTTTTACTGACATTAGCAAAAATATTCCATTAACTTCGTTATGTGGGTATCTTGTAATTTATTGAACCATCCCCCTAGTTAGACACTTAGATTGTTTATAATTTTTTGAATCCCACAGATAATATAAAGAATTATTTCACACCAAAGCTTTCATATATATTTTTTTGGCTTGCTTCTAAGATTATGCTATCAGTTACTGGTTGATGATTACTATATATTTCCTGTGAAACAATATGTATTGCACATTATATTTAACTTTGTAACATCTTTTAAGGTAAGACTTATTCTCATTTTATCAATGAGAAAACTGAGGCTAAAAATGATGAAGTAACTTACCTAAGATCTCAAAGATGGTTGGATATAGAGCAATCAGTACACTCCCTGGACCCCACCCTCCTCTGAACCACCACACTATGCTGAAAATTATGCTGAATACTATGTTGAAAATGCTACACTGAAAACTGTTCTGAAAGCTCTTGATACATAAGCACACTTAGTTTGAATAGCAAACTAATGAAAATTTTATATTGCCTGCTCTAGAGTTGTCACTTGGGAAGTGGGTGTGGATTATGTCCCAAAGGGCTCTGGATTCCACAGAATTAGGGAAATTTGCCTTGATTCCATAAGCAGAATCATTGCCATGTATTAATTCACAATGCAAAGCTACAAAGAGAAAGAAATTCTAACTCAAAAATCAATGTTTAATTATAGAGGTATTAGAAAAGTACTTGAAGTAAAAAAAATATTTATGGTAATTATTGTATCCTCTATGTTTCTGAAATTTAATAAATTATATTTCATTCAAAGTAACATGTTTACTGAGAATTTCGTAAATAGTCACTCCTTTTCTTTTCTTTTCTTTTCTTTTTTAAAGTAAGTCATTATTACTTCTAGAATGTTTATTAAATGAATTTAGAGGGAGAAAAAAGAGGAGGTAGAAATGATCCCTCTCCTCAAAAATGTAAAAAAATTTCTTGACTGGATGTAAAGATAATCAGCTAAGTTCCTAATAAGAGTCATTTAACAATTATGAAATGGAGATCGGCATTGTTTGGTTATCTCTACAACAGTGGTTCTCAACCTGTGGATCGCGACCCCTTTGGGGGTCGAACTACTCTTTCACAGGGGTCGCCTAAAACAATCGGAAAAAACATATATAATTACATATTGTTTTTGTGATTAATCACTATGCTTTAATTATGTTCAATTTGTAACAATGAAATTGGGGGTCACCACAACATGAGGAACTGTATTAAAGGGTCGTGGCATTAGGAAGGTTGAGAACCACTGCTCTAAAACATCAATGAATTAGCTGCTTTCTTTAAATAAATTCAGCTCTCATTTTTAATAGACTAAACTCAACAGAGTCCTTGTATCTAAATTTTTATTTCACTGATTGGTACATCTGGCTTAGGGGGAAATTGCAATGTATATGAAAGAATCCTAGATTGGAAATGTTTAGCCATATACCAAATTAGCTGTTAAATCAGTTAATTTCTATAAGCCTCAGCATTTTTATCTTATCTCTAAAATAATGAGTTTGTATCATACAAAATGATAATAATAATAAATGTATCAAAAGACTTACTATGCACTTCTATGTCCCCAGCATTATATTCTTGAGGTTGTTTAATCTATATACTGTGCAAAGTATGGGTTAATCAAGATTTGCTAAGTTGTGCTATAGTATCAGGAAGGAAGGAGGGAAGGAGGAAGGATAAGGGGAGAGTGAAAGCCTCAACTGAAACTTCAGTGCCTTAATAAAATATCATTGATTTCATGCTCACATATGTAAAATCACACACAGGGTGGGCCACCATCCCTCATCCTCGTAGCAACTCTACATGGAACATGAGGTCTCTGTCACTGCAGTCAGGGAAATGTGTGACTGCAGGTTTGTAAGAGCCAGATGGCAACTGGAGGGCTTCCTTTTCCCCACACTCCCTAGCTTAGAGTCCATCATGTGTTCCCTGAAACCTCACTGCAAAGGAGGCTGGGAAATGTAGTCCTCTTAATGCCTAAGGATGGAAATGATGAACACATGTCATCGCCTGTGCCAGTTATTCTCCTCAACGTACAAACAAGAAGACTGGGGCTTAGATATACCAGGGTCCACATCTCTTAAGTGATGATGACAAAATTAACAGGATAGCCAGAATCCAGGGCTCACTTAGAGAACACTCAATCATGCAGACCACTAAGTCTGCTTCACCCCCTGCACTGCACCCAGTAAACAGAGCACCTGTGTGTGCAGATTCTTTTGTTTACCTTTTTCATATTTTTGCTACAATGTATGAGCTCCTATGAAGCCACATAGACTAGTTCATGGCAGAATTTTTTTGCATAGATTTTTGTGACCAATCTTTCTATCAAAACCCACTCTGATAATAAAGAGTGCCACCAGGCCTCCAGGGAAGGTTCTACCACCCCAAGTAAATGAACATGACTTGACCTTAATCTATAATTTAAAAAAAAGCATAATATGCTAATTAGACTGGATGTCCTTCCAGACGAAGCCAGTCTGCAAGGGAAGCCTGGGTCCCTGGTGCCAGAGGGAAGTCGGTGCGGGCAGCTGGGGGAAGGAAGGCCTACTCTTGCATGAATTTCATGCATTGAGCCTCTAGTTCTTCCATAATGAGGTATTTAATTGACCATAAGTAGTGGTTATGGGGGTGGTGAACACTTTTAAATGATTGAAAATCATTAATGTTCCTAACTTTCTTCTAATTATTAATCAAATGCAAATTAACTTCTTACTGCCTAACTTGTTAAATAAGTAGTTAAACATTATGAGATTGGGGGAGGGGTGAAATGCATCCATCCACAGGGTTTTTGCAGAACCCCAGTGATAGAATGAAATACTTTTCTAGGAGAGATGAGCAGTTTCTGCTCATTCAGGCTGGTAATATCTGGCTTGATTAAAATACAATCTATTTATCCTGGAGAAATATGTAGCATTTATCACTTGCTTAGATACATTTTATTTCCCTGTGAAAAACATACTCTTTAATGGAGCATGTGGCTTCAGCCTCCCCTGCAAAAATGAGCCTCAGACTTGTAGAGCGGGAGACCCAGAGAAATGGGAGTTATGAAGGGGCACTGACCACTGGCCCACACTCACAATGCCTAGTGATCCTGTAGGGAGACATGACTGTTGCTGAGATACAAGAAGGATCTCATTTAAGGCATTATTTACTGTCACTTTTTTAAAATCAGGTTCTCTGCTACACTGATTTTCAGACAAATCCTACGCATTTTAACAGGTAGTCAAATACTGGTCTACTGGTCAAATGCTGTATTGTTCCAGTCTGTTCAACCTTCACAAAGCTGTTGATTCTCATTGCTCCCTCCCTCCCCCGCATGGATTGAACCTCTAGATCTGAGGTCTGTAAGTATTATCCACCTTTCCCTTCCTATTTGGTCATTCTAAATTTGTCTAAATATAAAGGCTAAACTAAAGCAAAAAGACACACTCATGAAAGATTTAGTTTTCCCCAGTTATCATTTTGCTGTTTACCATTCCTGTTGGCTTTGGCAGGTAAAATTGAATGGCAAGCTGTATTTTTCTCTGGCTCTGGTGTTAAAATTATGATACTGCAGAGCATTATGTGTAATGTGCAAAGCAGTTTCACTTCAAACCATTAAGTGTCTATGGTCCTCATTCTTACAAACAACATAAATATGAGACAGGCTTTAATTTTATCTCCAAAAACGTTTCTGAAAGGCTTAAGAAACAGCATCTCTGTATATTTAAAACAAACCAAGAAAAAAATATTTCTGAGCTAATTCCCCTTAAGCTGCAGTCTAGAAAGAGTCCTGAACTACCGCTGAGTATTAAACATATACTTCACCTCCATTGCCAAAGTTAAAGGAAGGATAAAAAATCTTTTGCACATTTTGGAAATCATAGGATCACTCAAGGTATTGGAAATAGAGCCTGATATGTCATTGAATTTAATTCCTTAGCAAAAGCCATTCTCGTTTCTATTCAAATATATAGTTAGAAAGAGTACTTACGCACGCACCACCCCTGCTCGGGGAGCTGTTGGAAGCTCTTCCAGAGGTTTCACATAAAATGCTGAACTACTTTGTGTGTCACCTGGACAAAGGCAGGATTGGGGCTCATTTCTTCCCTGAGACCTTTATGATACAAAAGAATATCACCATGCTTTACACATTTAGCAGTTTGCTGCTAAGAATCATGGGTCAGGATGGGAACCTCCCAACCTAATGATTTCGACTACTTTCTTCCTGTAGAAGTACACTCTTGTTGTTGGAAATAGACAACCAAAATCCTAAGGGTCTTTCAAGGCCCAGGTTTTAGATAAATCACTTAACATTAATGAATGTGAAAAATATAGTGTGGTCCCTCTCAGGCAGTGGTTCTCAACCCAGTCTATACTTTAGAAGCAGCCAGAGAGTTTAAACATACATTACATGTGCCGGGGCCTGGTTGCTCCGTGTTTTCACTGGGCAGCCAGGTTTGAGAATCATTGTCTTAAGAATATAAGCAGAGACACTGGATTTTAAAAAAAAGAAAAAGAAATTCTCAAGAGTTGTACAAATCTGTTGTTTTATTTTTTAATATATTTTTATTGATTTCAGAGAGCAAGGGAAAGGGAGAGAGAAATAGAAACATCAATGATGAGAGAGAATCATTGATTGACTGTCTCCTGCATGCCCCACACTTGGGATCGAGCCTGCAACCCAGGCATGTGCCCTGACCAGGAATCGAACCATGACCTCCTGGTTCATAGGTCGAGGCTCAACCACTGAGCCATGCTGGCCGGGCCTATTTTTTTTTTTAAACCTCATGCTCCTACCTATAATCCTGGCTCACATTTTGTATAACAAACAATTTAGGAGGCCCTCATAGAGCCTGCCAAATGGAGGAAGAAAAGCTACAATAAACAACTCTGAAGGAAATGAAGAACTTTCTTCGCTGTCTTCATTACTTTTCATCTTCCAACTGGAACTAGCATCCTCCAGTGGGAGTGGGGTATAGACTGAACACCAAAGGAGGCTGGTAGGAATGTGAGAGGCAGTATTGGAAGATGGACTCTATGTGCCTTCAATAACAACATCAACAATAACAACAACAACATCACTGGTTTTATTCCTCATATTTTCTTCTTGACATAGACACGGATACACTTACTAGTATCTCTTCATCTAAGTTCCATCAGACTCCTTACAGTTCTTGTATTATCAGAATGAATCCAGAACTGATTCATATGGGGCCAGTTATAAAGAATGTACAAAGGGCCATGCATTGTGCTCTCTAAGAGTTCACAGGCAATGCAAAAACTAGACACATAGGCAAAATGTCCAGGAACACAAAAGTGGCAGTGACTGGATCTGGCGCAGCTCCAAGCCTTTGCCCTGCCCAGCAAGCATAACCACCACTGCCTGTGACCGCTGCATCATCAGCCCACCTGACCATCCGCACAGAAAAGAGCTGTGCAGCGAGGCACCTCGGGGCATCCCTAATTAGACCATGACTTATTGATGCTTTTAACTCCCAGAGGGCTTTGCACACATTAATTGCCCAGTTAAATACCTGATCAATAAATGACTAACAAAAGCTGAATTTCAAAGGGAGGATGCCTTATTATTCAATAACCATTAGTAATAGAGTACATGTAAAATAGGTGGTCAAGTTAGGTGGCATTAATGTATCTGACACTATCTGTGAATTGTGGAAATTTTTTTAATGTTTTTAAAAAAGAAATATACTATGATCATGGCTTATGGAAATTGTGTGTGTGTGTGTGTGTGTGTGTGTGTGTGTGTGTGTGTAACATAATGCCTGTCCTAGGTACTCTTGACACTACAAAGATGAAAAAGAAAGGAGCTCACAGCATCAGGCACTATAATAGACATGTTACATAAATCATATCATGCAATTTATTAATACATATTATATTTATCATTTCTTACCTTATTAAGCTTACTCCATAACAACATTATAAGTTGTGGTATTATTTTTTCTTGGATTTGTAACCAGAAGCCCATTCTCTTTTCTACACTAGAATTACCTTCCCAAAATTTTGTGTATAAAAACAAGATATCAATAGTATTTTTACATGAAAATATTTTGTAAAAGCTCAGTTAAACAAAAATAAAGACACTTCCCTACTATAGACTATCTTAGAGGTTTTTGTTGTTTTTGCAATAGGCATTGGAACTCTCTAAGAGAGCAATATGTGTAAAATGCTAATCCAAAAGATTAAACCAACATCCGTACCTTTGGGTTGAGCATTGGCCCATGAACCAGTTCGATTCCCGGTCAGGGCACATGCTCTGGTTGCCGCACATACACAGTTTGCCATACCTTTATTTAAAATGACTTCTTTTAAGGACACTGCCTAGGGAAAACCTTTCGTGAAGTTTTTTGTTTGTTTGTTTTTTGTGTTTTACTGCCCTCAGAGGTTATAGGTTCTAAAGAGTGTTGAATAAAGCCACAAATACTCATCATAAAGTCAGAATGTGGTCAGTGTTCTTAGAGAGATAGAGATTGAAGGCAGGGAAGTTCAGAGAGAAAAGAAAGTACCTCCAGCTGCTAGAATAATCTGCCCAGAAAATGTGACATTTGGACTCTATCATTAGTGCCATCAATTTCTTCCCTGGACTCTGCACTCCAAACCCAGTGATTAGCAACCTTAGTTGCTTAAAGAAAGCTTTGTCAGGGGCCTGCTGGGAGCTAGAAGCTTCTTAGGGATGTGGAATCTCGGGATCCACCCCAGATCTGTGGTTTTCAAGGTAAATTGTATGCACATTAAGTTGGAGGGGCACTGCTGTGGTTCAGTGGTTCTCAGCTTTGCTACAGGTTAGAATCACCTATCACCTGAAGAGCTTTTGCAAAATTTACCCAGACCAAGTAAGTCAGAGTTTCTGGGGATGGGCCCCAGGCATCATTATATCACTATATCACTATTTTTAAAGTGTCATGGAGATTCCAGAATGTAGCTACAGTTGAAAGACTGTGGTTTAGGTCTAGGGATTACCAATAGCTCCCAACATGGTCTTTCCTGTCTTATACTGAACTCCAAATGTCATACTTATAAGGGTATGCCTGTGTATCTGACAAAATCTACACTAATAAAATACAAACATGCAAATTGACCATACTTTCGCTATGCCTTAAGCCATGCCCACCAGCCAATCAGAGCAACTACATGCAAATTAACCCAACCAAGATGGCGGCCGGCAGCCACGGAGCTGGAGCAAGCAGGAGGCTTGGTTGCCCCAGTGATGGAAGAAGCCAAGCTTCCTGCCTGCCAGGGCCGGCTCTGAGCTCCACTCAAGGCAACAAAGTTTCAATTATAGAAGATAAATAAACCCCAGATACCTGCTTTCAGCTGGCCGTGGCCACGGATCTGGAGCGAGCAGGAGGCGTGGATTGCCCCTGACAATGGAGGAAGCCAAGCTTCCTGCCCCGCCCTGGCCAGCTCTGAGCTCCACTCAAGGCTACAAAGTTTCAATTATAGAACGTAAATAAATCCCAGAATTTAATAAAAAGGAAAAAAAG
>NW_005371219.1:1198340-1211278 GCF_000412655.1 Myotis brandtii
GCCCGATCCACCAGGGAGTGGGCCTAAGCCAGCAGGTGGACATCCTCCGAGGGGTCCCAGACTGCAAGAGGGCATAGGCTGGGCTGAGGGCCCCCCCCCCGCCCC
Source organism: Myotis brandtii (assembly GCF_000412655.1). Classification (NCBI taxonomy): domain Eukaryota; kingdom Metazoa; phylum Chordata; class Mammalia; order Chiroptera; family Vespertilionidae; genus Myotis; species Myotis brandtii. Next base: position 1,198,446 of record NW_005371219.1, read on the forward strand.
GAGTGCACAAATTTTTGTGCACCAGGCCTCTAGTACATATATATATTTTTAAATGGATGAAATAGCAGTATACAGTCAAAAGAAGGGAAATTATTTTCAGAAGAGAAAATGTATTTTTCTAAGGTGAAAAGAGGGGAGGGGTGCAGAAAAGTGAAATTGGTTCAGTGGAAGTCATTTTCCATTAGCAGTGTTTTTCTCTATAAAAATTCAAGTTTAAGTGCATACTGCTTTTCAAAATGGTATGGTGGCAGTGAGTCAGCATGCCTTCTCTTGGGATTCTTAGCGCCCCAACATGGCAATCTTTCTCATGATAATGCTTATTAATTTTATGAGATAGTATAATTCATTAAATTGATATTTGTAACTTACTAGGAAAACGTAGAATTTATTATGGGGGAAAAAAACTCCAGATTTGACATTCCATTTTTTCTTTCCAATTAGTGGTTAATTAAGAGTTAAATTTTATCCAATCATTCCTAAGTAGTTTTGTACAAAAATAAATTCGTCAACTGAAGAGGCTGCAGTGCAGATAAACCAAAGCACAGGCTACAGTTAAAGGAAAAAGGAATATAATCATATACTATTCAGTGACATTCAACTATAATCATTTATGTAAAATTGGATATAACTGGTAGCTAATAAATGGACTTGTTTAGCATTAGGCATTTAGGATTGATCACTCAGTAATTAGCATAAATAAGTGTTGTAGAGTGTACACTAGTGAATAGTTGCATATTATTATCTGCAGAACGGCATATGACTTGGAAGAAAAAAGGAGATCAGCAGTGTATTGATTAAATAACAAAAATTTAAAAGTTATTTTCATTAAGCATTATTGAACTATTTTCCCAGTGCTTAAATTCTATCAGCCCCATTTCTCACTTTTGTATAAGATATCTGTGAATCCCCATTTTACGTTTTGGAGAGTTCAGATTCACTTCCTTGCTGTTGATATTCTGTATGAGCATTTAAATTTCATCTTCACTAGCCTCTGTTTTCTAATGTAAATCTTTTTTATAGGTGGTTTCTTTAGTGGTTTCCTAACAGTGATATTTCCCAAATTTTTTTTTTATCTCTTTCATTTTGTTTTTCATGTATACAGTCATAGAAAAGCAGAAAGGTTTTGGACCATGACTTGAAATATATATTATTTGTACAGCAATCTTATGACAAGAAGACTATAGGCAACAGATTGGCATTATGAACATTAAATAAATTGGGATATTATTCCCTTGGGCTTAGTGAGACAGCTGCCCAGCTAAAGGATCCTGGGATCTTTAGGATGTTATGAGGCTGTGAGAAGTGGCTGCATCTTACACAACAGATTCTCTGTCTCTGAGAAAGTCACGTCATTGCAGAACACATTTGGTTTTAGTCAATATTATTGTTAGCTACTTCTCTGAACATAGCCACAAAGGTGGAGTTTAGCTTAGGCTGCATTTCTGGGGTTTTAGAAGACAAGGCTACCACTATTTATTACAAATGGCATGCACCAATGTAAGATACTAACAGAAGAAAGAGTTTTTATATGAAACTAGAGACCCAGTGCACAAAAATCGTGCACTCATGGGGGGTCCCTCAGCCTGGCCTGTGCCTTCTCGCAGTGTTTTTATATGAGACTAGAGACCCAGTGCACAAATATCGTGCACTCATGGGGGGGTCCCTCAGCCCGGCCTGTGCCCTCTCGCAGTCTGGGAGCTCTCGGGGGATGTCTGACTGATGGCTTAGGCCCGCTCCCCACTCCCAGCTCCCAGCTGCACTCATGAGACCGGCTTCTGGCTTAGAGGCGCTCCCCCTGTGGGAGCACACTGACCACCAGGGGGCAGCTCCTGCATTGAGCATCTGCCCCCTCATGGTCAGTGTGCATCATAGCGACCGGTTGTTCCGCCGTTCAGTTGATTTGCATATTAGCCTTTTATTATATAGGATAGATATCTTTAAAAACACATTTGTAACTAAGCCTAAAAGCTACTGACAGGGAGTTCCATCAGTAAAACTAGGGGATAGGCTTCTTAGAACAGTGGGACCTGTGCCTACCCACAGACCCACTTGGTTTCACAGAGTTTCCATTAGTCTGTAGTAAAATAAATCAAATGTGTGCAGTACAATAGAATTAAATTTATTCCATCCAAAGGAAAGTTTTCCTACTCCAAATGTATGTCTAAGTTTTTCGTGTTAAAATGGTTTTGTATTATGAAATTACAGTGAAGTTGGTATCACTTTTGTTTGTGTTTTTTTAATGGCAAAAATTGACACCCCTACATTTATCCTCCTCTGTTCTATATGAAAATTTGTTTGTCTGTAGAATCTTAAAGTTTGGAAGCTGCTTAACACAGGGATCCCTATCAAGCCTTCTTAGGTCAGAAAGTGCCTTTGTTCCCCACCGAGGGCTGCCCCCTCTCAGAGCAAGTTCACCCAGGCGTAGACACCCTGTGATCTCACAGAATCTCACAAACAATGGGAGATACCCTCCCTGAACAAAAAGTTGCTTCCCTCTAGGCATTATGCCTGCAATTCTAGCACTAGCATAGGCCATCAGAAGGGTGGCTTGTCATCTTGGGTAGCTGACCAATGTGGGAAGATGGCCTTGGCCATAAAGAAGGGAAAAAGAAGAAATCCACCTCTGACCTTATACAAGGACAAAATTATCTTAATTCTTATTACTTCACTTAAATCCTCACATACCATTTACAGAAAAACATAATAGGATTCAGAAAGCTTTTGTGCTTTATTTATGTTCTCATAGCGAGTGGCATACTCAGAATCCACAAATCAAAAATATCTGACTTTTCTTAGATTCAAGTGACTTCAGCTTTAAAAACCATCTTTAGGGGAAGATTTGAGGATTAGCTCTGAGTCACCCAGATTACAAACAATTTGAGAAACTTTCATGTGATTGTGAGAATGAGGCACCTGACAGCACAGATATTATTTGTGAAATATATCCCTAATATATTAGCTCATGAATAATCCTCAGTTTATTCATGCCCTGAAATGTTTTGCACTTATTTGCAACTTGTTATCCTGCTGGAGATAAACACATTCTAGTCTCTCTACTTATTTCCACATGGCTAAATGACTCCTTTGGTTCACAGCTATTTTTTAATTAAAGGAAATGCATGCTCCCCTCTGGCTATACTTCTCAACATTGAGAAAAGTCATCTAACTATACCAAGACAAAATTACCTCCCGTGACCAAGAGCTTTGTGGCAGCACATTTTTCTAATGATATCGTGTCTGATAGTTCTGTGGTTAACAAACTTGTTCAGGCTTTTCCAAGAGAGAGAATGCAGACTATTTGCAAGTTTTTCTGAACAATATAAGACAATTGAAGATCACAGGCAAATAGGTGAATTATTTTAACTCATCCCCTACCCTGGCCAATGTTATCTCTGCCGTGAAACAGTGTTTGAGCCACACAGAGTATTTGAGCCATACCTGCCAAGAGGCTTAAGCCTGAAGGCTTATTAAGAATAAGATTCTGATCTATTCATTGTATTCCCCTTTGCTTTCTTCAATACCTTTAGTCTTATTTTCTCCTGCAAAATATTCCAGACATTATTAATGTATGTGTTTAAGGTCTTCAGATGGTTGTTACACTGTTGGCCATTACACCTCAAATCCAAACAGACCTTTATAGACATCATTACTATTCTTTAAAAAAAGGTGTTTATATTTTATCTGGGTTTCAGGTGTCTCTAAAAATCAGTCTTAAGAACAAGTCCTTTTATTTATATTTATAGCTTTGCCTAGACATTTCTTTTATGTCCCCTGCCTGAGGGGAACTTTTAATGAGCAACAAGTGCAATAAGCATGCTTCTGAGCCCCTGTGAGCTCATCCTTCAGGAGACTGTAAGCTTGAAATTTTGTTTTGACTTTGAATCCAAAGCCAGAGAGGGGAACCATGCAGATGTTGTGGAAGATAGTGCATGGGAAGTGGCTGCCAGAGGGGCCAGTGCCAGCCTCAGTGAGGATGAGCCAGTTTATCTCAATGGAGAAACCTATCAAACAAGATGAATATGTTTGAGTATTTGGAGAAAGAACATTGAATAAAGAACTCTAAATACTGCCTGTCTGTGCAAGCGATTTTTTTCTGGTGGAAAAACAACAACATTCAAAAGAGAGTTGCAGATTGTGCTCATAACCTGAATCACCAAAATGTTTTATAGTTTCCTTGCTGCAGCCCCAGAGGATCTCAGAAGCAGGAGGGATGCAAGAGGAAAAGTGCTGTATGTTTTAGAAAAATTGGGGGTCCCAGATGCCCTCATTTGGGAAGTGAATATTGTAATAAGCCATTTAATGAGTGAGGCTCAGGTATCCTGGTCCCTGCCTTCCATAGCTCTTTGTAGCTAGATCTAGATACAGCCTCAGGCCTCCCCACTCCTGGGCCAGTCCTAGAAGAGGGAGGGCATGCAATGGGAACTCCCATGCTCCCTGTCCACTGGGATGTGGAATTGAGTCAATTTTCAATGTTGAGTTCTGTAGGTCAATGTTGACTTCTATAGGCCACTGTGGGGTTTTGTAAGTCAGTATTTAATGCTGCACGCCCAGACACAATTATTGGACTCCCAGATCTTCCTGTGTTTCCATAGCTGCCTCCTCATCAAAAAGATCTGAGCTCCTCGGAAGAGTGCAGTGTTTCTGGCCTCCCATTGATCAGGGTCTGGGTCTAAGCTATTGCCTTGTAGTCCACTCCATGCTTTGCCTGGTTCTCCCACCCCTTGAAAAATGAAAATCCTCTGCCCCTAGCCTATTTGAGTTGTGATTTTGTGCCCTGTCTTACTTTTTTTTTAAAAAAAAAAAAGCTGAAGTCATTTTGTTAGCCATGACAGGGCACCGGTTGTTACTTGCGATTGATATTGGTCCAGACCTCAGTCCAGCTACCTCGGTACTTGAGCTCTGGCTAAAAAGAATTCAGAATCAAAACTCAAATTATAAGAGGAAGTTTATTTAGAAAAATCACAAAGATAGAAGTAAAATAAATGGGCTCAGGCCCAGCTGGCATGGCTCAGTGGTTGAGCATCAACCTAGGAGGTCATGGTTCAATTCCCGGTCAGGGCACATGCCTGGGTTGTGGGCTTGATCCCCAGTGTGGGGTGTGCAGGAGGCAGCCAATCAATGATTCTCTCTCACCATTGATGTTTCTATCTCTCTCTCCCTCTCCCTTCCTCTATGAAATAAATAAAAATATACTAAAGAAAAAAGAAATGGCCTCAGGAAACAAGTTACAGAGGCAAAAAAAAAAGGAGGGGGAGTGGTGTGGTGGGAGGTTTGGAGCTTAGGAGAAAGAGAGAGGCAAAGAAAAGGCACCTGGGGGAAGGGAGTGGAGAGATAGCCCACTGGATCCTCCATCCTGTGGGTTTTTATATATACAACCATCTCCATTGTATTTCTAATGGCATTAATTTGAATTGTGTTCTTACAAAAAAAAAAAACACCTCTGAGTTTTTCTAGAGCAGAAATTGTTTGATTTACCTTTAAATCCAAAGTCTAAAAGTGCTTAGAATTTAGTAAGTGCTCAATAAACATGTGCTGCATGAATAAATGAATGGATAGGAGATCGAGCTACGAAAACTAGTGTTAAACGTGGGCATCTCTTTCTTTACAAGGTAGTTTTTGCTGTTGGTTATTCCGGAGCAAGGTTCAGGAGTCTGTGCTTCTATTCTATTCAGGTAGCACTTTAAGAAAAACTTAGATATGCTTCCATGTTCTTGATTTCAAGTTTAAAGAGAGAATTTCATTCTTCGGTGCTACATTAGAGTACTCTTTTTGAGCATTGCAGACACTAAATGAATTATGTGTTTTCAAAGGAGTTGAGATGCAACCTTAATTGCCTATTGACTTTCTGGGGATAGAAATTAGCACAGCATTATTTTTTTCTAATATATCGTGTATGACACTTAAATAATTCTTCCAAATAACTATTACGCATGCACTTTGCAGCTGAATCTAAAATAAAACACCCTGTTTCTAAGAACTATAGACATACTGCTACTCTTGCTTTGTAAGAAGCAATAGATAACCTTTTTAGGATTTCAGGAATGTTAAAGCATGACCACAAGTCTAAAAGTATTGATTCCTAGAGATTTTCAGATAAGCTAGTCTGATATACTATGTACAAGACTAGGGAAACGGCAAACCTGTTTTTGTTGTCATGGCATTTCTCCCAAGAACTTGGGGTCATATTAATAGATTATATAATTTTCTGACCAGCTGGATTGTTTTATATTATTTCTAACTGAATAATCCTGGAAGGAAAATAAAGAATTGTTCTCTACTTCAACACCCCATAGCCAGAGTCAGTTACATCTCATGTTTACATCTGATATCAGCAGTTGCCTGCTCCATTTTACCTGTTGGCCTTTATTTTTTTTATTTTTAAAAAATATATATTTTATTGATTTTTTTTTTCAAAGAGGAAGGGAGAGGGATAGAGAGTTAGAAACATCAATGAGAGGGAAACAGATGAGAGGGAAACATTGATCAGCTGCCTCTTGCACAACCCCTACTGGGGATGTGCCCGCAACCAAGGTACATGCCCTTGATGGGAATCAAACCTGGGACCTTTCAGTCCGCAGGCTGACGCTCTATCCACTGAGCCAAACCGGTTAGGGCGGCCTTTATTTTTTAACATGTTACATCCTCTAGTCTCTTCTCCAGTCTCCTCTTTCCCTTTGTACACTAAAGTTTACAACAGAGCCCAGGGCCCTGAATAAATGGATTATACTTTAAAAGTATGATGGCAACTTGACAAAAGGAGTCTGAATTGTACTCTTCTTATAATGAATTGCAAAAATAAAAGAAATTATATTATCACAGATGAAATCTGTGAATCTCTCTTTTCTTCTTCTCCTACTGCTTTTCTTCTTTTTCTTTTTCCTCTTCTTCCCCCATCCCCTTTCTCTCTCTGTCTCTCATTCCTCCGTCATATTTTGAGAGGAAAAAGGGAAAGAAGTTACCTCAATATAATGAGAGGAAGAATTTTTCTTAAAAATGGCACAATAGAAAAAGTGGAAATAAACCATTTACACACCAGTAACAGCTGCTCCAAACGTGATTAATATGGTATACCTATATATCTAAATCTATAGCATTTCCCAAACCATAACAAAAATATTGACTACACCCACAATATTGATCAGATTTTTAGTGTCAAGCAACACCAGTGCAAAGTGGAATTGAGAGATGAGCAGCTATTAATCAATGAAGAATAGTCCCTGGACGGTCCATTCTCCCAAGGGCTTCTCTGAATTAGTAGCTATGGCTTCAGAGTGGAATTGCTCCTGATATTCTCTGCCTGTGTAAACAGATGTTTCTCTTCAGTCATCAGTTTATTCAGGAAAGCGCTGTATACACATGATTACTGAGTGGGTGTGTTTAATCACTGCTCATAAAAGTAGCAGAATTTGGCTTCAAGTAGCAGTAATGCTTGCAAGAGGGCAATGCATTATTAAGATAGTTCATTAAGAATGACATGAACCCAGTACTTGAATATTGTTCATACTTGAGTATATCTATTCAACCATCACAAACTAGCTGACCTGGGAGTCAATGAAGAACAGAGGCCAGGCTGCACTGTTTTTCACAAACCAGCCTATGCCACTGACATCCCTCGTGGGAATTAGCAATGTGATTGCCACTTCATTACAGTGCTTTTGTAATAGAACGATTTTTACTTCAGATCACTATGCAGAGAAATGTGCCTTAGGAGTTTAATTTCTCTCTACACATCTAGAGAGTTTCCCTCTGCTGTCCTAAAATAAATATTTCATAGGAAAGATTGACTAAGATTGTTTGACCATATCAAAGAAGCTGGAGCTGTCCAGGCTCCCTTAAATTTGATGTCTCCAGAAATGAGAACATTCATAGAATAACAGGGCTGGGAGCAATTCATACGAAGCTGCTCCCTATGAAAGGGAGGGATGAGAAATGCTCAAAGGTCAGATTCAATAAACATGGAAAGAAAGGCATGGTTTCTTAGGGTGCGGCAGGAAAGGAGTGTGTTTTCTTTTGGTCAACATCAAAACTTCCCATAGAATTGCTTAGGCAAAAGATTTAAGGAAATGTGTGTGTGTGTGTGTGTGTGTGTGTGTGTGTGTGTGTGAGAGAGAGAGAGAGAGAGAGAGAGAGAGAGAGAGATTACAATGAGATAGCCAAGTACAGATATATAAGCAGGCACCTCAAAATAAGGACTGGAGCTCAAAAGAAAGATACAGACTGAAGATCAGGTTCTGAGAAACAGAGCTTTTCTAAAATACCAAATCAGTCATCTCAGAAGTACTGCAGCAGTGCGGCACTTAAATGCCTGATCTCTACAATTCCTTAAGTAATGAGAAGACAAGTAGACCAATCTTAGAAGTACAAATTTGCCAGTAAGAGAGTTCATCTGGTTAAGTTGCTTCTGCTTTACTTGCTATCCATTTTCTTAAATGGAAGGTTTGAGGGAACCCTCTGGAGTAGGCTATAAAAGGTTGCCAGAGGAAATGCTCCTACCTTAAAGCAAAAGCAAGAAGATGCTTCTGGCTCTATGATACATACTCCTGAGGAGCTGCTCTTTGGAAGGCGCATCTATTACTCTTGCCACCTCCAAGCATCTCTGGGAGACCATTGTGGGAGAAAACCCTCTGCACTGAAGATTTTTCTCTCCTGGAGATACATTGCATGAGGAGTGGTCAAACTTCTGGAAGGAAAAGGAAATGAGGGATCCAGGCCAGAACACTCTAAAAAAAAGAAAAAAAGAGGAAGGGAGAGAGAGAGAGAGAGAGAGAGAGACATCAATGATGAGAGAGAATCATTGATCAGCTGCCTCCTGCATGCCCCCCACTGGGGATGGAGCCTGCAACCCAGGCAGCATGTGCCCTTGACTGGAATAGAACCCGGGACCTTTCAGTCCGCAGGCCAATGCTCCATCCACTGAGCCAAACCAGCTAGGGCCAGGCCAGAACACTTTTATAAGGAGAGACATCTGGGATTCAGTAAAATAGGAGATTCAGAAGCCTGCTGGGGCCGTCTTCATAAATGAGATGAGATTTGTGTTGCCTTCTTTCTCTCCTGCCTCGCTGCTGCAGTGTCGGAAGCCTGGAAGCCTGATACTGAGGGGTTTTTTTCTTTGAATTGTAGCATTTGTTCAAAATATGTCCCTAAACCCCTGACTGAGCTACTAAAAATAATGTGACTCCTGAGACAAATCATGGGTAATACTCTGAACAGAGATATAGGAGAGGGAGGAGGATGTTTGCAACTGAGATTGGGAAGAGAAAAATCCATGTGGGAGAAAGAAAAAAAAACACACACAACACGCAAAAAAACAACTGCAAGAGGTAAAGTAAACACACTCATCTCCCATCTGATTGTCTCCTATTTCCTCTGTCCAAAAGAAATATTCAGATATTAAAGAGATTCTTGGAGCGGTGCTTTGGGATAATTCAAAATTAACAAAGAACAATGTGAAATAATTCTTAAAATAGAAAAATTATATCCAGGAGGTTTGTATGAGACCATAGCTGATTAAACCACAATTTATTCTTGTGAATAGGAAAAGTAGATTAAGTACAAAAGGTTTAGTTCCAATTTGAACACCTTGATGATGTCAGCACCATAAAAAAAAAAGAGTTTGCCTTGAGACTTAGTTTCACACCTTGTGAGAATCAGGAATACTAGTAGTCTAAATCTACTCCCCCGTCTAGGTTTTTAGCACAGGGCCATCAAATAAGGCTTTCAGCTTTTCAGTGCATTGAGACAGTTCAAAACTGTATTAACTTTCTTATGTTCCTTGTGGGTAAGTCTAAATGAAGTTCTAAATAAAGAGCCCTAATCATCATTATTCAGGCATAACCCAAATCAATTAAAATAGATGAGATTATTTTAGCAATTGGCATGAGATGCCTTGGTGTCAATTCCTAAATTCTCCCAGGGGGAACTAATTCAGGTGATACCATATCAAATGATGCTTGGAGTTCATGTAATTCAATGATTTTGCACGTTAAAATAATCTTCATAAAGTTAATTTAATTTTGATGGTTCAGAAAAAGTACAGGGGAAAAAGCACCCAAGTGAACAACATTGACTTTTAAGGGCAGTTGTCTTAGGATTTTAAAACAGAAAAATAAGAGCCTCCCACCCAGACTCCACAAATCAATTGCCATTTATGCCTTAAAACTTTCTAACCAAAAATCTACTCCAATTATTTTGACGGCCCTCCCCAAACATCTTGCAAGGATTCACTATTCATTTTTATATTACATTAAGATTTGAATTTGATACAGTTGTAAGAACTCTGTCTTCACTTCAAATAATACTCCATGAATCACCTGTCCAACATTGCTACTACTATTCTTACTGTTTATACAGAAGGAGAGATCCACATTTCCCCAAAGAATGAAGATTGATTTTTAAACCTAGGACCTACTAGGAAGGGAAGAATGGAATTTTTTGCTCTCGAAGCATCAAGTGAGAGATTCAAAGGTCATCACCGTGCAGTAAATCACTGACAGAATTTGGCAGCCTTGTCCAAATCTAGTCAACTCAACAGTAGAATTAGGGGTACAACCAGTGTTAGTTATTAAAGGTAAGCTTTGGGGAAGTGACTGTTTTCTGCACGGCCCAAGATGTGGTTCCCTGGAATTCTGGTGAATACAAGGGCTGGCTAACCGATCCAATCTAGAGCACATGTCCCAAGCAATGATATTAAATTATGCCTAATGGTGAATCCAGTGAGAATTTCTCCATTTAAAAATAAACCTGGTGTCCCTGGAATTTGGCCCATGAGACAGGAGTTATCTTGTTTCACCTATTTGCCAGATTACATTAAGATTTAGAATCTAGATTCACATATAATTGTATCTGCCGTGGGAAACCAGGACAAAATTAAAAGGTCAAAAGTTTAACAGAATGTATCCAGATATTCAGATATTGTGGGTCTCTAGGTCAGGGGAAGAAGCCCTGAGCATGCCATTGGTTCCTGGGGAACAGGATCTGCAAGGTAAGAAATAGGTAATTTCTTTTTTTGTTGCTTAGGCTGAAATGCAAATCACTATAAAGTCAGAATCTATGATCCATTGCGAAAATAGATCATGCCAAAAAATCATATGAAGAACATGCAAACTGCAGGTATTAATTTCAGCAGCCCTTTAGAAGATTTTATTTAGTTAACAAACGTAAGCAACCAGAACTGGGTACTGTGGTCAGCTCAGTGCTGCGGTAAGCTGAGAAGCAGAGAAGAGCACGGGCATGAAAAGATTAATATTTTAATTCTATCAATATTTATAAAATGTGGTATTAGGGAGATGCTGTGGAAAATATCCTACATGGGATCTGATCTCCCCACTCCTACACCCCCCCCCCAAGAAAAACAAACCAGGTAATGATTGTCCTCAGAGCAACACAGAAGGTTAACAGGTACAGTTCACACGCCCCTTCCTGGAGGTGGACTGCCTATCTGCCATGAGAGACGAAAAAGGAGTGTTTGCAAAGCTACTTAAAGAGTATTGTTGAGAAACCATACTTGCTGGCATTTTGTACTTCTATAAATATTGGGAAAGACTTGTCCCTTTGTAGATCAGATAAGGCAATAGGAAATTCTGATTGGATGCTATCCGGGGACATGTAAACAGAAGTAACAAGAACATCTCTCTCTGCAGGAACCATTGCTAGTGGGCTTCCCTGTGGAGTTTGGCTACAGACTGAGGATAAAACAACTGACTTCTCCAAGGCATCTCCTCCCACCTGACGTGGTGAAGGCTGTCATCGGCAGGAGTGGACTGAAAACACGGCAAGCACTGGCTGGGGAGTGTTCCGCAATGTGGTTACTGGGGAATGAAGGGAGAGCATAAGCTTTTGGTTTCTCTTTATTTATTTATTTTTTTTACAACTGCCATTGTGAAGTGGCTGTTACCCTCCACATCTTCTGAAAGTGGCTTCACTTCCTTCAGTAACTAGCATTTCACAGATATCAGATGTGCCAATTCTATTGCCATTCCCGCCTTTATTAATTCAAATTCAGGAGCTTATTAGAATGAATTTGTATATCAGCAGGCCCAAAATTCAGTAAAATTGAACTTGGCTCCAATGTGTGTTGTTTCTGATGTATTGGCCAAGAAGAAAGTTTTCCCCTTATCTATTTGGTCCCTGATTATTGCTTTTGTAGAAGTTGCATTTTATTCAGCAGATTTCGAGTGTGGCTTGATGTATTCTATTTTACTAAATTAATATTGGGTTATAAAAGGAACATTAGCTCTGATACTTGGGTATACATAATGATCAGATAAAAGACAGTGTACCTGATGTGAAAAGTCAGACATTTTTTCCTCATTTTGTAACTTTTCTTTTTATTGAGAAAGCTATTTTATACTCCTCTTTGTGGGGACTAATGCAAATTGCGTGTGTGTTTTTATAAAGACTAAATGCTTTAGAGCAGTTTTAGGTTAGCTACAGGTTTGAAAGAGAGGGACAGAGTTTAGCCTATATCATCCCACACATGTATAACCGTCTCTATTATCAACATCATCCACATGGTACATATTTACTAAAGATGAACTTACACTGACACATCATAATCACCCAAAATTCATAGTCTACAGTAGGTTCAACTTTGTGTTTTTTTTTATTTTTATTATTATTATTTTTTTTTATTTTATACAATAACTTCCCTTTTATTCCCTCACCTTTATGTTTTTTCTTTTTTCTGGAAATACACAGACATTTTTAATGGAAGCAAATTGGAGCAATGGCATCACAGCCAACAGCGATTGAGCTTAGATTGAGCTCAGGCGAGGCAGGCCAGTGCTGTGCCCGGGTCATGGAAGTCACAGCAGACTGGCGGCACGGGGGGGGGG
>NW_005371219.1:1216409-1218056 GCF_000412655.1 Myotis brandtii
TGGGAGCTGAGCTTCTCTTTAATGTCCTGGGATTTCTGCCTCATTACGATCCAGAAGAGTCTAAGGATGGTCTCGCCCACAGGTAGCACTTACATGGTGCAGCGCCTAGGCCCTAAGATTAGGGGTTTCCAGGAATGAATGAAAGTCCTTGTCCCTAAAGCACTGTTTTCCAGGGACAAAGTCAGTAAACATGGAACAGTAAGGCCAGACAGAGAGGAAAGAATTGAAAATCTAGTAGTAATGGTGTAATACAAAGCAGAATTTGGTCAATAATAATAATAATAATAATAAAACAGAATAATAGATACGAAAGGGAGAGATATTTTCTAAGACATTTGAGGAACAATTAATGAATTCTCAGTTTGGGAATTAAATTTTTTCAATGCTTAGATATTACCAAGATAAGTACACAACTAGGAATGGAGTTCTAAAAGCTATCATTCTCGCTGTACTTTAGTAAGTAACTGACTGAGCTTCTGCCTGTCAGTGCTTTTGTTCTCGCATCTATAAATCCAACAAACTGGAAATAACCATTTCCCTCCTATTTAATGGAGACTTTCATGAAGATGACTAAATTGATACCAACATAGTGTTTTGGACTCTTCAGCAGTAAAAGAGATGAAAGGGTATCTATATTATTGATCCTTTTGTAAACAAGTTGCTTAAGGACAGACTAACATTTTTAAAATGTTATATTATACTAGTCTGTGTATCTGCAATAGGAAATGAGATTACTCTAATGTATCTATTTATAATTAACATGCTTGCATTATATGAGATTCTAGAATCTTTGTAAGTTGAAAGAACTCTTTATAAAAGGCATAATACTTAAGGCTATTTTCTTAATTTCAGCAGACAAAATTATGACAAGACACTTCACTATAAGAAACAATGGGCTCGGTGATAGAGATACAAAAAGGAAAATATTTCTTATCCTCAAAGAGGCAACAGAGATGAGGTGAGGTAAAGTCATAAGCAAATTAATGCAGGGGCATTCTGTGGTAGGCACATGTGCCAATGGACATGACAACAGAGGAGAAAATGCAACTAAATCTATCAAAGGGTCCAGAAGAGAGTTTACCAAGAAGGCGATGTTTAAACTGGATCTTTTAGACAGAATTTGCAGTATATAATTCAAGGACAGACCAAATACGTGGAAGCACGTATAGAAGTTCAGAGCTAAGAAGACACAGCATGGGAAACGTTCCACATGGCTGGGGCTTTGAAGCAGGGGGTCCCGCGGGGGTGAGGCCGACGGAGTCCTAACAAAGCATGCCCAACTCCGGAGACCGGTTCAGTGACGCAGATCCAAGTTTATTGTGTGAGTGCAGCAACATATATAACATTCCAGACCAATCAGAAGTTTACAACATCCATAGGGCAACCAATAGTAGGAAAGATCAGGGTACTATGTAGGGGCTCTAGGGGGTCAGCTCAGGCGGGCGATGCCACTTCCTGGTGTGCCGAGGAAGCTTGTGCAGGCGGAGCGTGCTCACACCATTGCATCTGCCGCAGCACTGAGATAAATCTCCTGAGCTCTCCCTACATCTCCCCCTTCTTTTCTTATTAGCGCCTGCTGGATGTGTATGATCATGGCTTGCTGAGCATTTAGCTTATTGAACATGTTGTATAAACAGCGAAATAATA
>NW_005371219.1:1218612-1235420 GCF_000412655.1 Myotis brandtii
GGCTCATCGCTGGTGGTGCAGGGTTTGATGTTACGGGCAGGAGTCCATGCGGGATTTTTCTCACCTTCTGGAAAAACACAAGCAAACCCTCTCCCTTGGGTTAAGAGTGGCTCGGGGCCCTTCCAAGCCCTGGTTAGTGGATCTCTCCACCGGACCAGGGGGAGAGGTGTTGGTACGTCCCTGAGGCCTCCCCAATGTTTGAAAATGGGAGGAAGACCGTCGGGGGCAAAATGAAAATAATTGAGAGTTAATAAGGCCTGTTGTAATAGTTGTTGGGGCGTGCCAGTATTTCCCCCTTCTTTTTCTTTTTGAATCTGGGTTTTTAGTTCTTTGTTCTGTCGTTCTACTATGGCTTGTCCTTGTGGGTTATATGGTATGCCAGTAACGTGCTTGATGTTATGTTTTGTGAGGAATTGCTGAAATTGCTGGTTTAACTTCTTATTTGTATTGAATCTTAATTCTTGCTGTTTTTTTGAATATTCTGGTTTAGCTTAAGAACTGTCTAGCTACCCTGTTCTGCCAGGCTTGGAGATTGAAACCTTATTTTCTTTTAATATTTCTCTTTTCCTTCTCATTACATACACAACCTTTACAAATTTTATACTTTTAAATTAGCCTTCAAACCTTCTATGTCCTTTAAAAATGTATAACCATGCCTTAGATCTTCTATTAAGTATTTCTCTTACTTTCAAGAAAGTATACATACTAAGAGCTGGCGAATTAAAACACATTTAGCAATCAATGTTTCAGTATTGTATGCTATTTTAAAATATTTAGATGTTTATTATTTAACCCAGCAATGCTTCATTTTGGAAAATTATGTATAGGTATATGAGGTTGGAGAAAATGCAGGGGAGGGAGGGAGCAGGTCGCGCAGCCTGTTCCCAATTTAATTTAACTAGAACTTTAAACTTTTAGCTGGCAAGTTAAACATTCAGCATTTCTTTAGATTAATAAAAGTAGGTGCTTCCTTTCTTGTGTAATTTTAATAAGTATATTTTAGTCTAATTTAGTATTGGAAGGGTTAAAGAGAAGAAAACTGGACAGAGATAAGTTTGTCTGCTAGAGGCTAGGGTCCTCGCATATCTTAGATAAGCAAAAATTAACAAAGAACTTTCTCTCCCTGCTCTCCATGGCAACAGCCCCCCCCCTTTTTTTTTTCTTTGCATTAACCATTTGGATATTGGGGATATTGTTGCAGATTTGGTGGCATTTGCTGCAGCTGTGGGGTTAACATTCACAGGAAAGAGTCCAGGGGTCTCTAGCCCTAAAAACTTCTTTGCTCTATCTCTCTGGCTACACAAGGATTGATATATTCCCGTCCATGGATTATCATCGGTGTCTCCCAGGAAAGGGTTACTTGGGGGCCGCTGGGCAGTTAAACTTTTTGTTCGCTCTGCTAGGGGAGCAAGGGAGTGACTCCAGCAGGAAGCCTCCTGGTGAGATTTCCCTGCTTTCTCCTTGCTAGGGGTTTTTTCTGTCTCAGTTTCAGCCTTCCTTGAGCTTTGAAAAACTACTTTTGGCTTGTTGAAAACAGCCCAGGAATCTGCAGAGGCAGAGGGCTCTGGAGGGGAATAGGGAGATAAAGGGTCTTCTGTTCCCCTGTCCGCACCACTGGTGGCAGAGAGTCAGGGGTTAAATACTATTAGGATATCCTAAAGCTTTTGTAGCTCCTTTTCTGTTCCCTTTACTCGCCTGCTCTGTAACAGCGCATGGAGTGCCCGAGCCTGAGGGGCTCGGGCTGAGGGGGGAAGGGTTGCCATTGTTACAGAGGGGCACTCACCCGACCTGACTTTCTTGCCTGCTGACTTTCTTTCCGGGGTCCCTGTTCGGGCGCCAGAATGCAGCAGGGGGTCCCGCGGGGGTGAGGCTGACGGAGTCCTAACAAAGCATGCCCAACTCCGGAGACCGGTTCAGTGACGCAGATCCAAGTTTATTGTGTGTGTGCAGCAACATATATAACATTCCAGACCAATCAGAAGTTTACAACATTCATAGGGCAACCAATAGTAGGAAAGATCAGGGTACTATGTAGGGGCTCTAGGGGGTCAGCTCAGGCGGGCGATGCCACTTCCTGGTGTGCCGAGGAAGCTTGTGCAGGCGGAGCGTGCTCACGCCATTGCATCTGCCGCAGCACTGAGATAAATCTCCTGAGCTCTCCCTACAGGGCTTAGGTGGCAGTAGGTCAGCAGTATTAGTTAAATAGGATACCAGTGCTCTTATTGCATGGACACCCTGTCTTTTATTTAATTATTCATTCCCATGCCTCTAAGTTATTCTGTCTAGAAATATCTGCATGTGACTATTTTTAGTCATGATTTCTCAATGGCTCCAGCCTCTGAGATATATAGAAATGGTGCCTTACATAGCTCATTACCCAAGGGTTGGCGTGCATGTATTTATTTCCCTCATATGTAGTTCACCTGACTGCATTGTTTATCCACATGCCTAGTTTCAAAGGGATTCATTTGACATAGAGAGCCATAAACCACTGCATGCTAATTTCTTGTACTACCTCCCAAGGGCTTTGCAACTGCCTATTTACAGCAGGCTCTTTGCTTAATAGTTTAGCAAAAACGGAAACCTAGTCACAACAAAAGAAGGGATACTTAATCTTAGACTTGAAAGTGTACACTTAATTTGGATAAAAAGGAATGTTAATGAGGTCACAGGAAAGCTGAGTTTCCCTGTTCCTGAGCCATAAGTGGGACACTTACCTAGTGTTAGATGGCTCACAAATGCAGACCCTTGATCAAAGGGGACTTTTTAACACACTTGTAAATTAAAAAGTTATAAAAATCTTGGATAGAAGATAATTCAATAAATATTTAATGAGTGCATAATATTTCCCAGGCATTGCTGTAGGAGATGGAGATACAGAACAGTGAGCAAAACAAAGTTTTAGCTTTCAAAGTTTTACATGCTAGATGGAAGAGACTGCCATGGTGTACATACATACATACATACATACATACATACATAAAAAGGGTAAGGGGAATGGAGAGTGATGAAGACTTCATGAATGCTATTTTATATTAGAGCAGGGAAGGCCTCCTCAGTAAGGCAATATTTTAGGGACGATCTGAAGCACAGGAATGTGCTGGGTAGCAAGAACTGAGGTCATGGGTTGAAGGCTGTTTGTGGTGTTGGGAGAAGAGCAAGGAGGCTGATGTGACTGGAGCAAAGTCAGAGAAGAAGGGGGTGCCAGAGGGGATATCAGAGCAATAGCAGGGCCCAGGTCATATAGAGCCTGTAGGTTTTGCTCAAGACTTTGGATTTTGCTCTGAGTGAAATGAGGGGTCATTGGAGTGTTATTAGCATAGACGAGGCATTTGATTTTCATTTTAAAATAATCATTTTGACCAGTATGGAGAGAAGAGACTATGGAGGACAAGGGTGGAAGCATGAGGCTGTTGCAATAATTCAAGGAGATGTTGGATGATGTTGTCTAGGGTAATATTGGTCGTGATGTGTAGGAGATAAAAGGTGACTTGATTATGGATCTATTTTAAAGTCATCGGAATTAGAGTGCAGGGTTTTTGTCTGCTTTATTCTTTCTGTATCTGCAGCTTCCTGAATACTACTCGACACATGGCAGGTACTTAGTACGTATTTTTAAAAATATTGAGTGAAGGTATTGGCTGGTGGGTTAGATGTGGGGAGTGAGAGAAAAAATAGAGTCAAAGATGGCTCCAAGTTTGGGACCTGAACACCAGAAAGCAGAGATGACACTTGAGATGGTAAAACCTTTGGAAGAACAAATTCTGGGTTGGGAATTGAGAGTTTGGTCTTGGCCATGGTATATAGGTGGGTGGATAAAAAGTCTGGAGTTCAAGACACAAGTGGTGAACATCTCAGAGCCAATAAAATACAGACAGTATGTAAAACCATAAGACTGGATGATTTCAGCTAGTAATGTAGATAAAGAAGAGAGCCGGGATCCCTGAGGACACCACCATATCATGGTATCAAGGATGATGGAAAAATCACAAAAGATGTCTGAGAAAGAAAGAGTAACCAAAGAAGGAGAAGGAGAAGCAGAGAGTGATGGCCCAGCAAGAAGGGAAGAGAATGTGTTGATGAGGAGGGCTTCTCCGTGTGCCAAGGCAATGAGAGGTCCAGTGAGGTGAGAACTCAGAGCTGACCAATGGACTAATTGTGGGAAGAGTACTATTATCCTCATGACAGAGAATGGGAGAAGTACAAGTAGAAGAATTGAATATGAAGAGCTTGCGTAAATTATCCTTCTGTAAATGGAGGGAGGACAAGGTGGTAGCTGGAGGGGAGTGTGGGGTCAAGGGAACAGTCCAGTAGTGAGAGAAAAAAAAAAGAATGATTTAAGAGCGAGCTACATAAAATTCAAGGTCAGCTGACAACACAATATTTCACCAGTAATAGAAAGTAAGCATTGAATTAATAATTCTTTGAATCTTACACTTCTTTTTTCTGTACTTATGTTCTTACTGAAACAAACTTTGAATACATTTGAGGATTGGGTCCCTCCCACCAGCAGTACCTCTAATTCTAAAGTGTGTTCTTGCCTATGCAACACCTTAAAAAAACAGCATTATGGTACCCCTCTTCTCCTGCCCTCTCTTCTTTCTCCCTCTTCCTCTTCATTCCTCTGTAGGTCAGAACTGAATAATCCAGCTGAGTTCATTTGATGTGGACATCGGTCTCTAGTGTTTCGCTCATTCTTGCTTCAGCTCCCCCGTGTCTCTGGATCAGCTCCGTCCTGTGTCTGGGCTTCTTCTCCAAAACCCCCTCCAGGTCCTTTCCCTTAAAGAGGCTGAGGAGGCTTTCTCTTATTCCCACTCCTTGACAGAAAGAAACCTCATAATTATCACCAGAATCTAAAGCCTGGGTGGTGGCTATATTGTTACATAGTTTTACAGAACCTGGTATGAAGGCTGAGTTATTTAAAGCCAAGTAAATTGCCATTAATTTTTTTTAAACATCATGCCATTATTATTTCTGAAACACTGTCAGCAGGCACTTAAGCATATTAATTGGAATGGTATTATAAAATACACGTATCATGCAAAAATAGCAATAAACGTTAGGATATTGGGAAAATTAAAATCTAATGAGAAAGCATCTCATCTTCAATTTATTTCGCTGAATTTTACCTCGTGGAAGACACTACGTGGGGTTGTGTGAAATACATAACTGAATAGGAAATAGTTCTCATGATTAAAAAAAGAAAAACAAGAATCAAGATTGCAATTTCTTATAGCTACCCACAATACACACAAACACACACATTCACACAAGCCCCATATTACTTATTCTACAAACACATCAAGCACTTTCATATCTAGGCTTTCTGCACAGCCATTCCAACTCCCTAAGGCAGCCTTCCTCCAATTCTCTGCTTTTGAAATGCTATTCATCCTTCACGATTTGATTTGGCTTCCTGGGGACTTATGGATCTCTACAATAAGAATTAACTCCTTCTTCATGCATTTTGCAAGGGGACCATTTTCCTGCTGATATGTACTTGTCTGTTCATCCCATCAGACTGGGAATACTTTGAAGAGAGGCATTATCTTTTATCCTTCCTCGAATCCCATCAGTGTCTAGCCAGTGCCTTGCCCATGGTAAGAATGCAAATATATTTTTGTGGAACTAAATTGTTTCACAGAGCATCAGCCTGAGAAAGCTCAAACAAGGACCAAAAGCCTATGAAATTATTGGAGTCCTGATAACACTGGCTATCATTTATTGGGTTTAGTCTATGACAGGAACTATGCTAAGAGCTACATATACAATATGTCTAATCCTTACTTAATCCTCCTAAGACCTCTTTGAGATAAACCTTATTAAGCATCTTTTAAAAATGAGAAAACAGAGGCTCATAAAGTTTACCTAGTATCTTGATGAAGATAGCACCATTGCAAGGGGCAGGTCTGAATCTAATTGAGGTCTAACTCAAACTAGATTTGAATCTAGTTTTATCTGACTCTGAGTCCGTGCTTTATCCACTATCCAAGCTGTCCTGGCACCGCCCCACAGCCCCCTGTTCCATCACTGAGAGAGGCAGGAGGAGCTCATCACTGATTGAGTGCTGCCCTGTGCTGGGCATGATGCTACTGCTCAACATGCTTTATTTCATTAGATGTTCACACAACTTCCATAGTATGGACTTAGAGTGGCTTAAAGAGTATAAGTAAAATTTCCAAAATGCATGACTACAAGAGGCATAGCTGGGATTTCTACCTTGGGCTCTGCTTCTAACCAAGACATTATAATAGGGTTAGACCTCTGGCATAATTAGACACTAAGATCTGGTTATGCCGGAGATTTCATTGCTCATTGAGCACCCTGTGCTTACTGAGATTACTTTTTTACTTTTTCAATCACAGTTTATATTCAACATTATTCTGTATTAGTTTCAGGGGTATAGCAGAGTGGTTAGACAACCAGGTACTTTACGGCGTGGTCCCTCCGATGTTTCCAGTACCCCCCTGGCCCCACACATAGTTATTACAATATTATTGACTATATTCCCTATGCTGTACTTGACATCTCTGTGACTATTCTGTAACTATTAATTTGTATTTTTTATTCACTTTACCCTTTGCACTCAGATCCCTAGCCCCCCATTCTCCCTGGCAACCATCAGTCTGTTCTCTGTATTTTAAAAATTTTAGTTGACCCATAATATTATATTAGTTTCAGGTGTACCACATAGTAATTATATTTTACGTAACTTACAAAGTGATCACCACAGTAAACCTAGTAACCATCTGTCACTGTGCAAAGTTATTACAAGAGTATTGACCATATTTCCTGTGCTGTACATTACACTCCTGTGACTTACTTTATATATAGAAATTTGACCGCTTAATCCCCTTCCCCTTTTCTTTTTGCTCCTGATGGCCCCTCCTCTCCTCTTGTCCCACTTTTCCTCTTCTGAGAGACTGCAATTTTCCAATCCTTACATCTGGAAGTTGTAGCCACTTCTTTTCCACTCCCTTTCCATAGCCCAAGGTTCCCCTTTCCGGAGGCCGGTGTAACTCCCAGGCACTCATGGGTGAACCTCTGGGGGATTCAGCCCAGAGGAGATTGTCCCTCTTGTGCTACTTACTGCTACCTCCTTCTTCCCTAGCCCAAGTCAAAAGGACATGAAACTTGCTCCCCTTTTATTACTCCAAATGTAACTGGACAAGCAATGGGTCCATGCTGCCTGTCACTACTTGAGCCAATTAAGTAGAGACAGGGTGGAATCATGTGAGCGTTTATTCCAATACTGCCTGCAGTATGGGAGAGCAGCAGGTCATCCACAAAAATCTGCTCTGCCCCCCACCATAAGCCAGCTGCTTATATTGGGTAGAAGGACAAAGATTACATGGCGAAGTAGGCAAAGGATTATACCAAATGGGCAGTTTACAGGTAAGGGGGGCTGGAGATTTGCAAAGGCCTGCAGGTATGCAAAGGCTAGGGTCTTCAAAGGCTGGCGGCTTTGGTTTCTGCAACAAAGTTGTTAATCTTTCCATGATAATAGGCACTTCCCTGGTGGGGAGGATGGGCTGAATTTCCAGGTGAGCTCCCAGGTCCCATGTATAACTCCCGGTCAGGTTAGAATGTGCCTTCTTTAATCAGAACAAAATAATCAGTTAACAGAGCATGATTAATATTTCTTAGAGTTATAGCTGGTCCCCAATATTTTATTTCTGCCCCTTTTACCTCTTTTTAAACTGCCCTTCCTGCTCATAGATTTTTCCAATTTTACTCTTGCAAGATTTGTCAAATTGACTTTGCAGCTGCTGATCCTCCCACTGTATGTTTTTTTATGCAGGGGGCAAGTGGGGGAAATTGGGGAGGGGGGAATCGCAGTGTAGAATTATTGCCCTCAACCAACACTAGAAATACCTGCCAATAGCGACCCACACATAGAACAGAATGCAGAAAGCAGGGACTACTTTCGATGCCTCAAATCAGGAAAAGTTGGATGGAGAAGTAAGGGTTTAATCAGGACAACGGGAAAGAAGTAAGATTTCAAACTAGGTGACAGGTAGGGTGGGTAGAGTGAGCCAGAGGTAGTGAGATAATACAGGGGCAGGAAAAGGCATGAGTCACTATTTGCTGGTTATAAAGCTTGTTGACAGAAGGGACAGCTTTTTTGAGTAAAGGCTAAGAGAGAAGTGATTCACCTTGAAGAATGAAGAACACTGAAGCCTAGAGGCCCCTGTTTGAGGAAGCAATCTTTGCATCCTCTCTGGTTTCTAAACAGGGAATTGAAAACATGTTTGACTCAATAACAGCCCACAGTGTCATGAGTGGGAGTTTAAAGAACAAAGCCACCTAGTACACTTTATGCAGCTGATAGTCACTTAATTGGCCGCATTATTAAAGTGTACATGGACAGAGAATCACTAAGGAATCTCCGGATGTGTAAAATATTTCTTACACTGAAAAATAATCGAGATACTTAAATATTAAGACATAGTCAAATCAAAAGGCAAATCAAGTTCTTTCCAAGTGACCACAGTTCAAAGCTTGGGTAAGCCAGCTGCCCAGGGCCCTTCCAGCAGACTGCATCCTCAGAAATTATATTGCTTATAAAATGCCCTTCTTTGACCCATTCATATTCAATTATTTTTTTTTCTGCTTCAGAGACAAACAGTTTGAGCTTTTCTTAAAAAAAAGTGTAATGATTTTCTATATTAGAATTTCTACTTTGAGTTCAATGTGATTCATTTGAAAAGCACCTGTGAAGTGAGGGTTCTTTCTGTCTTCGAAACTACACAGACAACTCCTGCTGTGTGTTTAGGGATCAGCGGCATTTCTCACAACTCCTCCCTCTCACACTCTAAATATCATTTTTTTCTTTCCTCTTGATCTTC
Source organism: Myotis brandtii (assembly GCF_000412655.1). Taxonomy (NCBI): domain Eukaryota; kingdom Metazoa; phylum Chordata; class Mammalia; order Chiroptera; family Vespertilionidae; genus Myotis; species Myotis brandtii. The sequence goes on from NW_005371219.1 coordinate 1,227,462, forward strand.
TCTGCAGTTGTCTATATTTCAGGTCATTTTTTTCTGTGGCGACGCAGAAATAAAACTCAACATTCTTTGTCCCATTGCTTTCTGTCATTTCTTCCTTTTATTTGTAGTGTTTCCACTGCTTTTCTGATGGTGGTGTGGGGACAGCAGGAATCAGATCTTTCATCTTTGTATCCTCTGTAACTAGAGCAGTGCCTATCACATAGGAGGTCTTCCATAAAACTTACGAATATTTATGAATCTGGAGTGAGACCACTTAGATTGGATTGTCTCCCTGTCATTTACTCACCTTGTGACATGGACAAAGCATTTCACCTTTTCAACTTATTCCCTCATGTATCAAATATAACAATACCTCTGCCCAATTATGATAAATAGGTTGGTTCTGGTCTCGTAGTTTTGTTTTCAAAGGGTCAGAATCTGGAAATTTTGACTAAGGCGTTTTGTGGTATATCATCTTTCAACACTAACACACATTTAAAAAATGTGTAACAAATCTTGAAACCCCTTGATATTTTATCTGACTCAAAATGCCATGACCACATACACTGAACAACCACCCGCTGGTGAGACTTTGTGGTCTTTGGTTACAAGGAAATTCCTTGGTAAATTATGCGTTCCAGGACATTTCTGTCACTGTTCAGCAGGACTGAATTTGCAAAGCGTGCCCTCTTGTGGCCAAACAGTTCCAATCCAACCCACAAACTGTTACACTAGATAATAGAGAACAGTCTACTTGCCCACTTTAAGCCACTAACTGATGGAGGCTGGAATCTACAGCACAACAGTGCAGAGCAGGGCTTATGGAACGAGATGTCAGTTTGTGTCTGGAACCTACCATCTCTTATCTGTGTCATCTAGGGCTAATTCTCTTATCTGTAATGTATGGATAATAAAAATGCCCATATGATAGGGGTGTTCAGTTAAATGTATTAATACCTGTATAGAGCTTAAAATATTATTTGCCACAGAGGCAGTGTTCAAATAAGGTGAACTTACATTATCTACAGTGACTCTGAATGAGTCTGCACAGAATTGCCTTAAAGTGCTCTATACATTAACCAGACAAACAGTGCTAATCCTAAAGCGGCTCCGTGCTTTACCAACTGAACATTTCAAAATATATACGAAACAGATAAAATTAAGTTTAAAAACATGACACAATCTATGTCAAAATGTGCCTTCCAAGCCATATTTCATAAAAGTCTCCATCAAACTATGATGACATTCCCATGAAAACATGGGAATCCGAGTTTTGTAAATATTCATATCTTCTCAAATAATGTCCTTGAATGGTTCAGAGAAAAGTGGCATTTGTTAAATATTCTTTCTCCTATCTTTTCTATTTCCTTCCAAAATTCCCAGGCAATTGAATAAACATTGCAATGACTAGTTTAGACATGAAAATCATATTGCAGATAAAAAAGTAAATAAATGGATTCAAATGGTCTTTGGTGGATTCAAAGATGATATTCAATTTAGTACCAGAATCAGCCATAAATTTGATTACTTTGCATTTTCTAGAAGAGTGTGCCAACTAGCTATGTGAAGAAATAGTTAAAGTGACACCTATGGGGCCACCACACGAAGTCTGCAATATAAAATACAATCTATTAACAGAGAAGAGATTATAATTGTATTTGGCTCGTGACCTCATGAATATTAGATTATCCTGCACAATATAGAAACAGAAGGCAATACAGTGAATTGTCCAAACAGCCTAGAATTTCATTTTTATTTTGCCAAGCTGTTCTACATTTACTGTTGAAAAATGTATGAAATGAATATGGATTAAAATGATAATGTTTAAATAGCAATATGTAACCTATGGTAAAATATTGCAAGATTTAATTTTCTGATATGGTTAAATATTTGATTCATTTATAATTACTTACAATTATATTAATAACAGGGGCACTTTGTGCTTTTGTTCATAATCATATTAGATACTACAGACACAAGAAAAATGAGAGGCTGATTACTTAAACAGAAGGCACACACAAAGCACACTTACACATGCACAGCAAAGAACTTGACAGGGGAGACAGTACTAGGTATTAAATAGCTCCTTAAAGTGAGACTGATTTTTAGTATATTTTATACATTTATAAAATATATTACATATTTATGAATATTATCACTTTGTACAGATGGCAGAGAAGCTGAGAAAATGGAGATTGGAGAGGTTGTGATCTCCTAAGATCACATAAGAAATGGCAGTCAGAAATTGACCTCACCACTTCCACATCCTATGCTCTTTATCTATTCAAAGATCACAAAGTTGGCCAATGCTAAAGCTAAGATGTAAACTTAAGTCTTGGAATGGAGTGTTCATTCAGTATTCACTTACCAAATGTGTACATAAACACTGAGGTTCTTACAGCAAAGAAGACCAAGCCCCTGCTTAGCCTTCCTACTGCAGAGGGGGACACGGAGTACTAAGTGTACATTGTAATGCAGTGCCAAAGTGACTGACATAGCACAGGATGCTATTGCAGAGGGAAAAATTGGGCAGCCATCCTAAGCTTCAGGGAAGTGAAAAGAGAAGGTGATGCTGAAACTGAGAGCTAGACTGTTAGGAGCTAGACAAAGGAAGAGAGAGGAAAGGGGGGAATTCAGAGCAAACACCCAAGATAAAAGAAAGCATAGCATTTTAGGAAAACAGGATGAATTTCTATAATGAGCAGTAGAGTTAGTATGAGTGAGAGTAGCATTATTGAGAAGCAGTAAGTGCCATCTTACAAAGTTTAGATTTCAAATTTAGTTTTTTCGTGGAGCTACTGATGATTTTAAAACAGGGTAGACACATGATTTTAGGCTTCAGACATATCATTCTGAATTCTGGTTAAATATGACCAATTAAACACATGTGTTTACCTGCATTTGCTCCTAAAATTCTGGTAACATGGAAACAGATGAAATTTAAAAGTTAAAAAAACCAAAAGATCAAATAGACCAAGAACAGAGACAAAGGGAAATGAAAATTGGCTACAAATATTTTGAAGATGTAGTATGCAAAGAGTAGCAACAGGAAAGAATTTAAAATATTCTTGCAAGAGAGGAGCCCAGAAGAAACAACATAGTTCATGGTGTAAACATGGAAAAGGTCAGGCACTGGAGAGAGAGTCCCTTGAGGGGAACAGTAGAGTTGAAAGGTAGACTCTGAACTGCTGAAAGTGAGTTTTTGTCACTTTGAAGTTCAATTACTCGATGAGATTCTCTCTGCAATCCTGTACCATAGCTTACTACCCAAACACATGCCTATAGAATACATAAGGCCTATTATCAGGAGAAATTATGCTGGAGAGGATGTCAAGCATGGTGTAATGACGGACAAACTGCCATCCAAAAAAGAGGGTTCGGGGGTGAACGTCTATATGCTGAACACCCAGACTTCTAAGCAACCAGGCTTATCGCTCTCAGAGAGGAGACGGGAAAATTATTTTCTTGAAAAGTAGAGCAGCCAAACAGAAAACCTCTCTCTCTCTCTCTCTCTCTCTCTCTCTCTCTCTCTCCCTCCCTCCTCTCTCCCCTCTCTCTCTCAGCAACCATTAGGACTGGTCAACTGAATGATCGGTCAACCAGTTGCTATGATGTGCCCTGACCACCAGGGGGTAGATGCTCAACACAGGAGCTGCCCCCTGGTGGTCAGTGTGCTCCCATAGCCAACCTCCTGTGGCCAGCCAACCTCCGTGGTCCCTCTCCCAGGCCAGCTGGCCCTGATCAGCCCCAATCAGGACTGGGCAAGATGAGCCCTGATGGTCCCAATCGCCAGCTAGGCCAAGGGACCTCCACCCGTGTCTGAATTCGTGCACTGGGCCTCTAGTATTGACATAAGAAGAGCAACAAAGTAGCTGGATCTCCCATCCAACTATTTGGCTGTAAAACCTACCAGTCAGTAATCCCTACCTATGCTCACAGAATTCCATCTAAGGAGGGTGTCTCACTCTTGAATCAGTGAAATATCATTAGACACTTAAATATAGCCTCTGTTATGTAAGACAGAAACATAGTAAAGAAAAAAAAAAACTCCAAGAAAATATAGAAAGCAGGACAAACATGTTTTAAAGAGAAAAAGAAGTTTATTATTCAGATAGATATGAGAAAAAACATTGTTTTGTTTAAAAGAAGCGGTGCTTTTAGAAAAAAAAGAACAAATAAGAGTTCTTGGAAATAAAAAAGATGACTGTAAGAGAAGTACAACAGAAAATCTTTCAGAAAGAAGAACCTCCCACAAGCAATAATATAAGATAACATAAGTGTGATAAATTACTTTTCAGAAAATATTTTCTCCTTTTCCCCACTGAGCAGAGGCCATTTTTTCACTCTATTGATGCTGGGCTAGGACAACAAGGCCAAAAACATGTGTGCAGAAGTGATCATGCATTCCTTCCAAACCAAAGTCTTAACAGGCACATTTCTTGAACATCTGCCATTTGAGAAGCTGCTGGTCCAAGGAAGATGAGAAAAACAAGAGGCAGATGACCCTCTTCTGCGAAGTCCAGCCAAACCTTGCAGAGCCCTAGCCCACTTCAGACTGGGGAGCACTAAATGCTTGTTTCTGTGTAACACTGAGCTCCAGAGAAGTTTGTTGACTGATATAAGACAAAGTAAATACAAATCAATACCAAAAAAAGACTCAATCTAAAAATTTAAACAACCAGATAATAGAAGTTTCACAAGAGAAAAACCAAGATAAATAAGGGGATAATATAGAAAGTAAGTAATACAAGTAAAATTGTCAGAATTGAGTGATCTAAATTTCCATATTAAAAGAGCCCAATGAGCTGAAACCGGTTTGGCTCAGTGGATAGAGCATCAGCCTGCGGACTGAAGGGTCCCAGGTTCGATTCCGGTCAAGGGCATGTACCTGGGCTGCGGGCACATCCCCAGTAGGAGATGTGCAGGAGGCGGCGGATCGATGTTTCTCTCTCATCGATGTTTCTAACTCTCTCTATCTCTCTCCTTTCCTCTCTGTAAAAAATCAATAAAATATATATTTAAAAAAACAAAACAAAACAAAAAAATAAATACAATAAAATAAAAGAGCCCAATGAATCAAAAAAGATCCACACTGACGCAGATCTTTTGAAATTTCAGACCATCAGAAATAAAGAGAAGGAAAAAACATTCAGACAAAATAAACACATATGGAAAAGTGTCAATCAGAATGGCATTGGACTTAACAGAACAGTGCTGAAAGAAAGAATTCAATTAAACAAATGCTGTTGAAATTAAAATCGAAAGGGTCAAAATTCTAATCTAGAATTATGTAACTATTCAAATATTAAATAAAATGTGATGGTAGGGTAATGGTATTTTCAAGCCTATAAGGACTCAAAAACATTTACTTTCAAAGCACATTTTATGAGAAAGTTAGTAAAGAATATGCTCAGTAAGATGAGGTAGACTTGGAATCCACGGTGTCAAAGCTCCAACATATTAGAGAAGTGGGAAAGAATCCAGAATAAGGGCAAAGGAAAGTTCCAAAACAAGGCTGTGCAGCCAGCTTAAGAATTTCCAATCCAAATTAGGAAAATACAATGAACGATATTCCAGGAGGAATAGCTTCATAAGAAATAATGGAACTAATAGTTTAACTGATAAAATTTTGACTATCTTATCAGAGATTTTAGAGGTCTTTTTGAGTTTGGAGAAAATTTCTGAATAAGGACATAACACAAAAAGCAGAAAAAGTGAAGTGAGACATCATTTACAGGAAGAAACAAGAACCCTTTGAAAGACTGGGATTCTCATCAGGTACGTTTGCACGCATGTATTTTTCCTTCATGTTTGAATTATGCTTACTGCATGCCTGAGTTTGGAGTTCTTCGGAAGCTGATGTGAAGATAATGTGTGAAGTAGTTCATTTGGGAAGTAAAGGAAACCCTGGCAGAGGAAAGGGGAGGGGAGAGGAAGGAAAAGTGGGAACTATTACATTCTAATCTAAACTCTTGCCAACCAAAGCATTCACATCACCTCGGAACTTATTTGAAATTCTACATCTCAGGCCCCACCCCACCCATCAGAATCAGAATCCGTGATTTTATGAGATCCTAGATGATTCATGTGAACTTTTAAGTTTGAGAAGCAAGCACTGATCCAAACCATGTGCTCCTAGACCAGCGGTTCTCAACCTATGGGTCGCAACTCCTTTGGGGGTTGAACGACCCTTTCACAGGGGTGGCCTAAGACCATCGGAAAACACATATATAATTACATATTGTTTTTGTGATTAATCACTATGCTTTAATTATGTTCAATTTGTAACAATGAAATTGGGGGTCACCACAACATGAGGAACTGTATTAAAGGGTCGTGGCATTAGGAAGGTTGAGAACCACTGTCTGAGACCCACAGCATCAGCATCACCTGGGAACTTGTTTGAAATGCAAATTACCTGGGTCCACCCAGATCTGCTGAATCAGAACCCCTCTGGGAGGGGGCCTAATAATCTGTCCTAACAAACCCCTGCCACTCAGTTTTGAGGAACACTGGATCCAAGCCATTATCTTGCCTTCACTGGTAGTTGTGACCATTTTTAATTTCAAATCCTTTGTCTCATATCATTTTAGCACAACAATTCTACTTCTAATGTCAGTGGTGCCCCAGGAGGGTTAGAGAAGGAGGAACCTATGGTAATATGTATGTATGGGACAATATGCTGCTCTTATGGCAATAACTGGAGGGTTCCTTCCCCCAAGTGGGAGAACACTGGAAAGGCTCTCTAGTTGGGGGAACATAAAAATCATAGGCTGGTTGGCCATAAAACTTGAGAGATAAATCCATGTTTTTTTTCAATAGCTATTCTAATAAAGGTTTTACTCCCACCTTGACTTTTAAATTTTAAAATGCCTCCAGCTCTGAAAAAAACACTTTTCAGTGGTTGTCAGGTGGAGTGAGGCTAGCTGGATTCATTTAAGAAGACATCGGAGGGCATTAGCTTCCAGTCTTTCTAGATAGTAGGGAGGAGGGCATCCCCCATTCAAGAAAGGTAAGACTTTCTTCTTTCAAATAAAAACCCTCAATACTACCTACTGCTTTTCAATCAATCCCTAGGATTTATCTCAGAGTCTCTACCAGCCGAAGGCTTAAAAGTAAAATACCCATGAGACCCTTCGTCGTCTTCCTCAAACTCACGCCTTCATTTAAACACTAAAGCGTTCTTCATCCTTTATCAAGTTCAGAGCCATCCTGCCCTTCCCTTTCGCCTCACCTAAGGTGGGCCCTCGAGTTCACAGCAGCACCATTTACAACAGCCAAGACTTGAAATCAGCCCAGGAGCCCCTCAGTAGTCGAGAGGATAAAAAAGCTGTGGTACATCTAGATAATGGAATGCTATTCAGCTGTAAAAAAAGAAGGAAATCTCACCTTTTGGGAGATCATGGATAGACATGAAAGGCATTATGCTAAGTGAAATAAGCCAGTCAGAGAAAGACAAATACCATATGATTTCACTTTACATGGAATTGAATGAACAAAATAAATGAACAAACAATAGAAACAGACTCACAGATACAGAGAACAGACAGACAGCTGTCAGAGGGGAGGGGGCCGGGGGCTGGGTGAAATAGTTGAAGGGATTAAGCAAAAACAAAACACACACACACACTAAAAGCATACTCACAGACACAGACAACAGGGGGCCCTCGAGGTAGAGCGAAGTCGATGATCTCCAGGTGTCAGACCCTCTCAGGGCAGACAGAACCGGGGATGGAGGTTTATTCCACTGCTTCCATTACCCTGCCACTCTAATGGACTCCTTCCCTCCCTCTGAAAAGCTTTTCCATATGTCCCTACGTCCCACCCTCCTCGCTCTGACCCAGACTTTCAGGAGCTGGCTCAGTGGCCTCTGCACTTCGTCAGGCTGACCTTGAACCGCCTGGACTCGCCTTGGCATCAGCGAGTGGCCGGTGGATTGGCCACTAGGGGGCGTGCGGGGTCCGGGCCGCCCCGGCGGGT
>NW_005371219.1:1236130-1280163 GCF_000412655.1 Myotis brandtii
GCACGGTTAGAACAGAGACTAAATCCACGGGGGAGGGACGCGGTCGGGTGGACCCAGTGGGGCAGGACAGTGCGCCGCGCGGTAGCTGGGGAAGTTAGCGGTGGGACCAGGGAAGTCAGTGCAGGAAGCAGGAGCCTGCGGAGATGCTCTGCTAAGTCCGCGGAGGGCCTTCCATATCCCAGGGATGGAAAAGAGCCCTCCACTCCGCTCCGCGCCCACCTGGCCCCGGGTGAGGAAGCCTAGAGGCCTTTCCAGAAGTTTGAACTCGGAACGTGGACCCGCTCATAAGCACCAGGAGGAGTCCCCGGAGGGGGGCCGGCTGCTCCATTCAGCTTCCACCTTCCCAGATGAGAACTGAAGTCCCTGACTTACCCAAAGTTACACTTCTAGGTAGGGACACAAGCAACCTCGAGACCAGGTTCCTTTCCAGAAGGTTTTTCACCCTCTGCCTGGGATCCCAGACTCTGCTTCATGAGTGAAACTCCCCTCTGCAAGTACTGCTCTCAGTTCGAGGCGAGGCCACCCAGGGGAAGGTTTTGGAAGGCATCTCTGGAAACTTGTTGCTCCTCCTTCTCTCTCTAAACCAGCGCCCCACCCCTGCACCCGCTTCCCCCATCTGTTTTCCTGGCATTTGCTTTCAGCTGTCATTTTGGAGCATAACACCCGTCTCTGAGGGGTACCTCTTCTTGCTCTAATTTGTGAACTCTGGGTGGTGGGGTGGCTGGGATGTGGGTATTAAAAAAGATGTCAACTTTTGGAAAGTTTAAATATGGAAGTGGTACCCTGTTCAATTATTAGCCGGTGCTAAGAAGCTCAGCATTTGCCTGGGAGCATGTTCAGGGTTGGAGAGGCCATCCTTGATCCTATAAATGCATAAACCGAAGCCCATACCTTCTATGGTCACCCAGCTGGTAGAGGACAGGGACTGTGGGGACGCAGGTCTGTGCACTAGGTAGTGCACTATTCATCCAAAGCTTATTGCATATGAGAAAGTATTGAAAAGTTATAACCCAGGTACTCAGTTACTTAAGAACAGACTTCCCAACTTCAGATATGAGAATAAATTTATGTTCATCAGTCCCTCAGAGAAAGGGGGACCATCAGCTGGGTGTTTCGGTTCCAGAAAACCAAAAGTTCGTTTGAAAAGTCATCTTTTGAAGCCAGAGGCTTCTTTCGAAACACTTCCTGCTATTTCATAGAACACTTCTGAACAGTAGTATTGCTTTATGACTGTCCTGGGTCCTAACGGTTGTCGTGCCATGTGATATTCATTCTCCCGGAATCTTCAGTGTAGCTGTAGATTGCCATGAAGGTGATTTTAAACCCCTGCGTAAGAGGCTTGTTGACTTTGCATTAGTCTTCATTTAAATAACGTGGTATTTAGCTATTAAATTATGATTAGGCCCCAGTGCAGGCAAATAAAAGGTTTATACAGCATACAGTGGGGCCTTGACTTACGAGTTTAATTTGTTCCGAGACCGAGCTCGTTAAGGAGCTCGTTAACTCAAATTACTCTGTCAACTCAATCTCAAAAAACTCGTTAGTCGGGACACTCGTAAGTCAAGGCCCCACTGTAGTTGTGTTTTTAAGCTTCAAGGAAAAATGCTGATGTTTAGAGACTTGGGAAAGCAAAAACATGTTTTCTTCCTGGGTATCACCTCTTCTTTTTTCATTCTTCCTTAAAAGACCTATACATCTAGGAAGGGCACATAGTCTTTATCGGATTCTGATACATATCAGCCCAGATGGAATATCCTTGCACTTTTGCCTTAAAACACACACACACACACACACACACACACACACACACACACACAAGGGATTCCTGGATGTTAGAGACCATTCAGCCCACCATACACACCAGCAATTAACAAGATTAGACATAAACTTATGAGGTGATGGGAAATTATTAGGGTCACCTTATAAAAAAGGTTTTCAGAGATGAGAGACAAAAATAGCTTGGCTTTAACTTAAGGTTTAAAGAGCTACATCATTAACTATGTTTGGTTTGGGTATTTGAATCCTAACTCATACCATTGGAATTAAGTAGTAATGATGTAATGAAGGCCAACTGGGGGCCCACTCCAAAAAGTTCCCTTGTGGCCAAACATACTTACCTTATGTAGTAACAAAGTTGAGTCATATTTAAATCTCAAAGGATAGAAATAGTCCTTAATTGCAAAAGAGTAAGTAGAGCTGGCCACTTGATATGACTAACTTAAGGTGTGGTGTTATTACGAGCTAATTTTTCTGTTAATTTAGAGTTAGGAAATGTGGAAAAGAGATTATGTCCACTCTCTGTACTTGAGAGCTTTGGCAAGTGTGACAGGCAGGAGTTGTCCAAATGCTTTTTGTAAATGCGGCCAAGCAGTTTCAGCTAAACTCTTTAAAATAAGAAAAATAGTGACTCTTGGGTACAGGCCTTAGGAAATCCTTTCTTAACCCATCAAATGAATGTGGCTTTAAAATACAGATGCAGTTTAATATAATTTTTGTGTTAGGCAATTGCTGTCTCTTAACTCATACCTGTTTTGAGACTGCTGCTCAACACATACTGAAATATATTAAAACTAGAGGCCCGATGCACAAAATTTTGTGCACTGGCGGGGGAGGTCCCTCAGCCCAGCCTGCGCCCTCTTGCAGTCTGGGACCCCTCGTTCCTTACCGCCCGCCTGCAGCAAAGGAGGTGGGAGAGGCTCCCACCACCACTGCTGCACTTGCCAGTGAGCCCAGTTTCTGGCTGAGCAGCTCTCCCCCTGTGGGAGTGCACTGACCACCAGGGGGCAGCTCCTGCATTAAGCGTCTGCCCCCTGGTGGTCAGTGCGCATCACAGTGACTGGTTGTTCCACCATTTGGTCAATTTGCATATTAGGGTTTTATTATATAGGATATTGCAGTCTCTGGCAAGGTGTTAAAGAGAGTTTAATAAATGCATACTAAATTAAGATGTAGCAAGAGATGTCTCTAATCTTCATTTATTATATATTATAGGTGAAGTAGTATTTGACTTACTACTTATTATAAGCTTATTAGCAACTATAGAATTTTCCATGTAGGTTGAATGGCTGGTCTAGGCTAAATCTTTACAAATAAACAAACAAACAAATTTTGTCCATTTAGATCTAATATAATTCAGCCTTCATGTATTCATTGAAGTGATTTGCATTTTTAGGAGAGGCAGCTTTTTATCTCTACCCTCCTAGAGTTTTTTCAGCTGGGCCTGAGAATAAAATTGATGTAAGATAAGTTAACAGTAGAAATTTACTTAATATAAGTTTTACATGACCCAAGAGCCCTCTTAAGGAAATGAAACCCCATGTAGCAAAACATAGTTTTTTTAAAAAAATGTTTTTATTTATTTTTTTAGAGAGGAAGGGAGTAGGGAGAGAGATAGAAACATTGATGAGAGAGAAAAATCAATTGGTTGCCTCCTGCACAGCCCCTATTGGGGACTGAGCTCGAAACCTGGGCATGTGCCTTTTGGTGCATGGGTCAACATTCAACCACTGAGCCACACCAACTGGACAAAACATAAATATTTTAATATAAATTGAACAAAAAGATGCCTTTAGTTCAAAATAATCCTTATGCCAAATGGCATTTTGGGGATTAAAATTCCTTTATAAAAATCTGAGTAACACTCCTTTGGGCCATAGAACAAATCAGCAATAGCCTACTCTGAAGTTCATGTAAATATTATTAACCAAAACATAAAATGCATGCTTGGAAGACATTTTAAATTATATAAACCATACTTAGATTTAGTGTGTATTTTTTTATTCCCACCCTAAATTTGAATGTTGACCTTGATTTTCTTGTTCCAGCTTGTATATCAGTGGTTCTCAACCTTCTGGCCCTTTAGATACAGTTCCTCATGTTGTGACCCAACCATAAAATTATTTTCGTTGCTATTTCATAACTGTAATGTTGCTACTGTTATGAATCGTAATGTAAATATCTGATATGCAGGATGGTCTTAGGCAACCCCTGTGAAAGGGTCTTTCGACCGCCAAAGGGGTCGTGACCCACAGCTTGAGAACCGCTGTTGTATATTGTCAATTACTATAGGTATCTATTGGCCTGTTCTTGTCGTATTTTATAACTTTTAACCCTTTATGAACAAAATATGGACTATTCCCTCTGACATATTCTTGATATTCAAAATATAATAAAATCAGGGATTATTAATGTTCAAGTTTCTTCTAAATAAGAAGAAGCAGGGCTCTGAGGACTTAGTCTATGTAGTTTGTATAGTCTCTGTTTTAAACAGTAACTTTCCAAGGGCTTATTGGTGGTCAATTACTTAGTAACTCATTTATAGGGATTTTAAAAATATTTACTACATCTGACTCCCGTACAACTTTGCCATCCTCAGTCTTACTCAGGTTCAACTGCTTTACTGAATTACAAGCAAAGCTTATTGTCTCATTTTACATCTTTCAATCTTCCTCAATATTTGAGTCCTGAGACACTTTTGGGCACCCCAGTCTGCACTGTGCATTCACAATTGTACAGGCAGGATGGTCAGCATGATAACATATGTGTTACCCATATTGAAATTCCTTGACAATGATATGTCTATTGCCTTTCCTTATTTATTTATTTATTTATTTATTTATTTAAATATGTTACCATTCTTAGTTGCCTCAATTAACCCAAGCAAAAAGATGCTCAGGTTAGGTATATAGACAGACAACTGGTAAAAAGTACTAAACTTGACTTTGCTCCCAACCATTTGCCTAATCACTCTATTGTTTGAATTAAATTATAAACTTTTGGAGATCCCATAGTCTAAATACAGTGAGGTGTAGTAACTTGACCAAGAAAACATAGGTATCAGTAGTACTGTACAGAGACAGGTCTCATGACTGAGATATGAAAACAATCAGCTATTAATAATATGTCCGATTTGGGGTTCACTGGTGATATAACAGCGGTATAAACCCTTGTCTAAATTTGCAAATGTTCTGATCATTCTTATATTAAAGTGTATGACTCATATTTTATACTCATTATAATTATCATCTCTTTATGTTATTATCCAGAATGTTCAGTTATTATACTTCTCTTAATTATTACTTCCAAGGTAGATACTTTTTTGTTTGGCTCTATCATTTTTGTGTGTGTGCATTTCCAAACTATGGGCTTTTGATGATAACAAAACTGTTTGATGGTATATGGTTGCAGAACACACCCAGGAAAAGCAAGGTAGTAGATGCTTATCTGGTCTTCTCTGTGACATCACTGATTAAACCAGTAAAGCCATGCATTAGTCTAGAGATGCAGTGTTATTTTTAAATCTATTTTAGGAGAACTTTTATCCATCATCTATGTGTTATCCTGATCTTTCAATTTTCTTAAGCTTTTGATATGGAATTTTAATGATTCTTATTCAATTTTTAAGTGTTCCCAGGACTTCATTTTTATTCAGGTATGATGGGTCTACACATCAGGAGACTATAGCCATTGTAAACAAAGTTTGTTACTTAGGGTTCCCAAGATGAGGGAGCAGGCCTCAGCCTGCAGGACCTCCTTGGTCAGGTGGCAAGATGAGTGAGGGGAAAGCATGGGCAAGAGCCTTGATTGTGGTTTTTGTAGGAGGGGATGCGCAAGGCAGCATAGACAAGCTGAGCAAACTTAAGTTTGGGTAGTTGGAAAGATTTATTGGGGGGGACTATAGGGTGGTCCCTAGTTGTCTAATAGCTGGCTATGGGGTGATTTAGGGCCTGAGGATAGAGTCCTAGACTGCAGGAGCCTGCAAACAGGAGGCTGATGGAGGGTATGGACTCTGCATTGGTTGGTTTACATATCAAAGACATACTCTCAGCAGGTTGTCTCTAAGAACTAGCTAACCCTGGGAGGGTCAGTCCTTCCTTTAAGTCCACAAGGCCCTACGATGTCAAAGCTTCATAAAATGTAGAAAATAAAAAGCATGAGTAATATTTATTTCTAGGCATTTATTAAAATAGATTGAAAGTATACTTGCAAAGAGGAAGACTTTGAAGGCCTTAGATTTGTAACCCCAAAATAGCATATTCTTAAAATAGTAAGGATTTCACACTTAAACAACACTTACCTAATAGAGAGTGGGTAAGTTGACAAGTTTACGTTGTATTTTGGTTGAATGGTAAAAATAGTGAAAGCATAAATGTAGGGAAATTTCTGGAGGACATACAAGTTCAAGAAAAAAAAGTGCTTTAGAATTTTATTCAACTATATTGTCAAAAAAGCTTTTTGACTTTTTGCAATCCAGGAGACTAGGAATCTGTAATTTCCTCACTCTTCTTTTGAATGAGATGAACCACATAAAAATAAATGCCTAACAGCGGGTTAATTTAAGGATCTCTGTTGGTCTTTCTAACTGATAGATGACCTTACATTCTCTTCTTCCCATTCTTTACATTAACTTCTATCCAGATATTTGCCTTAAGCATCTTATGCAGTGATTTTTTTTATTGCTTCTTGAAATTAAGCTAAATCTATTAGATGTTTTTTTTGTTTTGTTTTTTTTTTTTTAGTGTGGCTATATGGTGCCTCCTCCATCAGACTCATGGGAGGTGCTTAAAATGCAGATTATTTAGCATCAAACTGTATCAACAGACTTGGCTTCATCTGCCAAACATCACCATGAAGTCAGTTATCTCACCTAGTAAGTATGTGGCTGGGCCATCCAAGGCTGGTGAGCAGAGCCATGAAGTTTTTATGGACTAAAGCTGATGTGTCACCACTCAGCTATTCCTTGGCCATATTCCATGTTTTTGTGGTTCAATCAAATGTACATGCCTTGCTGCAAGGCCAGCTAGGAAATCTAGGGCTTTTAAAAAAATTTGAGATTGCTTCTCCAAATAAAATTCTGTGATGGGATATTGGGGTAGGTAATTAGCAATCCTCCATACTTAGCAAATTAGAATTCCCAGAGGTGAGGCCTGGAAATTTGCAATTTACCAAGCCCCATGGGTGATCTGATTTATACTAAAGTTGAGGACAGTTGTTATGTCACCGAATTGCAGGGATAGGGCATGGACCCAGATATTTCTGCATCAAAGGTTTCACTGTTATGTTATCCCCCTATCATTTTACATAGGGCTCGGTGGTTGAGTGTTGACCCATGAATCAAGAGGTCACTGGTTCCATTCCTAGTCAGGGCACATGCCCGGGTTGTGGACTCAGTCCCCAGTAAGGACCGTGCAGAAGGCAGCCTATCAATGATGTTTCCCTCTCATCTCATGTTTCTCTATATATATCCCTCACTCTTCCTCTCTCTCTAAAAAAAATAAATAAGAACACATTAAAAAATAAGAAAATCAGAGAAATGAATGGAATTGTGTTCTAACATGTAACTCCTTTTACCTTCTTAGTAGTACAGTATTAAACTGTGAAATTCAGTGCATATCAAATTTACACTCAGATGGTGCTAATTTGATGCATTATCTTTTGAACTTCTTTTACTGAGAATAATACACTTATTTTATGGAAAATTATGCAAGTAAGTGCAGGGGACGGGGAATATGCAAGTAGCAGTACAGTCTATTCTCACATCGCTTTATTGGTTACTATTATGGTAGTTATTTAAGAAATTGTTTTACTTTTAACAGTACCTATAATTCTAACATGTTAAATACTAGAGTGTAATGCTGGGGCAAGTTTATAATAGCTTGATAAATTAGTAGCACAATGAGTCATAAACTTGATGCCTAAAAATAGCAAAAATACTCATGTGGTTACAAATTATAGCCCTCCTACATGTAAAACCCAAGACACATTACAACATCACATTATTACCTATATCAAGCTGTATAAAGTGTTAAATGGACATATAGTCATCCTTTTAGAACCAATGATTGGACTTAAAGTTTGGGTCTTGATCTATCAGCTGCCAACCATATCAGCTTGTTAGAAGAGCTTCATCTCTGAAGTGCACAATGAGATTTAAGGATTTTTGTAAACGGTTTTACATGCACTAATTAGAAATTATGCATTTTCATTCAATGACCTTGAGCAAGAATATGTAGCTCAGTGATACTCAGTGCGTGGGAAAAACTAAGCACTTATACTTGGAAAAGTAGGCACCAATTGTCCTAGTGCTTGATTTGATTTGTCATTGTGAAATTTATATTTTTAGTTTCAAACAACATTAAGAAACATTTAGATTATTTAGTAAGTAGGGTATGAACATAAACTATTGAGACAAACCTTAACAAACTAAAGGAAACCAGTGATTAAAATCATAAGAGAAAGCATCTCTGGCCTGTATTAGGGCTGTGCTATGGTACTTACTGCCTTGGGTCTGTTTGGAAACATGGGGACATATGGAGCAGTGCATACCCAGAAAATACTTGGCTAACAGATCAGACAGCACACTAGATAACCAATCAGCCTAGGATATTTGAGGAACTTTATTTCCCTGGGGTTTTATTTTCTCAGCTACAAAATAAGAGAGGTTTGACTAGATAATACAGGTTGTTGTCTTCCAGTTATAATATTGTCCACTTAAGTGTTTTGTCAGAAAAGCATGAAAATGTTCTCTTCCCTCCAGTAAGAAATAGCCACAGGACTGGTCAAAGAAGGTGGTGCTGCTTAAGAGTTCTCCTACCATCTGAACTACTTCCTCAGACCTATTAAGAGGAAGATCTCTCGCCCAGTCAGTGTGGCTCCATGGTTGAGTGTCCACCCATGAACCAGCAGGTCATGGTCCGATTCCTGGTCAGGGAAACATGCCAGGGTTTTGGGCAGGATCCCCAATAAGGAGTGTGTAGGAATTAACCGATCAATGATTCTCTCTCATCATTGATGTTTCTAACCCTCTCTCCTCCATTCCTCTCTCTGAAATCAATAAAATAAAATGAAATAAAAAAGAGGAAGATCTCCTGGGTCCTGCTGAGTGTCCATATTGCTGTAAACTTTAATTTTTAACAGACCCACACCACACAAAACAGAACTTATGCAGCTGTCTTTGTAGTGAATAGCTGTGGCTTTCTTCTCTGCCCAGTCCTCTCCTGTCATAGGACACAACCCAGGAGCATTCAGCGTTGCAGGAATTTCACTTATGTATTTGTGGAAAGTAGAATCTCAGAATAATAAAGACTTTTGAGGGACTAAACTTATTATTTTATCCTTCCATTATTTCATTAAACAATATCTAAAATTGCATAATGGCATAGTAGAATTTGAAGGAGAAATATATTAATTCAGGGTAGCTTTGCATTTGTTACTATCAATAAAATGTAGGTAAAGCATGTTTTTCATCATGTGTTTTACTGGAAAATGTCCTATCGCAGTGTTTTTAACATTGGTCAGAGTTATAAATCTCAGATTAGTGTTGACTGCCACTCATGTTTTCTTAGTCCTCTACTCAGTAACTTGACCGATTGAAGATATAAGCTTTAAAAGTCAAGGCAAACTGCAAGTTCAGAATGGCTGGCATCATATTTCCATAGGTGTGTGGGAGTCAGGAGACCCAGGTTCGAGTCCCATCTTCTTTAGTCATTGCTACTGAATCCTGGTCAAGCAGCTCTTTGTGTGTTTTTTTCATCTGTCAGATGAAGATAAGGATCTTTCTACTCCAAGAATAGTGTGATATCAGATAGTAAGAGCATGCTTTGCAAAGTCCTGTATGATATGGTAAGCAATAGATTCTTCCCCCCAAAATTTTTAACCTTTAAATTATTTTAAAAGTACAATATTTGAAGAACTCTGTAATTTGATCCTTCTATTAATAGCACAACCATGGTGCCACTTTTTGTTCTACAGTAATAGGTTTGCATATGTCTGCCTTCTTAAAAAAGAGCAATCTTGTATATCGAGTCAAAATCCGGTGGAGATGTGAAGGAACGATAAATATTGAGCATGAAATCATTTATCTCATGTCCAGTCCTAATCTTTTTCGTTAGCATTTAACCCACTATACTTATCTTCTTCCTGCAAGCTTCATTTTCTCCTATTCTTGTCTCTTCTTCCTCTATTCCCAGCTTTCTTTTTTCCTTTAGTACCTCTCTTCTCTTAGACCCAGGGGAGAGGAAAGTGATGGACTCTGTGCTTTAAGTACTGACCTTGATGGTTATGGAGACTGTGTTGTACAGGGGCAGAATAAAAATGAGTTACTTGTGTACTCAGGCCACATGATCAGCCACTCTGCTTTGTGAGTCAGCTCTGTGTGTATGTCCTTAATCTCACAGTTTATGTTGCTGTGGAATGGGAGATATGTGTTTATAGCATTATTCTTAGGGTCAGGGGGGTTATATCTAAATTGGGACCCTGTTTAAATTAGGAGTGTTTAACCTCTTATTATATTTTTTTCTAGGGCAGGAGCGGTTTGGCAACATGACCCGAGTCTACTATAAAGAAGCTGTTGGTGCTTTTGTAGTCTTTGATATATCGAGAGGTTCCACATTTGAGGCCGTCTTAAAATGGAAAAGTGACCTGGACAGCAAAGTCCATCTTCCAAGTGGTGGCCCTATTCCTGCTGTTCTCTTAGCTAATAAATGTGACCAGAAAAAGGAAGGTAGTCAGATTCCTGCCCAGATGGACCAGTTCTGCAAAGAACATGGCTTCACTGGATGGTTTGAAACCTCCGCAAAGGTGAGATCTGTTTTGCCTGAGTATCTGCTCTGCTGTGAGCTTGTAAATATAAAGTATTTAGGTGGACTTAGGTGAGTGCTGGTTGGAAGCCTGGAAAAAAGTTCAGTCAACAGCAGCAATGCTTAATGCTTTCAAAATTGGTTAGTGGGAGGTGAACAGGACAGATTTCACATTAAAATGAGCTATTATTCAGAGTAAATAACAAATGCCATTTTCTGTGAGCTGAGTCTTTAAGTGAAGTCTCATGCACCTAGAGTTTATGGGATGAAGCACAAGCATTTTTTAAATTTTTCCAGAAGGCTAACAAACCTAGGACCATGTCCCTCGTGAAGATGTATTTCATGTGCAAGGCTAGCAAAGGCACTGAAAAAGTCAGAGAGATGAATTTGGATGACATTTGACGAGTTTTATATTAACTGTGTATGAAATAATTTGAAAAGGAAGAAAGTATCAATATTTGTGACATGTTTCTTCATGAATAGTAGAGTGAGAATTTTTCTTTGACCCATATGGGAAGCTGGATAAAATGTTTTTTTTTGATCCTTCATGGTGTGGTAGCTCAGTTGGTTAGAGTGTTGTCCCAATATGCTAAGGTTGCAGGTTCGATCCCTGGTCAGGGCACATACAAGCATTAACCAATGAATGCATAATTAAGTGGAATAAGTTGATGTTTCTCTCTCTCTCTCTCTCTCTCTCTCTCTCTCTCTCTCTCTCCCTCTCTCCCTATATCCCAGTGATGGCGAACCTATGACACGTGTGTCAGAGGTGACACGCGAACTCATTTTTTTTGGTTGATTTTTCTTTGTTAAATGGCATTTAAATATATAAAATAAATATCAAAAATATAAATCTTTGTTTTACTATGGTTGCAAATATCAAAAAATTTCTATATGTGATACGGCACCAGCGTTAAGTTAGGGTTTTTCAAAATGCTGACACGCCGAGCTCAAAAGGTTCGCCATTACTGCTCTATCCCTCTCTCCCTTCCTCTTTCTCAAACCAATAAATAAAATAAACACACACACATAAGTCACTTTTGAAAGTCTTAACAGCCTAGATATGCAAGAAAGCAAAGGTGAAAATCACAAGCACAAAGTATTGGAGGGTGGAGGGTGCTTGTTTATGTGTGTTGGAAGTTTCACTTTAGAGGTCAAATAGCAATCAGACTTATGTTTGAGAAATTCTGTGATGACAAACAAACTCAAAACCATAAGTTTGGTGTAATCTTAGCACAATTCCAGGTTTTAGTATGCCTTCTGTGAATTTCCTATTTATATATTTTAAAAAAAAATTGTACTTACTAATCACCTACATACTACCAGGTTGTTTTTAGCTTCACCCAAAACTCACTCTAAAAGTGGAAGATTGTTTGGTGCCTCTTATGATCAGAATAACATTGAGTGATGATGGAGTCATGGGGAAAAATAGTGTCCACTGGAGGTTAAACAGAGAGGTAAACGTAGAAATAGATCTTGATGTGCATATGGATACACACAAGTATCTACTGAATGTCTGTTGAGAGGGCTTAGAAGCAATGACACCACAGAGCCAATCGCTTACAGAGTTCTCAGTAATTTTAAATGCTGCTATTCTCCAATAAAAAGAACCAGGGTTTCCTGGAGAAATGACTGGTTTCAGGACCATGGGACAAGCAAGTGAAGACATGCCTGAGATATTTTGTGGTGCCAGAAAGTAAGAAACACAAAGTGTGATGGAGACATATCACAAAGGCACAGGAGCCTGCCTATAGGAGCCCCCTTATCTAAGACAATTTGAGCAACAAAGTAAATAACATTGTAATACTATGTACACAGAATAAAATAATAATCCATGATATGAATAAATAAGTGGTAGAGAAGAGAATTGTAGAATTACAGCTGATAAATGTAGAAGGAATTATGGAAATAGAAAATCACCATTAAACACCACAGCAATAATTGTTTTAGGGAAGAATTGATTGAAGCTAAAATTAATGGAAAAAAGTATGGTGAAACATAGAATATTTACATATTTTACTTACTAAGTACATAGGGAAGAAGAGGAATATTTCAGGGAGAAACCTGAGAGATAGAACTTTAAGCAAGTGGGCCTCATACACTGACAAAGACATCACTCATGCCTTATTCCTGTCCAAAATGCATAACGAACTTAATGCCAAGGAAGCATCAAGCAGACCCAAATTAAGGGATATTCTTTGGCCAGTACTCTCTGAGAATGTCAAGTTCATGAAAGTAAGGAGACTAAGGAACTGTTCCAGATTAAAGGAGACAGGAGACATGACCACACAATTCAGCTGCTCACCTGGACAGTTGGTATAATTTGAATAAGGTTGATAGAATAATGCTGATAATACTATTATCTAATTTCATGATTTTGATAGTTGTACTCCATTTATCTAAGATGTTAACATTTGAGGAATATGGATGAAGAATGTTTAGGAATTTTTACTATTACTGCAATGTTTTTGTAAATACAATTATTTTAAAATATTAAGTTAAATATTTTAAAAATCACATATTTTGCTATGTGTTACTGATTGTCTACTTGATGACAACTTATAAATCTATTACACAAATGTGATAGGTAGTGATTCCTTAGGATAGTGTTAATGGACATCACACCTACAACATTGTTTCAGGTCAATTTACATATGACATCTAAAATTAATAATTCACACTAATAATACAGGAGAGGGGGCATGAGGACTATATAAATCAACTAAGTCCAGGGCCTGTCTCGTGCTGCCTGACACGGAACTGGGCTGACCAGAGATTTAAGCAGACCAGGAAGAGCCTCTGGACAGGGAAAACTCCTGCAAGGATTGATGAATAGCTCCTCACTCGTACATTACCGTTTACCCATACCTTAAAGCAGTGGTTCTCAACCTCCTGGCCCTTTAAATACAGCTCCTCATGTTGTGACCCCACCATAAAATTATTTCCGTTGCTACTTCATAACTGTAATGTTGCTACTGTTATGAATCGTAATGTAAATATCTGATATGCAGTATGGTCTTAGGCGACCCCTGTGAAAGGGTCGTTCGACCACCAAAGGGGTCGCGACCCGCAGGTTGAGAACCGCTGCCTTAAAGGGAAAGCACAAGGCCACAAAATATACCTAGTAATGGTTAAAGTTAATCCCAACTTTTCCCACTCTCTATTTCCCCATAGCAGCAATTTTCCATAGAAACTATAACCAGTTATAATAGATATAAGCTTAACCTCTAGAGATGGTTGGAGTCTCTTCTTCTCTCGTGAGACTCCACAAGAGAAGGAAACAAGACTACTCTGTGGAGTGGCTTTTCGTGCTTGTCCTCTCTGCTCAATAAAACCTGCTTTTCCACGTCAACCTCTTCTCTGTCTGGCTCGTGTCTTGAATTCTTACCTGTGCGAAGCCAAGAACCCCTCTGGCATCACTCAGAGATAGGGGAGCAACATGATGGATTTATCCTATTTTAATATGGTGTGGCCCCTTGACCTTTTTCTTCATAATGTATCCAGAATACTTGAATTAGATGTTCAAGGGCAGGGATGTTTTTCATTTCATTGCTTCCATTTATGTGAGTGGCAACACAGAGGGGGGTGAATATTTATTTGCAACCATCAAAATAGTTTTTTGAACCTCAGTGGCAAAAAGTTTAAAATAGGAACATCCAAAACGGTGATCTTTTGTAAAAAGAAGAGGGTTCCATAGCCACATTGCTCAGTAGCACTGAACTCTTGGCTAACACTGTAGTGTTGGAGAAGCTGATAGCTGGGTACTTATAGTGTCCCCAATGAGGAACTTTCCTAGTTCCTGTGAATATTCTTCAAGCGTTATTCTGTGGATTAATCCTCAGAATTGATCCTGTTCCTTATTTCTGCTCTACAGGACAACATCAACATAGAGGAAGCAGCCCGCTTCCTGGTGGAGAACATTCTCATGAACCAGCAAAGCTTTCCCAATGAAGACAACGATGGGGACAAAATTAAACTGCACGAGAAGGCCTTGCCAGCAGAGAGCAAATCCCAGTGTTGCTGATGTGGCTTCAGCTCCTCTCCTGCTCACCAGATGCAGCCTGACTTGGTTTCTCCATTTGGAGCAAATTCCTGAGAAGGGATTGAGGTGGTGGATGCCCTGCTCTGTGATCTTCCCAGAGCTGTGCTTAACGTGACCGTGAGGGCACTCTGGGAGCCTTAGCTGAAGTGGGTGTCGGTGTCTATCCTGAGCATGGCTCTACACCTTAGAGTGAGCACTTGGGCTTCTCTTGTTGTTGCTGCTGCCGTCAGGTGCAGGATAATGTTTACATCCTTCTTAACATCTTTGAAAATGATAATGCTCAAGATTTGGTACAAGTTGCAAGTTGTGGCTCTTAGTGTAAGCACTGGGGTGGTAATGAACTTTCCCAGCAGTCTTACAGTAATTGTACGAGCCTATATTTTTGTATTCTATCTTCACTTTTGAGGGAGGCTTTTAGACTGTTAGCCACAGAAGGCTTGAAGTTTCTGTTTAGCAAGGTTTTCCCCCTCAAAACTTCTAACTGGAGCTAGTTTTATCAGATCTATAACAGTCATGGTCAAGGAAAGGAGTTATTCAAAGGTTAGACCCAAGGTCCCATAGTATGAATTGTGAGAGAAACAAGGTTGTGTGGTTTTATATAAAGTTCTGGGCATTTAAAATATAATACATGAGGAAGGTACGTCTGGCTCACAATATTTGTATTACCATTCAATCCAATTAAGAACAGAATAAATATTTTGACTGATGTCTTTGTTTTGAATTAATGTAGCTCTACCAGGTAATATGGGGTATATTTTTATGCCTTAGAAAACTTTGTCTGTTTACTTTTACTTTTATTGTTAAGGAACTTAATGATAATCATGTGAAAGGTACAACTTCTCTTTTTCAGAGGGATATTTAAAGGTGTTTGTGACATAATCCAAAGCTAATGTGAAATGAGGTATAAAAAATGTCTTACACATTATTATGAACTTGGGTAGGAATGATCCATGCATTTATAAATAGCAGGGAAAAAAGCTAGCACAGAATTACACTTGATCTGAGAGGCACAGAATTATACTTGATCTGGGAATAAATAGTACTCATGGTCCAGAAAATGGAGCTCATTCTTCTCACCAACTGATCTTTGCCTGGGAATCACAAATATGTTTACACTAGAGGCCCAGTGCACGAATTTGTGCATGGCCAGGGTGAGGGGCCTTGGGTGGTTGACAGGCCTCCTCAGCGCCCTGGTCGAACTCCAGTCGAACTCCTGGTCAAGGGGACAATTTGCATATTGCCCTTTTATTATATAGGATGTTACATTTTTAAGTAACTCTTTGACCTTTTCTGACATGTATTCAAGGTCCTTGAGAAAGCTGGCAGAGGCTTATTTAGCTTTCAAACCAATTTACATACATAAAGAGAGAACCTACAAGTTTCAAGTGAAATACTTTCATAAAAGGTGGGGAGGAGGCAGGGGTGGGTAAAGTCTCTTCCCTTATTTTCAACAGGGAGAATTAAGCCTTATTTTTAATTTGTATTTTCCCTTACAATCAACTCAGGATAAACATTTGCTTATGTATACAAGGGAGAATATAGAGAAGCCCATAGCTTGCATATACATGTAAAAAAAAAATAACAGTAGCAATAGTAAATAACAATAACTAAATGCTTAGCTATAGGGGGAAAATAAAATGCACAAGTGTATATTATTAAAAAACAAAGTTTAGCCAAGTAAATTGGAAGGTCTAATTGTCTGTATTAAATAATTCATGAGTCCAGCAGCATTCCATTGAGCAAGTAGAAGAGTTCTCCAAAGGGCTATACAAAAAGGGACAGTTTTAATAAGAAAGGGAGCTATTAACAAAAGAAGAGAAAGGATCATTTTTAGACCAAGACATTTTGGGGGAGTGGTGGACAGCCAGAGTTTTTTATATGCAAATTGCCTCTTTTTTCAATGGGAGATGGGGGTTGGGGATGAGTAGGCCCAGGTCACACATTACCTCATTGACCAGAGAATTTCGGAGTGGTTAACAAAGATTACCTTTCTGAGCCCTGGCCTGTTTGGCTCAGTGGATGGAGCGTCAGCCTGGGGACTCAAGGGTCCCAGGTTCGATTCCGGTCAAGGGCGTGTACCTTGGTTGCGGGCACATACCCAGTGGGGAGTGTGCGGGATGCAGCTGATCCATGTTTCTCTCTCATCGATGTTTCTAACTCTCTATCCCTCTCCCTTCCTCTCTGTAAAAAATCAACAAAATATATATATTTTTTAAAAAGATTACCTTTCTGAGAGGGACTGAAACAGCAATAGGTCAGGTATTAAATCTAAGTTTTTTGTCATTGGCTTTAGCATAAGTGATGGTATTTGGGGCCTGTGGTTTGCTCTTTAACAATACCCATACAAGGAGATACTGTGCAGCAGTATAGTAGCATTTAAATAAAAATGTGTGTTAAAAATTAAAGGCTGTGTGAGCCATTCAGAAAGATAAATACCAAATTCCTTATTGCAATTACCTCAAGTAAAGGCTAGAATTGTGGGTGTTGGTCAAAGCTGACTTGGGCTTTTTAGATAAGGTTTACATTTTTATGGTACAGTTTCATTTTAAACCTATCAGTATATTCCCTGCACTGTCACTGAAATCAAAAGGAGCCTTCCAATTGGGAACATAATACTTTTAAAATTTTAAAAACACTTTTTTTCCTCATTTATTTATTGGTCTTCCTTTACAATCAACACTTTGAAGGTTTTTTTTAAATTCTTTATTGTTTAAAGTATTACATACAGTATCACATACTTCTCCTTTTCCCCCATTGACCTCTCTCCGGCCACCCCCACCCCCTAGCACAGCCGTGGGCAAACTACGTTTGAAATGAATAAAACTAAAAAAAAAAAGACCGTACCCTTTTATGTAATGATGTTTACTTTGAATTTATATTAGTTCACACAAACACTCCATCCATGCTTTTGTTCCGGCCCTCCAGTCCAGTTTAAGAACCCATTGTGGCCCTCGAGTCAAAAAGTTTGCCCACCCCAAAAAGTTTGCCGCTAGACACTCAATGCAGGAGCTGCCCTCTGGTGGTCAGGGCGCTCTCACATGGGAGGAGCTCTGCTCAGCCACAAGCCAGGCTGACGGCTTCCAGTACAGCGGTGGTGGTGGGAGCCTCTCCCACCTCCTCAGCAGCGCTAAGGATAAAGCAAAGCAGCCATTTATCTCTCTAATCTCCTTTGTAAGAGGAACATTTAACTACTGATAAGGTACAGTCATGGTACCTCAATAAATATTTAATGACCTCCATTACATAAAAGTCAAATTAATGTGTTTCTTATTCATATTAGAAAGGTAAATACCAAATGATTCAGGTAAAAAGTACGTAAGGATCTTCTTACTGGAACCAGAAGTCAGTTTTATAGATCATTAACTATTTTCAGCAGTTTTAAGAGGGAATCTTAAGAACAAGTCAAGAAAAACCATTCTAAAATGTAAATAAAGGATGTATATACATCAACAATGAAATAAAATATTTAAATAGTTTAAAATTAACTTTATATGTCAAGAATGCAACTACTGCCAAATGTTAGTCATCTTTTGTTTTCCAACTGATAAAAATGTTGCTTATGTGTTATAATTATTTTTTTAATTTATCAAATTTTGGAGGGTAATATTGGTTAATACAAGTATAGGTGTCAGGTTTACAATTCCATAATATACCATCTGTATATTGCATTGGGTGTTCACTACCTCAAGTCAAGTCTCCTTCCATCACCATTTATTCCCCCTTTACCCTCTACTATCTCTCCCAAGTCCCCCCTTCCCCTTTGGTAATAGCCATACTGTTATCCATCTATGAGAAAAACCACTTTGAATTATCTTTATTTTTTACTACATTTAATAACACCGCCTATGATTTTGACCTTCTTGGTACATATATTAGTTCACTTGCTAAATCAGTTAACTTTCCTAAGATTAATAGCTGGAATTATTCAGCTCGGAGTTAAAAATGTACATTTACATTCACATAGGGTGAATGTTTTATTATTGCTCACTTTAGCCAGTGTTCAAGAATGTACAATTTGCCCAGCCGACATGGCTCAGTGGTCGAGCATCAACCTATGAACCAGGAGGTCACGGTTCGATTCCTGGTCAGGGCACATGCCTGGGTTTTGGGCTCAATCCACAGTGTGGGGCATGCCAGGAGACAGCCAATAAGTGATAATCTCTCATCATTGATGTTTCTATCTCTCTCTCTCTCCCTCTCCCTCTCTGAAATAATATATATATACGACAATTGTGCAATTTAAGGAACAGGCTTCATATGCATGTGAAATTATATGAACTACCCATTTCTTTGTACAGGATTTTGTATTCAAAGATGAATATATAAAGCCACCATTCTTATTTTATTTTCCAAGCTGTGTGTTTATGCTTGTATGGAAGAGGTAGAAATGTGGATGATATAGGTTAGAGTTACATATTTTTAAAAAAACTTCTAGAATGTTAGTAATTCAATCTACTGCCTCCAAACTATTACCTAAATACCATCTGGTATTGCCCTACAAGTCTATTAGCATTTCCCATATCAAACCCATATCTTTGAATTTTCTTTTCACTGCCAAACCTGCCCTAGAGGTTTAAGTGTTTATATACAGGTTGCTCCCATTAGCTCAAGGTAGAGCATTCCTATGAAACCTTTCCTAAGCCAAATGGTGGAAAGCGAAGAAGCAATTACCATCAATTTATATGGAAAAACTTTTGAGCTGTCCCAGATCCAAAAATTAACTTACCAAATCATGCTAAACAACACATACAACCTAAAATAACACTGACCTGTAGTGAAAGCAGGAATGCACAAAATAAATGGAGATGAAGCATAGATGCTCACAGTCACAGTTTGCAGTGATGGCAAACCTATGACACATGTGTCAGAGGTGACACGCGAACTCATTTTTTTGGTTGATTTTTCTTTGTTAAATGTCATTTAAATATATAAAATAAATATCAAAAATATAAGTCTTTGTTTTACTATGGTTGCAAATATCAAAAAATTTCTATATGTGACACGGCACCAGAGTTAAGTTAGGGTTTTTCAAAATGCTGACATACCGAGCTCAAAAGGTTTGCCATCACTGGTTTAGAGCAATGACAGGCCTTGATGCTGAGATACTGTGTGGTTCCCAGGAGGGAGCTTGGTGGGGCCACTCTCACACCGCCTGGGTGCACATTGCCTCTACAATGGCTGCTGCAGAACAAATGCTGGACGCTATATTCACTTTTCACAACAATTCTTCACTAAAACAATTATTACTGTAGTCTGTTTCCATCAAAAATGGTAAGAGATGATGACAGGCCTTGATGCTGAGATACTGTGTGGTTCCCAGGAGGGAGCTTGGTGGGGCCACTCTCACACCGCCTGGGTGCACATTGCCTCTACAATGGCTGCTGCAGAACAAATGCTGGACGCTATATTCACTTTTCACAACAATTCTTCACTAAAACAATTATTACTGTAGTCTGTTTCCATCAAAAATGGTAAGAGAGCCCTAGCCAGTTTGGCTCAGTGGATAGAGTGTCAGCCTGCAGACTGAAGGGTTCCGGGTGTTCAGTTCTGGTCAAGGGCACATACATTGGTTGCAGGCTTCTCCCCAACCTGGGCCCTGATCAGGGCTCGTGCAGGAGGCAACCAATTGGTGTGTTTCTCTCACATGGATATTTCTTTCCCTTTCTTTTCCACTCTCTCTAAAAATCAATGGAAAAATATCCTCGGGTGAGGATTAAAAAAAAAATGGTAAGAGAAATAGAATAAAAATTACAAAAAGAAATGGAAATATTTTTTAAAAAAATAAGAGAACAAAAGGGAGAATGGACAATGGAACTCTAACAATTGGTATGCTCAGAATATGTTAAACTAAAGTGATTCATAGTTTGAAAATAATAGGGCAGAGACATATTAGGGCAATGCAAACAAACCCCAAAAGGCACAAATATCAAAGTAAATGCAGGGCAAAAAACACCAAGTGTGAAACAGGAGAACATGTTATTACAAGGAAAGGAATCCACGATGAGAATTTAAGTTATAAATGTTGTTACACAAATCATCAATATTCATAAAACAAATTCTAGGAAGTATTAGGAAAAAATATAGTATATGACTCCAGTTGAACTTTTCTCAATCACATACAAAATAAGCTAGATCCTCTGCAAACACACACACACCTTCTTCCCAAAATATATATCTTATTTTTCAATAACCATGAAAAAATCAATCACAAAGGTCACCATGGACTAGCCATAGAGAAACCTCAAATTTTGAAAGAAATTGAATTGACAACATTCATCACAATCCAAAATCAGAAAACAGTAGGAGGCACACAATCAAACCAAGTAAATTAAAACTAACGTGGACATACATCTCAGGCCAAGAGGAAAATTGAACCTGAAGTTATAGAATATTGAAAAATAAATATCACAAAAAACCATATATAGAAACCTCTGAGCTGCCGATAACATCAGAATCAAAAGCTTACCTCTAATTGATTATAATAAGTAAATTCTTCCATGCAAAACACAGTAACATGTTTGATGGGGCATTTAAAAAAAATAATTTCCAATAAGAAGTAAATGCTAATGAAAGGGAAAACACTAAATCCCAAGTTTGAATGTATACCTTTGTATATTAAATCAGCTCATATAGGATTATTTCTGCTCTGACACTTGAACTGCTCATCTCTATGAAAAAGAAAAGAAAGTTTTTTCTGTAATTTGCAGAATTCGGTGTTAAGCTGCAAGTATGACACGGTGGCTTCTTTCTGTTGCTATGGGCAAGTTACTGGAATGACTTCAACAGAATTCTGAACTGAACAGAGATCGCTTCCCACACAGTTATAATTTTACCATGCAGAGGCTAGAAATTCAGAATAAATAATAAGAGGTCATCCAGGCTCACATTTAATCTCTACTGGTAGAGAGATCTTGCTTTATGATGTGAAAGACACTCTGGTAGCTCTGACTTGGATTCCACACAGGTAAATGGGGAGAAAGCCTATAATGAAGGAACAAATATGTTTGCTAAAGTTGTACCCTATGAAAGAAGTAAGCAATCCCCAATAAAAAAGAACATAGAATGGGGACTATAATCTGATTATAAATGTGGCATTATTCGCCATATAGCTAGCATACCATTGAGATAAACATTGAAAAAAATGGTAGACATATGGTTTTCCCCAAAAAAGATTTTTGTGTAATCCATAGCTTTATGTATTGACAAAAGACGTAGTGGATTAAAGATGGCCCCAATTTCTTTGTGACTCTCTCCTTGGAGAACTGGAGTTTATTTTCTCCTCATCCTGTATCTAGTCTGGCCCTATGATTGCATAAGCCCTAGACAGGGGTAGAAGTGACACCATGCCAGTTCTAGGCTTAGTCCTACAAGGTCTGACAGGCAGCATTTGCTTCTTCTTCTGGGACCGCTCACTCCCAAAACTCTGCCTCTCTGAACCTAGCTGCCACCCTGTGAAAAGCCCATGCGACATGTGGGGCCATGCGAGGAGCTGTGGTCAACATGCTCAGCTGAGTCCCAACCTTCTGCCAGCATCAATGGCAGCCATGTGAGTGAGCCATCTGGGATATCTTAGCCAAAGAGAACCACCCACTCACTGTGACCCCAGGTGACATCTTCAGACTAGAACTACCCAGGTGATCCCAATCAACACACAGAACCACGAGGAGTAATAAAAAGATTGTTTTAAGCTGTTGCATTTTGGCTGGTTTGTTATACAGCAATAGATGATCAAAATAATCATCTTTTCTTTTTAATAATAATATTTTTTCTTTGTTGATTAAGGTATTACATATGTGTCCTTATCCCCCCATTCAAAATAATTATCTTGCATAAAGATGTATGTTAACTTGTGTTCAAAGTTAAGCGTTACAGATGGCAGAGTAAATAGAAAATTAGTAAATGTAACCTATATCAACAATTGTGCCTGCAATCTAATGGTCTCCTCAGAACCTCCCCACTAGGCATCCAATTGGGAAGCATCCCTTGTGGATAAAGGGGGACTAACTGTATCATTACTCCCTTGCTTCTATTCCCTTCTCTATTTCTCCTGAAACTTCGTATACATGGAATTACATAGCAAATACTCTTATGCTTTGCTTCACTCATTAAACCTAATGTTTTTATGATTTATCCGTATATTTATCTATACATGGTCAGTTCCTTTTTATTTCTGAATGGTATTATTGAAGTTATATTTTGTTTATTCTCCTGTTGATGGAAATTTAGGTTATTCCCAATTTTTGCTATTATGAATAAGCTACTGTGCACTTCCTTACATGTACATTTATGTGAACATGTGTTTTCATTTCTCTTAGGTAAATGCCTAATTCTGGAATTGCTGGATATTAAGGTAAGTGTGTGATTAGCTTTATAAGAAACTGACAAATAGTTTTGCAGAGTCATTTCCCATCATCAGTGACTTAGAGTTGCAGTTGCTTGGCCTCCTCTCAACATTCAATATTTGTATTGGTTTTTGGTTTTTTTGCTTCAAAATAAACATCTACATAAATTTGAGCCAAAAAAATAACACTGCTCTAGCCAGCTTATTGGAACTGGATGGCTTCACTTGTGTACTTGGTGGTCCCCATTGTCAACTGGGATGACAGGAATGGCTTGGCCTTGAGTGTTTCAAGTCTAGCGAGGAGTCATCCACAGGGCAGCTGGGTTACAAAATCAGCAAGCGAAAGCAAGCTCCAATACACTTTTACTTTCCAACCCTCCTCTGGGTTCATGTTTGCTAATGTCCCAGTAGCCAGAGAAAGTATTTAATGGGTGAAGAAATAGACTCCACCTTTAATGGGAAGAACTGAAAGGTCACTT
The DNA here is from genome assembly GCF_000412655.1 of Myotis brandtii. Classification (NCBI taxonomy): domain Eukaryota; kingdom Metazoa; phylum Chordata; class Mammalia; order Chiroptera; family Vespertilionidae; genus Myotis; species Myotis brandtii. The sequence goes on from NW_005371219.1 coordinate 1,259,567, forward strand.
TGGAACAGAAAATATTTGAGGCCTTTCTGCAATCTACCACAGTCTTCTCTTTAGCCACAAATCATTTTTATTCTCTTCACATGAAAAAATATAATCATTCTCATTTCAGAATTCCCAAGTTTCATTTCACTGATGACATCAGACTCAGAGTTGAGGATATTTATTTAAATCAGATCCAAATGCAGATGAGGTGCCAAGAACTATAGTAATCAAGCTAACATGTGTGTTATTGGATAAAGAGTTAATTATAGAAATTAGACCTTACACAAAAGTGAGACTAGATGGACAGGTTGTGGAAGGATCAGAAAAAGAGTCACCAATGAGTCTACCTATTGTACTGGTGCAGGCAGACAAGTTAGAACTTGCAGGAAATTCTGTGAAACAAGAATATCCAGCCACTGCAGTAGGACCAAGAAGAGGAAGTTCATGGCAAGCTCTATGGGAAGTTGTTGCCTTGGTGTAGTTACCATTTTGGGGATCCACAATCAAGTATCTGATGGTAGAACTGGGACTACTGTTGATCAGCCTAGACAATAGGTTGGACAACTTGGCAAAATAAGATCATACTGTGACCCAATGGACACAGCTGTTTCACTCTAGCACTAAATCTGACACCAACAAGAGTAATGGCCACTGTTTCATTTGTATGCTTTAAATCATACATAAGTACCTCTTTTGGCCAAATCTAAAACAGAAAAGGAAATTCTGGGAAATGTAGTCCTCAAATTGACCAGGTTGGCATAGAATAATCCACTATATTATTTATAGGTTGTTTTTTTTTTAATTTTAGCATTGTAGGAGATCTATATCTACTCATTATATCTCATTGTTTTTTCTCTTTGGGTTTTAATTTACACTACCCTAGTGACTGTGCTTATTGGCTATTTATATACCTTATTTTGTAAATGCCAGAATTTTATGCCAAATTTTGTTTGTTGTCTTTTTATTTTTGAATTTTAAAAATACTTTATATATTTTAAGTACAAATCTTTTGTTGCTTAAATATATTGCAATACATTTATCTCATTGAGGCTTGACTTTTAATTTTTCTTAATAATGACTTTTAAACAGAAGTTTTTAATTTCAATGAAGTTTAGTTATCAAATAATTTTATTATGGTTAGTAATTTCTGTGCTCTAAAATGTTTTTGAATACCTTAAGGTTGCCGAGATATTGTCTGATATTTTCTTTAAGAAACCATTTCGTTTGAATTTTTTGTTTAGATCTACATTCTATTTCGAGTTCATTTTTGTATATGGAATAATGAATGGATCAAGTTACAGTTTTTTCCATCTAGAAATCCAGTTGTTCTGGTACTATATGTTGAAAAACACATATAATCTTTTCTATCCATATTAAATTTAATTGGTACATTTTAAAAAATAAATTTACCACATTTTCTTGTATATGTATCTATTTCTGCCTTTCTATTTTGGTTAATCTATTTTTTCTATTCCATAGCAATGATTATTATGGCTTTATAGTAATTCTTGAAATAAAACAAATCTTCCAAATTTTTTTTTGATTTACAATTTTAAAAGACTATATTGTTCTAGATCATTGGCCTACCTATATAAACATAAATATCAGATTGTCAATTTATAACAAAAAAATAACCTGCTTGAGTTTTCATTGAAAACTTCACTGATTCTATAGAATTCTGGGGAAAAAATTAACATTTTAATAATATTCGGTCTTGTAGTCTACGAATATGATGTATCTCTTCATTTATTGGAGTCTCCTTTAACTTTAGCAATAAAATTTTCACCCTGTATAGCTTTTTTTGTTTTATTACTAAGCAGCTCTTCTTGCTGACATATTTTCAATAGGGCAGCCAGATTATTAGACTAAAATAAGTTAGATAATGTCACTCCTTGTTTCATAGCTAACAAATGGCTTCTTTTTTTTTAATCAGGCATAGTAAACCTAAATAATTTTAATAGCCTAAAAATTCCTACATCATCCTGCCTCATTGCCTACAACAAATTCTTCCCCTTGTTTTCTCTTTATTAACCACACTGACCTCCTTGCTGTTCCTCCAAATACCTCCCTCCTCAGAGATTTTTCATTGTTGTTTCCTTTGCCTGCAACAGTCTACTTCAAATATATGCATGTCTCCTTCCCTCACTAACTTCAGGTCTCTCCTCACATGTCACCATATCATCTCACTAGTGACCGACCACTTGATATGAAATAAACCTGACTCACCACCTCAGTACTCCCAATCCAATTTATCTGTGTGACTTTACATCTTCATTCACCCGGATAGACACCGCAGCTTATGCCTGCTGAACTGGCATCCCATCCAGTTTTCAATTCCTTTTATTCTAAAAATGGTCCCAATTTGAAAAATAAATTATTTATCACCCAACCTTATCCTGATTCATTTTTCTTCATGGCACTTATTAATTATGTGTCATATTGTAGACTTGCACTTTTGTTTTCTAGCTTTTCCAAAGGGACTGTAAATTCCACACAACAGAGTCTATTTTTATTGTTGACTGTTTTATCTTCAACCCTTCAAACATCTCACCTAGCACCTAGTCCTCGGTAAATATTTGCTGTATTAAGTAAATAATTAATAAGTATACTATCCTAGCAGAATGACTTTGGAAACTCACTTTGCCTTTTGAACTTCTGTTTTTTCCTCTCTCTGTAAAATGAACTCATAGATTAAACAAGGCCATTAAGACCTTTCCAGCTCTAAAATATAAGGCTTGCATGTGAAACCTCACTCCTTGCTGATACAAATTTCATTTAAGTCAACAGTTGCTCTGTGCAGAGGGAGAACAGTAGAGCAGTGTTTTTCATAAGCTAGAGTAATCATCTAAAGCAATAAAAGAAATTGTTCTAAAGTGAAATCTCATCTAAGCAGCACAGATTGACTTAAAAATAATAACCAGGGTAACTTTTCTTGCCAGAAGACTCAAGCACAAATTCTTCTTAATTATTTTCTGACCCAATTGAGCTTGTTTCCATACATTCTAGTAATATTAAAAATATTTTATGAGATGGGTAAAGTAATTCAGGGATTTTGTCTTTTGAAGATGACTCCCAAATTTCTATCTCTAGTTCAGACCAGTCCCCTGAAGTCCAGATTCGCACATCTAACTGCCTCTCTGCTTGTGTTTCTAATAGGCAATTCAAATTAAGCGTGTTAAAAGCTGAACTCCTAATTTTTCTCCAAAAATCTACTGCTCCAGTTTTTCTCATTTCAGTGGACGACAGTTCCTTTTTTTTTTTTTTTTTTTTAGTTGCTCAGGTCAAAACCTTACTATCATCCTTTATCCCCTTTATCTCATAGCCCACATCATTCTATCAGCGTATCTTTCTATCTATACCTTCATATTTGCTGAGGTCAGCCCATTCTCACCCTTCCACACTTCTGCAGTGTAGACAGTTGCATTTCTCCGAATTACCACAATAACATTTTAATTTTTCCTAGCTTTCTCTCTCTTCACTTCTCAATACCTACCCTTGCCTATTATCAACAAAGCATCCATAAAGATTGCTTTAAAGCCTAAATCAGATCATGTCACTTCCCTGTCCCAAATCTAATTGCTTCCATCCAACTCTGAACAAATGCAATGTTTCTCTTAGGGGCCCATAGGATCTGGCATCCCACTGCTTCTCTTACTTTATGTTTCATGACTTTTCTCCTTGCTTTTCTGCTCTGCTCGTGGTGGCATAGAGCACACCACATACCCTCTTAACTCAAAGAAGTTCTTGCTATTGACCTTGACTAAAATACTCTTTGCCTCAGAGATCTGCATGGCTTGATCTTACACACCAGGTCTCTCTTCAAACATCACATTACCAGAGGAGCCATTCCTGTGCTCTCCATGTAAAACATCAACTTCCTCCATAGTTCCTGTATTTCCTATTTTACCCTCATTCCTCTCCCTTGCTTAGTGATTAGACCCATCTGACATACTGTAACAACACAATATATTTTGTGTATATTTACTGTCTGGCTCCCTCACCTAGAATGTAAGTTCATGAGGTCTAGGGCTTTGTCTGTTTTATATCTCTCCATCCCCTAAAACTGGGACTGGAACATAGTATATGTTCAATAAATATTTCTTGAATGAAAGAATGAGTGAATCTATTTATTAAGCAGAATATTTATATTCTCTAATGCTCTTCTTCCTCTTCTAATTTTTAACTTTAGCTCCATTAAAAAAGACTCAATGAAACAAATTTATTTTAAATGTCATCTTTACATTAATGTTCATTTTATAAAGCTGAAAATATGCACAAATACAAACAATGTAAAGTGCCCAATCACACTTGTAAATATCATCCTCCAATTGCAAACATATGCTTGAAATCTAGAGGTTGGATGACAGGGTAGGATGTCAATCCTTCTCCAGCGGTTCTCAACCTGTGGGTCGCGACCCCTTTGGCGGTCGAACGACACTTTCACAGGGGTCGCCTAAGACCATCCTGCATATCAGATATTTACATTACGATTCATAACAGTAGCAACATTACAGTTATGAAGTAGCAACGAAAATAATTCTATGGTTGGGTCACAACATGAGGAACTGTATTTAAAGGGCCAGAAGGTTGAGAACCACTGTAAGCTCTCAGAGGAGAGGAAAGGGCTGGTGGAGTCAGAGATAGTTCGATGCTTTCCCACTTTTCCCAGTGAAAATGCTCACTTCTTGCTGTTTTACTTCTTTGAACAACCCACAAAGTGTAGGTCCTTATGCTGTCTTCAAGATCTACTAAGTTCAGAGTTCTACTAAGACCTTCCCCACCGAAGTGATTTTAATCCTGGGAGTGTGGTTGGTTGACTGTCTGTGTTAGCACTAAATAGGATGTGAAACTCGTCTAGTTCAGCCTGACAATTTTCTAAGTGAGGAAACTGGAACTCAGAGAGGGGAAATGACTTATCCCAAACCTCTCAGAGCTGGCGCTGGGGTCCAGGCCTCCAGTTCCCCATTCCTGTTAATCTCTACTGCACTGTATTTCATTACCCTATTTTCATATTAATGTAATATAAGAAATAAGCTACATGTCCAATAACAAGACATTGGTTAAATATGTTCAAATGATGACCTACTACGCAGCTATTAAAAATCACTGAATTACATGGGTAAATATTGGCAGTATAGCTAACTAAAAAAATCAAGTAGTATAACTTCAATTTTATAAAATAGTTGTGTATATGATGAAAAGACTCAATACGTCAAAATGCTATTGGATGCTATTTCTGGAAGATGGGAGTAGAGATGTGTTTTTTTAAACTTGTATTTATACTTTTATAATTCCAAAATTAATCATTTTATAATAAAATAATATTTTAAAGGAATATTTTAAACTTTCCCCCTGCACCATAGAGATAAAGATAGAAACATCAGTGAGAGAGAAATATCGATCAACTGCCTCCTACACACCCCTATTAGGGATTGAGCCTAAAACCGGAACATGTGCCCTGATTGAAATCAAAATGTGACCTCCTGGTTCATGGGCCAATGCCTAATCATAACCCTGGCACCATACTGGCTGGGCTCATTGCATTGTTTTGTATCGGTTCTAGTTTCTGTTTTCTCCACAAGATTATGAGTTCTTCAGGGGCATGAACCAACTCTTATTAATCCTTTTAGTAATACCCAATGCATAAAATTAAATCTCCGGATAAATTAAACCTCCATATAAATACAATTAAATTAAAATTGTAAAAGAAACAAATATTATTATTCATAGATATTATGCTAGCATCATACAAGGTAAAATTCACAATACCTTGCAGCTAATAAAAAATGTATCAAATAAACAGGAAAATACTTTCCATTAGGAGGGGGAAATTTAAATAAACTGAACTGACCCAGAAATGGTATAAATGATAAATTTAATAGGTCATTAAAAGTTATAACTATAGTTCATATTTTTAAGATGGCAACAGACCTCCAGTTTCTTTATAATTACTGTTTCCCGCAAACTGTCAGGCCTGACATGCATCTGTCAGTACATCCTCTTCCACTAATACTGGGTCCTAGTTTATCACAGGTCAAAGTTGAACAATAGCACTGCAATTTCATGTCAAGGCTGTCAGAGCTCCATCTATCACCAGTGACGACTCGTCACCTATAGGTTAGCCCTTTAATTCTATTTTGAGATTTTTCCTTTTACAGTGATATTAATCAATTTGATTATGAATGTCCTTGCCTGTAGGGTTGTTGTTGTTGTTGTTTTCATGTTTATTGGGCTCAGGGTTTATTGAGTTTCAGGGATTTATAGCTTATACAAAATTTGAAAAAATTTCAATCATTATTTTTCAGTGTCTTCTATCCACCCACCTTCCCTGCCTGTGCAGGGACTCCAACTGTATATATATTAGTCCATTTGAAGTTGTTTCATAGCTGCCTGATGCTCTATTCTTCTTTTCTAAGTCTTTTTTTCTCTGTTTCATTTTAAATAGTTTTTATTGCTGTCTTCAAATTTTCTAATCTGTTCTTCTGCAATGTCTAATTTGCCATTATTGCCATCCAATCTATTTTTTCAACATCAACACTATATTCACAGTTCTTAAGATGAACCTAACCATTCAATCTTTCTCCTAGCTTCTTAAACATATGGCATACAGTTGTAAGTATGTTAATGTCTATGTTTTTTCTGAGTCATTTTCAATTGGTTGATTTTTTTCCCTTTTAATGGGATATATTTTTCTACTTCTTTTAATCCCTAATAATTTGTATTGAACACCATTTATTTTGAGTTTTACCTGTTGGGTGCTGGTTATTGTGGTATGCCTATAAATATTCTTAAGGTTTGTTCAGGGAAGCTATTGACTTACTTGGAAATAGTTTGGTCAGTTCAATCCTGTTTTTAAGGTTTGTTAGATGGGACCAGTGGAGCATTTAGTCTAGGATGAGATTTTCACCACTACCCAGGGGGCAAAGCTCCGTACCCCATTTCCTGTCAACTATGAGGTTTTTCTCATCATGCTGGTGAGAACAGGCCCATGAGAGCTCAGAGAAGTTATTCCTTTCAATCCTTTCATGTGGTTCTTTCTGTGGCCTCAGAGCATTTCCTCAGGCGCATGTGCAGATCAGTACTCAGGTGACACTGAGGGCCTATCCTCCGAGGGTGTGCTCCCTGCTACTCTCCCCTCCACATCCTCTGCTCTTTAGCTGCCTACTCTCACTGAACTCCAGCTCCATCTCCCCAAATCAGGTCCACCATCAGGCATTCCTGAGTTCCCAGGCCCTATGCCAGAGCCTCACAGTAAGCTGGGACAATGATAAAGCCCACCTTTTTTGTTTTCCACCTATCTGGGATCACTGCCTTTTATTGCCTGTTCACCAATGTCTTCCTATATTTCATTTTATTTATTGGTTATTGTATGTGAGAGGCTAAATTCACTCCCTGTTACCTCATCTTGTTTGGAAGCAAAAGTCTTCCCAAATCTCATTTTACAGTCGGCTTCCCAGATATCAACTGGTCAAGGCCAGATCCCAGCAAACAGATCCTAATGCTGAGATTTGCATGGACAGTGTTCTCTGTAACATCTCTAAAGATGGAAGGCAAGCATGTTTGGATAGAACAAGAAGTTAAACCACAAAGGTGCTGTAACTAATAATAAGGGAGCTCTGGAGAGAAAATGCGGAGCTGTCCCAGTCCCAGTTATATCCCTAGTGAGATGCAGGAAGCCATCAGGGAGAAGGCATAACCTTAGGTTGAGTGAAGCGGCTTCCTCTGGTGGGGGAGTGCCTTTGTCTGGAAGGGGATCTGGATTAGTACCATTGGATCTGCTACATGGCTGATTTCAACATTATACAAATGTGGGTAGTTTGCACCCTGGTGAAGTGTTTTATTACAGTCAGGAAAACTATGGCTTCTTATTTAAATAGCTTATGAAAGTAGAAATTATTTTTTGCTAATAATTATTTACTTATCCCATTTGTAAAACTCTCTCTTCAGAATTTCCTTTAAAAGATAACTAAACTGTAAGTTAGGGTTTGCGTAGAATAATGAGGCGTTCTCTGGTAGGGACAATTGATTTCATATCTGCAGGATCCATGTCCTCCCTAACTAGCGGGCTCTGAGGAGACTGAACATTAGGAGACAGAACTAAATGGCAATTTATAATATTTTCAGTGACAGTAAACATTTTTCTGTACTCCCACTGTTGGAAGGAGGCAGTGTAGCAGAGGGCTTAAGACTGTTCACAGCTATAAAATTTTAGTTATGCAAGGTGAATATGTTCTAGAGATCTGTTGCATAACATCATACCTATAATTAACAATATTATATTGTACACTCAAAAGTGTGTTAAGTGTTCTTACCATAATGGAAAACATAATGCACTACAATACAATGCAATACTTGTGCACTCTGAGACTGCTGGCTTCTACATCCTGGCTCCACTCCCTCCGTGCTTTGGACTTTGGACAAGTTGTTATGCTTTTCTAAAGCTCACTTTCCTTCTCTATAGAATAGGCTGATTGTAACACCTCATAGGATTGTGATCATTGAGGGAGTCGGAGGCAGAATAACATGGTTATAGAGAGGACTGGTCTGGGCTGACTTCGTAGGCTTGAATCCTCACCAATTTAACTTAACCTCTCTGCCTGTATTCTTATTTACAAAAGAGAGATTGTTATAAAAACAAATTCCTAGGGTGTTTGTAAGGATTGAGTTAACACAGAAAAAGAGCTTAGTAGAGTACCAAGCATATAGCAAGTGCTCAATAAATGTGAGCTCTGACTATTAGATGTGAAGGAGGCTTGCAAAGTTTGAATTGAATTTGCTGAAAAGTAAAACCAGGTTCTGCTCTAAGGGCCCTTATAGCTTAATAAATGAGAAGGGGCCAGGGAAAAAGGAATGATACATGTCGATTTTATGTTTGCTCATTTGGTTGGTTAAGTTCTAGGCAATTTTATAATTGACCTAATTGCAAAGAGGTGGCTGAGCAGCACTACCAATAAAATGTCCTGTGACTGTGGTTCCAAGTGTTTGAGGTGACTTAGAACTATGACTTTAAGAAACAGAAATGCTTCCCCTCTCCCTGCCCTAACCCTACCCTTATCCCTGTTTGGTTTCAGTCATCTGGGACTCCCAAGGAAGGGTGGAGAAGTGGTTACTGAAGCTCACTTCCCCATGTCAGCAATCCCTGAGCAGTCCAAAGACGGATCCCCTGCCTGTTCTGTTTCTGCTGGCATGGGGAAGTGAGCATTTCTAACCACTTCTCTACAGAGCAGGAGTTATTGAAGCCAAAGAATTCTTCCTCAAAAATTAAGTATAGATTGGAGAGAGGCTCCACTCTAAGTAGCTGTGATAAAGTATAAGTCTTGTTTCTCGGCCTTTGAAAGTTATTTAGCAGCAGAGAGCTTGAGTTGCAGGGCAGTCACCTGCATTTGCTATGCTCAGGAGTGACTCTGAAGGTCACAGCAAGGACCATCAGCCTGCAGAATTGCAGAAAGCAAAGGGTGTACAGTCAGGTTGATCTTGCTCTACCACCTGCCCCATACCAGGCAAGTCCTTACCTGTCTGCACTTCAGGCTTTTTACCTGTGAAATAGTAATAATATTGGCTATCGCTATTTGAGTGCTTATGATGCTCCAAGCACAATTTGAGGTAAGTACTATTCTTCCCTTTGCACAAATGAAGAAAATGGAACTCAGAGAGTTTAAATGACTTACTCAGGGTAAGAATCAGTATTTATATTCAGGTCTGTCTCTAAAACCTATGCTAAGGAGCTAGAACCACTCCCTAAGCCTGGAATGTAGCAGGAATGCAATAAATCACAACTATTATTAACATTTAAAAATAACATTGACCATGATTATCATCTGCACTTAAGAATATGGGATAAAAGGAAAAAAAGATCAATGTAGGACTAATTGTCTTTTTCACACTGACACATACAAACACCATCTTAAGGTTTGTTGAGGAAAATATTTGCCTCTTAGTATAATGGCTTGACCAGAGTTTAACTCCATAAAGAAAAGAAATGCCATATATGCATGCTGCATATATAATATAATAAAGGTGAAGGATGATGGCACTAGAAACTAATAAGAGAAAAAGGAACCCTTGTACACTGTTGGTGGGACTGTAAATTGGTATAGCCAGAATAGAAGACAGTATGGAGGTTCCTCAAAAAATTAAAAATAGAGCTGCCATATGTCTCAGCAATTCTACTTCTGGGAGTTTATTTGAAGAAACAAAAACACAAATTCAAAAACATATATGCACCTCTATGTTCATTGCAGCATTATTTACAGTTGTGAGGATATGGAAGCAGCCTAGGTGTCCATTGATGGGTGAATGGATAAAGAAGATGCAGTATATATACAATGGAATATTATTCAGCCACAAAAAATAACAAAATAAAATATAAGCAGACCCATAGATATAGAGAACAAGCTGGTAGTTGCTAAAGGGAGTGGGGAGTGGGAAGATGGGGGAAAAAAGAAACTAGAAAAAAAAGAAATTAATAAGCATTTTATAACTTTTCAAAAATATTTTATAATTTTATTTCATATTATGTGAAGTCCCTTATTTTTTATCCAAATTTAACATGAAAAAGCAGTCTCTGAGTATAATAATGCTATGTTGGGCTTGCACTGGTGTTTCTCCCTTTCATGCTCTATTCCAAACGCTACCACTAAGTAGCTATACAACCTTTGGCAAGACACCTCTCTTCTCTTGGTCTGGGTCACCTATAACCTATAAAATATGGGCAGGCTGTTGATCATTTCTAAGATTTTCTTCTCTAATATCTTGGCATCTTACAACCCTTAACCATGGATGGCTTCAGGGATGGTCTGTTTCAAGATGAAACTCATCTGTCCATGGGTTGGTTGCTTAAATTTTGCTATTTTTTTTACCCAATAGTCTTTATCTATGATTATGGCTATGCATTCGACTACTCTGATGAGATTTTTCTATTAAATAATATTTTCTCAAGTTTTGATCCTCTACTCTCATCCAGGAGGGTTCTCTGGAAATTTCACTCATGGGATAAATGAAGGAGCGCCCTCAAGATATCTCCATTGTCTTCACATAGTTGTTTTGTAGGGCCCTTCTTCCACCATAACATTAACACTACTAACTTTGAAATTATTTATTTTGCTTATAGAAATACAACAAAGTTGAAAAGAAAGAGAGAAGTACAACAAAGTTGCTGTTTGACTGTTATCTGTATAACCTCCAATAACAATCAGATTGGGATAGTCTAACCAAGCAGAGGCTATGCTGAGTGGAGAGGGCTGGACATACATTTGTCAGAGCAGCTGAAATATTTGCTTTTTAGGAAGCTGTTTCTCCCCTGTAGTTGGGCCTCTGAGCATTGCCCAGTCCCAAGAGCAGAGTGTTTCTTTTTTTAAAGATGTTTATGTCTAGGCTCATGGGAGGGTCTAACTAGTGACCGGAGTTCTAAACCTCAGTCAAATCTCTCTGAAGTGAGACTGAATTGGGCCAGCACAATGTTTTCTTTGGCTTTAATGAATTTAAAAAATTTCCCAGTCTAAGCATTTCTCGGCTTCATTCTTTTCTTTCTTTCTTTCTTTCTTTCTTTCTTTCTTTCTTTCTTTCTTTCCTTAGACAATGGATGGTAACCCACATCTCTGAAACAGGGGCCCCCATTTGCGGGGCTTTCATTGTGTGCTAAACAGTTTACATACATTTCATTTATCCTCAAAATAGAATGGTGAGTTAGGGATAGTATCTCCTGTTTATAAATGAGTAAACTGAGATTCAAAGGAAGAACTTGCCCATGGCAAGATACTAATAAGTGTGCCTCGGTTGGCTGAGCATTAAACTGGAGCCTAATAGGTCTTGGTTTGCTTGGATCATGTCATTTGGCTCTGTGTCTTTTCAAGTGAGTGTTTCAAGAGCTACTGGATTCCATGATTTGGACTTATTCTTTCAGATGAATGAACAAGACACTGGACTTTATTTGATCATAAACATCAAACCTTAAGCAACCAAGGGTGTCTTTATATTGCCTTCTCTGCAGGGATTCCCTTGCATTGACTATATTTAAACCATAGACAAATTCAGTGGTCTCATAATTTTTCTTTAGTTATTCTGGAAGGAACTTGTTCAGAGAAGACCTGGGAGAGGGAGCCTCATAGTATCCGTCTTCAAATAGCAGAAAATCCAAGAGAGAGTATATACTAATATATATGTGTATATATATATATAGATATATATGATCTATGGTTCCGAAAATAGGGCCTGGTAGAGCTCCAATTGATCAGAGCTGCTCATTAATCCTACTGTCAAGCCCAGATTCCTCCTCCACAGACACCCAACCCCTGAGATAGCACCTGGATACAGAGATCTGGGCCTCTGCGTTTGCGTAGCACTCAGTAGCACCCTGGCAACGGCAGACACGGAGTCCAGGGTCGCAGAGCCTGCTCCCAGTCCCAGCGGAGCCCAGCCTTTGCCATGACCACCAAACAAGCCAAGAAGAAAGAGGTGCATGGTATCACTTCGGTGCATAGCTCGGATAAATCTAAAGAGTAAGGGACCTCTCCCGGCCCACCCACCCCTAGCCTAACCCTAGTCCACGGGCTGCTTTCCTTAACAAACTGCCAGAGCTGGATTTTAGCGGGCGTCCTCCCAGCTTCTTTATCTTCTGTGGGAACTCAGATCGGGAGATGGAGATTCTTGCTCCTATTCCTCCCCCATGCCAGCTTCTACCCACCTCCTCCCCCAAGACCCTAGTTTCTCTGCTTCCGCTGCTGGTGTGTCTGTGTGTGTGTGTGTGTGTGTGTGTGTGTGTGAGAGAGAGAGAGAGGAGAGAGAGAAGAGGAGGAGGAATCCTTAACTTTAAATGATAATTCCCTAGTTTAGGTCTGCCCCCGTCTGTAGTTACTAATGTTTACTCCAAGAAATTATACAGAGCCTAGCTTATGGAATCTATATGTCTCTCTATCTGAGGTGTCTGCGTATGTACCTCCTTATTATTTTTTTCCCTTTGGTCTTATTTTTTTCTCTAGAAATACCCAGTCACTAATGGCACAGACTTTGGGCTTTCATTTGAAGTTACAAAATTACTAACTTATATTCCAGTTATGAGAGAGTGCCAGCTGCCAAATGTCCCTCAGTGGGATCCCTCATGTTCTTCTGGCTATGCCTGTGGGGGTGGGGGAGGCATTCTTTTTAACTGGATTCTCACATTTAGATGCCTATTTCTTCGCCTCCTTCCTTGCCTAAAAATTCTTACATTGGACTTTTGTTCTGGTCCCTAGTATTTTTCCTCCCTAATCTCCTCTCTCATCCTCATTTCCATATTTGTGATTCTGGATTCTCTAGTTCCTAGTTCTGTCATAAGCAGGCCTCCTGCTACCTGGCAGATAATACATTCATTTTTAACTTAATTTTTAGATAATGTATTACATACATAAGTACAATTTTAACAAGATCGCTCCCCTGCTAACGGCTTCCATTCGTATAGGTCCAAGACCTACAAGTCCCTATAAGATTAAGCCCCTATTACTTTTCTGGCTTTACCTTCCCTTGTTCACATACTAGCTTCCTCTGCCCTAGAACATCCGGGGCTTGTGCCTACCCCAGGGCCTTTGCACTGGCTGTTTCCTCTGCTGGGAAGTTCTTCCTCCCAGATTTCTATGCTCTCCTCCCTCACTTCCATTAGGTGTTTACCTAAATGCTATTTCCTCATGCCAGCATCTTCAGCCAATTGGTTTAAAATTACAACCTCCACTTTTCTGCCCAAACCGAAAAACTCCCTGTTTCCCTTCTTTTGCTTTTTTCTTCATTAATTTTTTGCTCATTTAACATGCTATATATTTCACTTTTTAAAAATTTTGATTTATGTGTCTTCATAATAGAATGTAAGTTTCATAAAGGCAGGGCATTTTCCATTTCTATTTTATAAACCATTGAATCCTTAGTACCTCCACTGATTCCTGGGTCATACCTAGTAGATACTAAGAAATATTTATTTAATGAATGAATGACAGTGATTAAATAAGAAGTTATAAAATTATTGCAAAATAATTTTAATAGACTAAAAAATAACTAAGTCAATGATGGTTAGCATTAATGCACATTGAAGGCTCATAACTCTTAAAGAACTTGGGAAAAAATGTTTGACTTTAAAGAGTTTATATCCTGGAAGACATGAGATTCCTAATTTCTATAAGAAACTGATCAAACCAGATACCATAAACACAGTAGTGGCTTGGTCCTGTGATGGTTGATAATGCCCCTATGGTAAGATGCTAACTCTTTCCTTGCCTGTACTTCTTATATCTTTTTGAGATGATAATGTTATTTCTAAAAATGTTTTCTTTTCCAGAAAATATCTGAGTTGAATTATGTCAATAAAAACGTATGTGTATATTTATGGAAATGGAAGAGTAAAGGCTAATAGTTATACAAAATCTACGCTTTGCTAGAAACTATCTACTGAGCATTAAACATCAAATCATTAGGTTTTGTTGTAGCATTATATGATAGATTGTCAAGTTCATGATAAATCAAGTTTTTCCTCTAAGTTCCACTGGAGGACTAATCATAGATACCAGGCTAAGTCATCAATAAAGATAAAGTGTTACACAGCATGGGGCCCAGAGAGCAAAGTCCAGCAAGGCTCTGCTGTCATTGTCATTTGAATATACTGGGGACATGTAGAGTGGGTTTTTATATGCCATTTTACAACACCTTGTGGTTATACATCCAATAAATGCAACTAACTCTACCTAACTGGATACAGAGAAAAAAGAAAAAGTCTTCAGAGTTTGAAAATGGCCATCCCATGGAGTCTCGTTCTCCTAGAGCTGCTATCTATAGCATATATCTTTCTTCCCTAATATTATGTGTCTGATTGGGAACAAGGACCATGTCTGGCTTTTGCCTAGCATGTGGCTAGCACATAATAAGCAGTTACCATTTGCTTGTTAAATGAGTTCACAGTTTAGTTATACCCAGCTTGGTTTTCATTCTTTCCTATTTTGATTGAGGCCCAGTTCTCCCTTTCTGTCAGATTCACTGTTGGCAGAGTAAAAAAAGAAAAGAAAAAAAGATGTTACAACTGCGAAAGCTGAATCATCTATGTCCAGTTGTGACCAAATTTGTAAATAATTATGACTTTAAATCCCCAAGAAAAATTATGCCAGGTAACTGAGCTGTCAGTTTTACACCAAATTGTCATATTTCTGCTTTAGTTATTCTTTATTTCTCTGTATTTGGGAAGAATAAAATCTATATTATAGGGTTTGTTTTGACACCAATTTTGTGATATTGGACATGTCATTTTTCTATTTCAACATTTAATTTTCTATTCTTTAAACGAAGAGCTACCTAATTAAAATCACTACCAATCCAACATATTCTGTCCTCTCTTCTCTGATTTATTTTTTCCCTCTAAACTTTCATGACTTTCATTATATATATATTTTTACCACCACTGTGTCCATGATAAGTGAGGAAATTTTGCTATAGTTAAATATTTAAAACATTGAACTATATGTCATGGACAAGCACAGATGGTTTTAAATATCAAAATGATGAATTATGAGCTATAATTTGAAAACTGCATGGAATTCATACTGGATAAGAATCAGGGTAGCAAGAAATTGGTGGTGGTCTGAGAGCAGGGATGGCTGATTCTGGGAACTTTCAATGATAGGAATATTTTTAAATGGGGGGAGGTGAATGGGTTGCAGAGCAGACGTGTAAGGTGATTGTGGTCAAAGCCTACAGGAGCCAAATTTCTGATCTTCAATTGAAGTGGCAAAATGTGCTCTAATGTCCAGGTGATGGTGCCACCACATCTGAAAAGACAAAAAATTGAATAGTGTAGATAAAATTTAATTACAATTTTCTAAATGCCTCACCTTATTTATTTTTGCATTCTCTCCAGGGTCCGGCACAATGTGAGTTTAATAATGGTGTGTAATTTAATTGAGCTGAACTGGAAACCTGGTATGGCAGCTCGGCCATAAAACCCTCTGACTCAGAACCAGACAGGGACTGGAAGCCAGAGGGAAGTGGCTGTCAGTCACTTCAGGGATGCAGGGCAGCACTTGGCATGGATGAGGGCACTGTAGAAATGTCACAATATTTAAATGTAAAAACTGAGCCCCACAGCCCTGTTTAATAAGGTTAGACGTAGCCCCTTGGTTTTAGTGGGGTCTGCCTTCAGGTCTTCCTTTGGAATAGTCTTCATCTGAACATTTATTCAACAATTTATTAAAATTTGACGCAGTTTAAGAATCGTCTCTGGCAATAAAATACATTTTTTTTAATCACCCAGTTTTTAGTCTGTTTAGTTAAAATGGTTCCAAATTTACTCTGTAGCATTTTTAGTGTAGTAGACATTAGATTAAAAAGACTTAAATTTATAAACTCATGGAATTTGTACTTTATTATTACCTAAAAATATAATCAAACTCATACTTTGAAGCAACATTGTTGTTAATGTTTCTAGATTTAGCAAATTAATATTGCCTCAATCAGAAACGACTATTTAAAAATATTTTGACTGACTTTAACATTTCCAGGTCACAGATTATTTAAATCAAAGGATTAAATAATCTGTAAACTGGTCATGCCACTTAATGTGAGATGAAATTATTAAAAACTGTATCCAAGATAGATTAAAAATATACCTCTGATATGACTTGTGTGCTTTGTATAATAGGAAAGATTTCTCTCTCACTTTCACCCTTGACAAAGAAGGTACACATATGTTGTAAAAAAGTAGCCAATCAGGTGCATTAAAATTTTATTAACATTCCTTCCCAAGGTCAGTCCAGGCTAATTAATTCCAGGTTCTGGGGCTATAACTGTGTTAATTTTGTATGGCTGAATTAACATATGGTACATTTTTAAAGTGAACAAATATTTCTATTTTGTATGTTCTTTTTTGCTGGTGTCAAAACGAATGCAATAGTCTGAATATTTTGTAATTATTCTTAGTCCATCCTTCTGACCTGATGACTACCAAAAGTTCATATATTCCCTCAGTTAAAGTTCACAGGAGATCAATGTGCCCTTCTGCCCCCATTCCCTCACTCTAATCTTCAGTCCAGGGTTGGGACTTCCACCCACCCTTCCACACTCTCAGAGGTCAGGGTAAACTCGGGGCTGCTTCTCCTCATCTTCGCTTTCCGCAGCACTTGTGTCTGAGAAACACCGCTTAGGAGGGTGTTCAGAGGAAACATATGGAAGCTGAGAGGAGGACATGTATCTGGGTTAGTTACCAATTAATGAAAACAAACACAGGTCACCAAACCTTGTGGATACACTGGCAAAGGGAGAGAGAGCAGGGAGAACTGGGAATGTTCTGCTGGCTTTTGCCCCAGATCTGAGTCACAAACACAATGAGACTTTAACCAGGTCAGGCCAAGGTCAAAAGTGAAGGTTGGACTGATCACACTGCCAACAGAGCCCTTTCCGCATACCATTATACCGAACTGGAAACTAGAGGCACAACATTCAAGGAGGACAAACAAGCTGGAGCTAGGGGGGATTTAGGACTGGTTTCTCCCTAGACAAAGAATGAGTTTACGAGGAAAATAATTTGGAGTTGTGTAAAAAAAAAAAAGTCCTTGGAACCTGTGCATGTACTAGCCTCTGGATTTTGGGTAAAGTCATCATGGATACTCATGCTCTTGCATGCCATGTGCTGTGCTTGCTCTTTATAAACATCAGCTTTGCCGCTGGGAGGTGTCACACCCTGGGAAATGGCAGAAGCTTAATTTACGATCCCAGCAGCCTTCCTGCACTGGGACCAGAGCAGCAGGAGCAGCTCCAGCTTGTTTGTCCCTTCCTGGCTCTCAAGAGGGTTCAGCTGCCTGCAGGGGAACATGTGTCACTCCAGCTACACCCCGTCTTGTCCTTGCTTGGAGTTCTCCGTTCTGTCTTTCTGCCCCTGTTTTGTTTCCTTCTTCTATTCCCCAGAATTAAGTCATTCTCCAGTGGTCTTACTTCACTCTCTTTTCCTCTCTCATCTGGTCATCTAAACAAGCATTCCTGATTAAGATGACTAAGTGAGCATCCGTAGTCCTTGTCATGTGATTGAGCTCAAGTCACTTGGATGTGCTCATCTACTCCAAGCTAAATATGTCCAAAGTGGAGGTCATCATTTTCCCTCCCAAATGCATATACTGGGATGGGCAAAAGTAGGTCTAAAGTTGTGAGTATCCAAAATACAGAGCTTATTCTTGTATTGCTCTTTGTTAATTATTGTATTAGAACTGTGAACCTACTTTTGCCCACCTCTGTATTTTCCGTGTTCATGTTAGAGAATCTTATCAGGACTTCCCTGACACCTCAAGTCTAAAGAGCAGTCATCTTTGACCTTCCCCTCTCATCCTATCCAGTCAGTTTCCCTTTGAATTTCCCCTCCGAATTGCTTCTCTTCCCTAGCTCAGCATTCATTGTTTTCCTTGACATCCTCTAGTTTGGGCCTTTATTAATTCCAGGTAGAACCATTGAGAAAACATTCTAGTCCCCTTGTCTTCAGTCAAGGGTTTTTCTTACCCAGTGTACTATATATGTAACTAGAGGCCGGATGCATGAAATTCGTGCTAGAGCCTTGGCCCCGGCCCCCACACACGCTGCCGTGATGGGGAGGGGGGGAAAACAGGGGAGAAGCTCTGCTCTGGGCTGGCTTCCCTCCGACCCTGGCTTCGTCCAGAGGACATATGGAAGGACAGCCGGTCTAATTAGCATATTACCATTTTATTATTATAAATCCTGTAAGTAATCTTCTTAACACAATTCCAATGATAGGATGTTCCTGCTTTGAAGAATAACAGAAAGAAAAGAGAGTGAGTGAGCTAAGTGTCAGGGCCCCACCCAGCTTCAACTCCCTCCTGTTCTCTGTATCAACCAAATACTAACATACCATTTACAGTCTCCACTTTCTCCCTTAATGCCTCTTCCTATCCTCCTTTTAGTTGCTCTCCCTCAACCTCCAATCGCAGCTTTGTTTCAGAGCCACTTGTCCATGAAGCCATCATTTGATTTTGAACTTGAAAGCAATTTTTCCACCTCTTTTGTGTTGACAAAGCACTTTGTTTTTAAGTTCATTTAAACCCTTCATGTTGCCTTTGCATTTTTTTTATTGTGTGCACTTATTCCCATTAATTTTGTTATTTGAGACTAGGAACTGAGTCTTATTGATCTTTGTATTCACATAAGCACAATGTATTTAAAAAAAACATGTTGAACTTTTATTTTTTTATTCTATTTTTTAAATTTTACTTTATTTTATTTTTTCATCACCATTTATCCCCTCTATGCTCTCTTCTACCTCCACCCACTCCCCTCCATCCCCCATCACCACACTTCTAAAATTAAACGTGCAATTAAATACTTCTACTAAAACCAAGAGAATAAAAGGTCGACATTGTAATCTGGCTTTAACAATTTTAAATTTTTCTAAGATTGCAATTTATTTCCTTACATATTTAATATTTCTGAAGAGTGTGGCTCAGAATGCCCTTAACCCAAATTAAGTCAATTGTGTAATTCTATTCATATTTTCACTACTTCAGGATATTAGCTGACACTACTTATGATGGCATGCTGATTGCACATTGCAGAAATAAACTGCCTCCCACTATGAATAAAATTATGTCCTTACCCTGAACAGCATGCTTGAGGAAAACAATGGCAAAATTTCAGAACCTCATTCTATTGAAATTTTAATATCCTTACAGTGAAATGATCTAAGAATATATAGGAGTTTGTGTGTGTGCATAAGATTCTGATGCTTTCCTGCCCCTCCCCACCCCCCCTCCCCCTTAGAAGTCTCTGTGAAGGTCTCTCCTCTAGTGCTCTGTCCTGCAAACTCTACCTGCCTTGGTCTCCCCAGACTCTCATCTCCTTCTCCTCTACTCAGGGAGTCGGCTGGGATATGCCTGGGCTAACTCTCCTGCACTGGCCTACTTCTGGTGACCTGACAGTTACTGGTTAAATTCAGCTTCTTTTCCAAAATACACTTACAGACTTCTAAGCTTGGACTGCCTCTGCTCAAATCCAATTCCTCGTACCTACTTGTGGATTTCATGCACTATTTCAGCCCCCAATCCACAACTTACAGGTTCTTTCTGTCATTAGCCCATTGACTTTTTAAATTGAGATATAATTGACATATTACATTATATTAGTTTCAGGTGTACAACATAATAATTTGATATTTGTATATATGGTTAAATGATCACTATCATAATTAGTTAATATATGTCACCATATATAGTTTGCATATTCATTTTCTCATGCAAATTAAGACTTTTTTCTTGTGATGAGAACTTTTAAGATCTAATCTCTTAGCAACTTTCAAATATACAATATGGTATTATTAAATATAGTCAACTTGCTATATATTATATCCTCATGACTTATGTATTTTATAATTGGAAGTCTGTACCTTTTGACCACCTTCACCCATTTTCCCACCTCTCACCCTCTGCCTCTAGCAACCAGCCATTCACATTTTTCAATGGCTTTCAATCATAATCAAATAATTTCAATTATAAATCATATATACATATGAAATCATCTTTATATTTGCTGCTTATGTCATATTCATTTTTATGCCAGACTATTCTGTCCAACTTAGCCTGCTGTTATAAATGTACTTTTTTTGTGTTTCTTTCTCC
>NW_005371219.1:1280476-1284933 GCF_000412655.1 Myotis brandtii
GATAAGGACACATATGTAATACCTTAATCAATAAAGAAAAATAAAATAAAATAAAATAAAATAAATTTTCACAAATATGTTTTGTATATACAGACTTATAGTCTCTGCTAAAAAGGACATTGACAATCCTCCTATCTCAATAGCATAATTAGACTGTGTGGAAGGGAACATTAAGCAATATAAAAAGAGAATAGATTTATCTTTGAAATCTTTTATAAAGCTGTAATTGTAATGGATTGAATCACGTACTAATACTTGGGTATATTGCTATGTGAGTAAGATAACTCTGTGTATATTCCTGATTTTATTTTCCGGTGTGTCAGGTTTAATTTCTTTACATGTCTATGTTTTCTAATATTTGGCAACATTTATTTCCCAGTATTATCAGTTCTTAAATCTTCAAAAGTCCTTAGCTACTTTTGTGTTTAAAGAGTATCTTGTTCTCAGAATTGATGAGACCAGGAACTAGGTGATTTAAATATTTAAAGGATCCAGACTATGTTAGAGCAGTAGTTGTCCTCTGGCAGTGAACTTTAAAGGCACACTGTGCAGAGAGTTTCAACACTTGTACATCATCATTTGAAGTCTGCAGTATATTTGACATTGGGTCTACTTGACCAGTGGTTATATTGTGTGTATAGCACTATAGGTGAGCTACTGAACTGATATAAGATGCCTCTAATTGTTACCAGCAATGTCGGCCCTTGGTTCTTGAGTTCAGCAAAAAAAAAGAAAAGAAATCACAATCAATAACTCTAGTGAAAGAGGAAGTTTATTTAGCATCAAAGCGAAAGTACATGGGAAGAGATTTGAGCAGGCTGCTCAGAGAGCTGCTTTGGCCCTTTAGAAAGAAAGTTACAGAAGCAGAAGAAGTGAGCCAGCTGGGCTGTGTGGACTCAGGAATATGTTACAGAGACAAAAGAAGGGCCCTTGGAGAGAGGTCCAGGGGATTAGCCCAGGATGAGCTGCCACTGCCCACTACTCCCCTGGTTGCAAGTCTCCTGGGGACCCTTAGAACTTAGGAGAAAGCATAGATAGCTCTAGCTGGTTTGGCTCAGTGGGTACAGCATTGATCTGTGTACTGAAGGGTCCCGGTTCAATTCCAGTCAAGGGCACATGCCTCGGTTGAGGGCTTCATCCTCAGTAGGGTGCATGCAGGAGACAGCTGATCAATGATTCTCTCTCATTATTGATGTTTCTATCTTTCTCTCCCTCTACCTTACTCTCTGAAATCAATAAAAATATATTTTTTAAAAAAGATAGCAAAAATACATGCCTGAAGAGAGAAAGTGTGGGCTTTCTCTAAAGAGAGAACATATACGGCGTCCTTTTTCTTTAGGGTTTTTATTTGTTTTTAAAGGCAGACATTTTAGGGAAGGTCTCAGGGAAGGGTCTCAATAGAATATTTCACCAGCTCTCCAAGTTTTTCCTTTAATATGCTGATTCATCAAAGTGAACATATAAGGTCAAGGTTGTGGTCTCTGCTGATTGTTTAGTGCTAGGGCAGGGGGCCATTCATCAATGCTGCTGGTCCTATGTCAGCCATCGTATAATTTCATTGGGTTTTGCTGCTTTTCTGGGCCTGCAGCTGAAACACAATTGAGACCTGGATATTATCTCTAGTTTGACCAAAACTCTGTCTCTGTGGTCTACAGATCCGAGGCTTTGTTCCTAACATTATTTGATGCTGATAAGAATCTCATTGTCTGAGGGCTTAATGCTTTAGGGAGTGGTCCTGCAAGGGAGAAGGTGGTGGATGAGTGGGGGTGCTGGATGAGGCTAGTTTGAATCAGCTATCTGTCTCAGTTTCCCCATTCCACTTGCCAATCAATTTTTCTGGCTTCTTACCATCTTGCCTCATAACGAGAGTCTTTTTAAATGATCTTCAACACAGATGGAAACAAATTTGACATGTTACAGGAAAAGTAGGCCAATTAGTGACAAAGATGAGCAGCTTAAGGGAGGGAGCCAGAACAGTTCCTTACACTTGACAGAATGAAGAGGAAAGCAAAACATGATCTTAGCAGGGTCCTTGTTTTTTAAGAAAGTAGATCTTCCTTTTATAAAAATAGCTTTCATTTGAGCTTCCCGAATGAGGTAACTTTATCATGGTTTGAATGGATACAAAATCACCAATTTCTTTTATCTGTTGTACCAACACTCTTGATTTTTCCATTAATATGAAAAATTTCCCCCTTTTCCTAAAACAATTCTTCTCATCATTTTCTCATATTTCCCTACATGCTACTTAGAGACAGCCCTTTACAATGTATATATTCTCAGATTTTCTCCTCCAAGGAGATGGTGGATTAAGATTTTTTTTGAAGGTAACAATATCTAGAAATGCTTACATAAAAAAAAATCTCCAGAATTCAGAATTCAAAAAATTGAGGTCAGAATGTCATGGCTCTGAGCTGAAGCTGCTGCTTCACTAGGGAAGGCTTACCAGTCTTATGAAAGTGGAAGCTTTTTTAAAAACAGATTTGGTCAAGGTCTTGAGCCCAGAAGAAGAAAAGGAGTGCTCCAACCTTAGATAAAGGCTTGTCTTTCCAAGAGTTAAATTCTCTTTAAAACGAGCAGAGAAAGGTAGCTTTTCTCTGCTTGGGGTCTGGCTGAAAAAAATAAAAATTTCCTCGAGAAATAGAAACTCTTGGATGAGACTGTAAAAGTTTGAGATCTGGCTTTAAAGCACCGATGGGAAGTGTAGGAAATGGAAAAAAAATTGGTGAGCATCTGGTCAAACTCTACCTACAGGAAAAAATTTGAAACAGTATTAATTAGAAATGATATAACTATAAAGGCATTGGTTCTTTTATTTTATGTAAATAGATGACAGAGAGACAGATAGATTGCCTATGTTGTTCAGACACTCTTCCCAATGTTGGAGATGAAGGGAATGAACAAAAAACCCAATGTTCCTACCCATGTAGACAATACAAACCCTACCTGTGGAAACATACAACAAGCACATAAATAAGGATTGTCAAGCACTCTAGCAATAAAGCAATAAAAGCACGCAGAGAGGTGAGAGTTGCTATATAAGATAGGGTGTTCAGGGAAGTTCCTCCTGCCCCCAACCCCACAAGGTGACTTTTGAAAGAGGCCTTAACCTTCGTGTTGCTAAGTACACTTATGTGTTTATACTTCATCTTGTTTGATCTATTAATAGCATTTAGACCTGTGGCTCTATCTCTCTCTCTCTCACTTTCCCTTCCTCTCTGAAATCAATGAAAGTGTATTTTTAAAAAATATGTTTACAAAAATATTTTTAAAATATATTTTTTTAAAATTACAAAATTTTAGCCATGTCACTTATACTTCTGCTCACAACCCTCCTTTGCTTCCCATCTTCCTCAGACTAACAATCAATGCCCTTACTTTGGCTTAGATCATCTTTAAAATCTTAGCATCTCCTGTTTTCTCTCATAATCTGCCCCCACTTTCCCTTCAGCCACACTGACCTCCATATCATTCTTCAAATAAGCCAAGATGCTCTCTGCATCTGGAATATCCTTCCTTGCTCTTTGGACTTCCTGTTCCTTGTGTCCAGAACATTCTTTCCACAGATAGCCACGCAGCTTGATTTTTTAATTTCTTTCACTATTTACTTCAATATTACCCTGTCATAGAACACTTTCCTTGACCACTGTATTAAAACTTGGGCATCTTACCTTTTCAGTTCCCTCGTCCTGTTTTTATTTCCCCTTAACAATCCCACTTTCTAATATACTGTATATTTTACTTAAATTATGCTTTTTATTTTGTGTCTCCACCCACTAGGATATGAACTCCATAAGGGTAGATTTTAGTTTGATTTGTTTATTTCTTATTCCAGGGACTAGTGCAGGGTTGTAGCCTCATGTGTAGGTAAAACTTGAACAATTAAATAAGATGCCTAGTTTAGACTTTAAAATTCATAAAAATAAAAACTCAAAGTTTAGAGATGTGAAACTATAAAACACTAATAATGAGAGTATAAAGTGCCGGGAGCCGGTCCATCCTTGCTGCTTGACACAGTCGCTGCAGAGAAGAAACATCTGCACAGCATATGTTTCAAGGGACCTGGCGTATATGGCATACTGTTCTTAATATGTTTGCTCCCCTTCTTGGCGCTATGTGTTTTAACCAAGGTCACCTCTCCGAGAAAGGCTTCCCCAGGTAGGAATTTTTCCCTGAAGTTAGGGAGGGAATAAAACCCCTTAACTAAGTGCCAGGTGGGTAGTTAATCACTTTAACTAAGAACAATCACGCTTAAGCTACATAATCTTTACTCCCTGGAATAAGAAACGCCCTAACCTTTGCAATAGAAATTGACAGGATTAAAATCAACTGGTATAAATACAGATGTAACAAGACAATAAACATCAGATCCTCACCAGAACTTCGCTGGAGATCCCGACCAGAACTTTGGCTGGAGATCCTGGCTAGAGGTCCTGACTAGGCTGCTGATCAACTGA
>NW_005371219.1:1284961-1318328 GCF_000412655.1 Myotis brandtii
GTGTCATTCCTTCTTCGCTGACTCTGTCCACAACTTTGGGGACCCCTGGACCTGCTGGGGTTGGACCCCAACAATAAAGCAAGTCCAACTTTTCTATAGAAAATTAGTCAAAAATATATCACAAGCTATAAATAAGCATATGTTATGGTAGAGTAAGTCTCTTTATTAAAAGCCATCCTAAGGAAATAATTAATAATGCATACATATATTTAGCAATAATACATGTCAATATTTAAAAAATAGCCATTAGGCTTGTTTTTAATAGTGAAAAAATTTTAAGTCAATACCCTCAAATTTCCAAAATAAAAGCTTTTAAAGGAAAGGCAGTATATTCATATAATGAAATATTATGCAATCATTGAATTCATAAATACTTATTGATCTGGGAACTATTAACAATATGCTGATAAGTGGATAAGAGCAGTCTATAAAAAGAGTATGCTGAATGATGTCATCTTTGAAAAAAAAGATGTATAGTCTTATATATTAGCTTAAGGAAATGAGCAGTTGTTAATGTGGTTTCTAGAATGGATTGGGTATGCCCTTCTTATTTATCTGATTTGTTAAATTTTCTTTTTATTTATTTTTTAAAAATATATATTTTATTGATTTTTTACAGAGAGGAAGGGAAAGGGATAGAGAGTTAGAAACATCAGTGAGAGAGAAACATTGATCAGCTGCCTTCTGCACAACCCCCACTGGGGATGTGCCCGCAACCAAGGTACATGCCCTTGACCGGAATCGAACCTGGGAACTTTCAGTCCACAGGCCTATACTATCCACTGAGACAAACCAGTTAGGGCATAAATTTTCTTTTAAAATAATGATCACATAGTACTTTTATCCTGATAAAAATAAAAATTACGTTTGTACTAATCTTCAAAAAGCTATTAGTATTATACATGTAAAGGATTTTCAAGTGGGAATTGTATATAAATATATGTCATCTTATAGGTTTATGATGAATGTCCTGCATTAATAAGTAGGGACTAATGTACAACATTTATTTATGGAATAGTCTGTTGAAGATATTTCAGTCTTTAGAACCCTAACATGTGGAAGCTGTGTGGCCACAAGTATGACTGTATTGAAAAATGCATTTACCATGACTGCTGACAAGAGAATTACATTTATGTCATGCAATTAATCTAACATTTCACCTCAGAGATTTGAATTAAAACTAACCCACCTCCCTCCCCCTCTGTTTCTAGTCAGTACTCTTTTGGTAGTAATACTCAAAGTACTGTTGAACAGAAGAAGTGGAAATTCCCAATCTGGCCAGAATGGAATGAAATTGACATAAATGCAGAAAAGTGGGATGCAGGCAAAGGTGGAAAAGAAAAGGACAAAGCGGGGAAAAGCCCTATATTTGTAAGTAAACTTGAAGGTGACTAGATTTCATTTTGGTCTTTAACTCTACTATAGAAAAAGATTTGCTAACCTGTAAGTGTACTCATTTTTCTCTACAGCCTCCATTCAAAAGAGAACTTCTGTTTTGTCCTCCCTCAACCTACCTTGTCATCCAACCTTGGTCTTGAGCTTTGGTGAATCACACTTGAATAAATGGGACAAGGGAGATGACCAAAGAGGTATAATGAAACAAAAGGGAAATGGATAGGACAGGTGAGCTAGTGGGTTTTGGACAGAGGTGGGAGCCAGGCATTTCCTTAACCAGCTGTAGTTTAGAAAATGAGAGACCTCTGCAGATTTGTGAGCTGTTATTTGGAGATTACAGGAAAGATAGTTGAGGGAGAGAGAGAGAGAGAAAGAGAGAGACAGAGAGAGAGAGAGACAGAGAGAGAGTGAGTTACAGAATGGCTAGGTTGAACTCTGGTGTCTTTATTTATATAGAGTACTCTGAAATAGTACTTAGTGGCATTTACATTTTGTTCATGAAATGCAGAATCCCAAACTGTATGAGTCATATCAGTAACTTGTTTACAAAAGATATTCAATGCATATTACTAATTTCTGCCTCTCAGTACTTGAGCAATTTCACATTAGCAATGTGTGTGGGAATGCATTCTTTATACCACACCTAACTTGATTATGGAACTCTTAGGTGCAGAGGGCTTTTTAACTTTCTGGGTCCAAATGAAAATGGTCACATTTTACATATTTTAAAATATGTTTATTGATTTTTTTTCTTTAGAGAGAGAGGAAGGGGGAAGGGGGAGAGAGGCAACCTTTTGGTGCAAGGGATGATACCCAACCAACTGAGACATACCACCGAGGGCTATTTTACATATTTTAACAGCAGTTCCAAACTTATGGAGACTGTGTGTGAGTTTACATCAGGAAGACAGTTTGTGCAAATCCTTAGTGAAGCAGTTGAGCACCAGCCCAAACCCTGGTTATTACAACAGTGCCAAGTGGTACCATCTGGGGAAGAACCTTGCTCCCCTACCCCAGTTCTGTTCCTCAACGTCAGTATTCATGGCTTGGGAAGCAGCAGTCCCTCCACTGGAGTGAGTGGTGGACACTCCAAGGCTGTGATTACATTTCTGTGATATATTGGCACAAGAGCTCTTAGCCGTGATTTGCAACATTGATTTTTTTTATCAGGATTAATTGCCTTAGGCATCAAACCATAGCAGATATCCTTGAAACTTTCCAGAAGACCGCAACTTTGGATGTGAGGCTAGTGATCAGGGTATCAGCCTCAGATGGATTAAACCTTCCCTGCAAGCCCAGAGTCTGGCCCCCTTCTTCAGCTAAGTGATGGCAATGAAAGGATATGATGGGTGAACCAAACTGAGAAGTATACGATGAAGTATTGCAAGGTGGATATAAAAAATATACCTAAAGCAAAGTGAAATGGAAACGTTACCATTAACTTAATGTGAGGGGCTCAAATCCTGTAGAAAAGGGAATCAAACCAGGATGAGCCCCCATTCGCCTTGGTTTAGTTTGTTTCTCTCAAAGACATTTATTAATTTAAGTCATGGTAATTAGAGTCCAAGTACAGACTAATGCCTTGGTGCTCGTATCAGAAGGGACAGAATCATTAAGGGCTGCCAAAGTAGGCAGAACTTGTCCAAAATCCCAGAGGTAACTACAGAGAAGTGATCTGAAAATTTTGCATATAATTTTATTGTGAGACATTTGCCTAACTTCTAAGCTATGTATTTGAAGCTTTTGCTGCTGAGAAAATGAGTAAAAAGTTAGCAGTTTGAAGGCTAAATAACTGAGAAAAGAATTAGAGAATTCCTGGTGCTATTGCCAGAAATTGGAATTTAGGGTACACAAAGGGAAAGGACCCCGATAAACCCTCCATCCTTTCAGGTAGGACTCCACTGTGCCTATAGTGTTCTGTATTGAGGAAGGGCAAACCAAATTTACACCAGCCTTACCAAATCCTGAGGCCCATTGTTGACTGGGCCAAGTTTGTCTTGTACTCTGCTTGCCAGAAGAGAATAAAATTCTCCTCTTTGGAGGAAGACATTATTATTTAGAGCCTGTAAAATTATGTTCAGTGTATAATATACAATCAATTTTACTAGACATGAAGATAAATAGTACCAAGCAACTGAAAACCAAGTAGAAAAATCAGGTAATATAAACAGAACAATGGGAGACTCTGATTCTTGAATTGCCAGATAGAGGACTTTAACCAAATTAATATTTGCAAGGGAAAAAACAATGGGAGGGAACCCCAGAAGTCTAATACAGCTTCTGGAAACCTCAGCCTATTGTTAAAAAAACTCATTCGTGAATCATTTAACTAGATGTTGGGGTTGCCTTGGTCTCCATCCAAATTATTCCAGTATCTTAAATGTGTCAATAAACCACATGCTCCAGATACATATACTGGTAGACACTTAGCTTTAAAGTTTAGATGATGCCCTCAAATATAACCCATTCTCAGGACACTCCAGCATTGGGATAAAAATATGATTACCATGAACATCACAAAACAGTATTTATTCTCCCTCATCCCCATTCATTCATATGAAATTTATTTACCTTTTCCCTGTGCAGATAGTTCATATTTCTTAAGTATCTTGTTTGTACTCCTACCACTTTTCATATTATTTCTTGTAAGGAGCCACACACACACACACACACACCCTTATGAGCTGTGAAAACTTTTACACAGTAGCTGCCTCTCTAACTTACTAGACCACTAATACTTGTGAGTAGACTCTTAGATATCATTTTTTCTTCAGAGCTCATTAATTGACCTCAAAATTTAATGAATTAATTTAATCTGGGGCATTTATCCCAGGAAAATGTAAATATGTTCACATAGAATCTAGAACCTGTATACAAATGTTCATAGCAACTTTATTAGTAACAGCCTCGAACTGGAAACTGTCCAGATGTTCTTCAATGAACAGATGGTAAGCAAACAAATATCCATATCATGAGCTATTGCTCAACAATAAACAAGAACAAACTATTGATACGTACAACAACTTGGATGAAATGAATCTCCAGAGAATTAGGCTGAGAGGGGATAAAAGCCGGTCCAAAAGGCTACATACTATATGATTCCATTCATATAACATGATGGAAATGGCACAATTACGGAAATAGGACCCAGATTAGTGATTGCTAGGTGGTAGGGATTAAGCACTGAGTGTGGAGTTTAGGGTAGGTGTGGCTATAAAAGGGCATAGGAAGGATCCTTGTGCTGATGAAATTGTTCTGTATCTTGACTGTGTCAATGCCTGTTTCCTGGTTGTGATATTGTAGTATAGTTTTGCAAGATGTTACCATTGGGAAAA
Source organism: Myotis brandtii (assembly GCF_000412655.1). Classification (NCBI taxonomy): domain Eukaryota; kingdom Metazoa; phylum Chordata; class Mammalia; order Chiroptera; family Vespertilionidae; genus Myotis; species Myotis brandtii. Next base: position 1,289,692 of record NW_005371219.1, read on the forward strand.
GAGAAAGCAGGAACTCTCATATTATTTCACACAATGGCATGTGAATGTATAATTATCTCAAAATAACAACTTTAATTAAAACAATAAATGAAAGTCAAATCAAAGGTACACATATCATATACATATTTTCTTGTTTATGGATTCTAACAGTTGACAAGTAAACTTGTTCAATTTTCTCTATTAAGTTAAAAACAACAACAAAACGAAACAGTATTTTCAGTGGGAAGTAACTCCATATCTGGCCTATCCAAAATTGTTTTCCTTCCATTCCTAATTCACATTCCAAAGAAGCTCATGCTTGCTTGTACTGTTTCGTCTGCAATCAAAATGCTACTCGACAATCAAGGTTTCATGAATTAAATACAGAATCATTAACTTCTAGTATTTTCCAAATACTCCATAAACTAGCTCTGAGAACAAACATACACAATACTCTATAAATGCCTTTTTATTGATCTATGCATTATTAATTCTTAAGATTGAGCTGTTTTTATTTTAATAAAACCATATGGAGATAAAACTCAATATATTTTTATGTAGCATTGTTTTGAAGACCCTGAAGGCAAGATTGAATTACCACCATCACTGAAAGTTTATTCCTGGAAACGCCCACAGGATTTTTTATTTAATCGGGTAAGAAGAATTTTTATTATTAAACAAAATATATATTAATGATGGTATGTAATGTGTTAATTATGAAAATCTACATTTTTAAACAATTTAGGATAATTTTTTCTTGTGGTATTCAATAATATTAAGTAATTGCATTTTGAATTTAAATTAGAAATAAATGTTTATCAGTATGGTTGAATATTGATTGTACTGATTTCCAAAAGAATATTAAAATTTTGTTTAGAGCCCCCAGTTTTCTTTTTCTCCTTCCCATGATGTCACATTATAGCCCTTAATTTCTGACAGACTTTCTCCTTTCTACTTTTTAGCAAGAACTTACGGCACGAAGGTCTGTTTACTTTAGTGTTTATTAGCCTTAATTTTCAAGCCCAAGAGACTTGCATTTGGATCTCTCTTTCCCAGGGATTGTTGAAGCACTTTCCAAGGGCCACCTTCATTTCTGGACCCTACACCCAGCCCTTTCGTCATATTGACTAGGACATCATCTGAGAAACCTTTCTGTAAAATAGCACTTATGTACACGAAATGTCAGACCCACTGGTCTATCTTCCTAATAGCAATGTTCATTTAAATATATTTGTTGTTTTTTTCCCTTCTTGGATCTTCTATTATTTTTATTTAATGCATAGAAAATCAGTAGGCTTAATTAGTTACTAGTTAGCTAGTCAAATGGTTGTAATGGAGCTGATTCTTGTATACATTATGGAATCCATTGAATCTCTGTTTCTACACTAAATGATTTTAACCCCAAAGTTTTATTCTTTATAAGCACTACCAATGCAAGAAAATATAATTTATCCACCATATTTTTCAATTACTGTTACTAGATGAGGAAGTCAGATAATCCTAAATTTAAAAATACTAAAATGAGAAAATGAAAAGATACATCTCTCTTCATCAGAGTATCTATGGAATGTCTACTTGTAAGACATTTTAAATGTAAGAAATCAAATATACATGAAGCATGCCTATAAATTCCTTACAATGTTAAAGTAATGTTGACATAAAGACTACAAATTTATGATGTTAATATAATGCACTTAATATAAAGATAATATTAATAATAATCAAGCTCTGCTCAATTTAATTGCAGAATTTGCATTCCATGCAAATAAAGGATATGAATGCCATGAAATGGGAGTGTCACAAATTTGAATAAGTAGAACAGTTTTATAAACCATATTTTGTTCTTTTTAGAATACCTTATTTCTGAGAGATACACTTATACTAAAAATAAATTAATTGGTTATTATTGATGATACTTCCACCAACATTTATCATAATATTGCCATCCCTCTACCTCTACTCCCCCTGGGCACTGACTCCTTTTGATCCATCATGTTGGTGTGTGGACAGACAGAACTGAAAGTCTAGCTCTGTGGGGAAATCTTCAGATAGTGTTCTTCAAGTTTTAGTGTCTAGGTCCACCGTGATAAATACATTTTATACTGAGACTAATTAAATATAGACATATATAAAGTTTAGACAAAAATTCTGCAAAATATTACTATTACTGGCCTTTCTGTATAAAATTTACTCTATTTCAGTCTACTCAGATAGATAGATAGATAGATAGATAGATAGATAGATAGATAGATCATTCTCTGGTTGTGAGAAATGAAATTGGGTTTGGCCTATGGACAGTGCATGAGCTACATATCCTTTCTATTTTCTAAGGAATAATATCTTCTTTAAAATATTTTATTTCAGGTTCCAGTAGTTGTAAAGAATGAAACCACGTTTGACTTGTTTTCAGTAAATGAACATTTACTCTGCAGTGAGGTATGTACAGAAGTACGAACTAAAGCCTCATTGCAAAATGCCTTCCGGACCAGCTTAAGCAATTCCCAGTCTCACTTCTCCTTTGCTCACCTTTAAGTTTTGGTATAACTGAGCTGTTAATACACTGGACATTCAAAGGGAAGAGAAGCCCCTTTGAGTTCAGCATGCAAATTGTGGGAGTTGTTAGTATCAGCACTGCTTGTTCCCCTCTTCTGCCCAGGTACTGGCTTCTCACAATCTAGGCTTTTCTCCTCCAGCTCCACTTGACTGACAATTGACTTAAAGTTGTTCTTGGAGAGAGAGGGGTGTTACATTGTTTGATTTGCTAATGTGGGGGAAATCATGGGGTGCGGTTTGATTGCAACACCTCCTCTAAACAAGCCAGATATTCAGCACAGCGGTCCTACTTCCTGTGGGGATGCACTTCCCCACCTCCCCACCCTGCCTTTTATCCATCAGAAGCGGACTTGTTCCACTTCCCCAAGGTAGTTATTTCAGAGTCAGGGGATTTTTGAACGTTTTCTTTTAAGATCAGTTAGAAGAGTGGAGCATAGTCATTATTGATTCAAACCCTTTGTCTTTCTTATGTTTAGTGTCTCAACAAAATTATCTCCAAATTTATGAATCCTAAACATATATAGACTTTAGCTTTTTTATTTTTCAAGAGAGGAAATTATAAAATAATATATAGTATTTTCATATATACAAGAAGATATCTGATTGGCCTATTTCAACTTAACCAAAATTTAAGAAAGTTTCTAGATAAAGCAAATTAAGAAAAACATAAATCTTATGAGATCAGTTTCAAGTGTTTAATCTGTAAATACCAGTCAGTAAAACATGAGATGAATATTTCAGAAAAGCTAGTACTACTGAGGGTAGTAATGGCTTTCCTAAACATCCACTGTGACACATAGATTTCTTATGTATTGTTTCTATTAATCACAAAGAAAGCTGAAAAATAAATAGTTTAATCTACATTTAATAGATGAAAAACTGAAATTGATAGAGGCCGAAGTGACTTACTCAAGAACAGAAGGATTTGTAGGAGGATTCAAATCCTGGTCTCTATTTCTACTCCAAAGCTCAGCTCCCCACTGGGCCTTCCTGCACGTTTTAACACTGCAAGTGGGAGTTTCACTTGGAGCATTTCTGCATCTATAGATCAACACATGAAATATGAGTTTAGAGTATATTTAAGTATGTGTGCAATTTTAATTTTTTTCATGTCTCATTCCTTGTCTAATTAGTCCTATTGATAAGAAAGAGATCTTTTTTTCTCAAGCTTCTCAACATTTACAGAGAAGTAGCTCCCTCATTTATAAAAAGTTAATTCCAAAGTAAATCATTGTTTTCAGAAGCATTCAATCTCTCTCTCTCTCTCTCTCTCTCTCTCTCTCTCTCTCAAACACACACACAGAATTCAAATGAAGGTCTATGTCAAATGAAGGTCATTGACAGCTTACTCTGGAAGACAGACCTTAGCTAAGAGTATGTTTAATATTACATTTGTTAGCCTGTAATATGACAATACTTCCCCAAAACAAAAGCAAGATGTATGCTTTATTCTGTAGGTCAGAAATGAAAATGTGAACACATTATATATAGAATTTAATATTATTATTGGAAGTAGGTTTTTAACTGATTTCTCACCTAAATTACAGTGCCAACAACTGAAAATTAACTAATTAACACTAATGGTTTTTGTCTATAGTTGATGAGATGGATTATCAGCGAAATCTATGCAGTGTGGAAGATATTCAATGGGGCTTTTTTGAACAATAGCTTTAAAGGGACCACAGGGGAACCTCCTGTTCCCATCTGGAAGCCCTGGGAACACATCTACTCTCTGTGCAAAGCTGTGAAGGGTCATATGCCTTTGTACAACAGCTACGGAAAGTATATTGTGAAACTGTACTGGATGGTAAGTTCATGTTCGTGTGCATAGACATTCATTTCCTTTCATATTGAAGCATGTCTGCCTACGGGCTGATACCTCGGCTAATACAAACTGATGCAGTTTGTGCAGGATATCAATCCGGTAGCTAGTGGGGGGAAATGTCCTGCATTCGTAATTTGGGATTAATAAGAAACAGTTGTTTCTCCTGTGATACCGGTTCCTGGTGCTTTTTAAACCGGTGCTTCATGAACCAGTTTGTGGTTCAGGCAGGCAGGCTGTGCAGGCAGGTGGATGCACGGGGCTGTCTCCCTTCCTCTTTTCTCTGTGATGTGCTGTCAGGGTCATGAGCAGGAGGAAGTGCTGGAGCGTAGTCCACTCCTCTCCTGGCACTTGCTGCTGTTGAGGAACCTGATCCCATTGTTTTGTGTTTTTTGTTGTTGTTTTTTGTCCTAAACTTGAGATTTGTTTTCATGTTAACAAACCTTACAGTGACACAGAAAGTTTTACCTCTGCCTAAAAGGAAGCCAGTGGGATAGTAAGAAGTACAAATAGAGAATCAAAAACCCCTCCGTTATTAGGACAAAGTAGACTCACACCACAAGTAGCAATGCTAGATTATATTAGACACCTTTGGGTTGTTCATGGGGAAATTTCTCTTTCTAAAGACCCAGAGTCCCAGGCAAGACCAGCTACAGGATTTGCGGGTCTCCTTGTTCAAAAATTGTTAGAAATTTCAAGGCAGTAATAGCAGCACTTTAAACCAAATATGAGGCCCTTCTGAGTGTGGGGTCTTGTGTGAAAGGTCATATACCCATGAAACTGGTCCTAGTCACTGAGAATGTTCTTGTACATTTGAAGAAGTGGGCAAAGCATGAAGAGTTATACATTCCATTCTACATATCTAGGAACATGACTTTTTCTTAATGAGGCCAAGACATCCATCTGGCCGGGATACGGGACGTTGAAAGACCAAAGCTTAGGAATTAAAAGGACCATTACAGTGGGAAGGTGAAAGTAAAGAAGACAAGTTTAGCTACTATTTTCCAAAATAGGATTTGGGGGGTTGTTTTTTATATTCACAGCAAGACAATAGACCTTGAAAGTCAAAATGTTGTTAGAAAAGCCCAGCCTGTGTGACTCAGTGGTTGAGCATCAACCCATGACCAGAAGGTCACAGTTCAATTCCTAGTCAGGGCACATGCCTGGGTTGCAGGCTCAAGATAGCCAATCAGTGATTCTCTTTCATCATTGATGTTTCTATTTCTCTCCTCTCCCTGCCTATCTCTGAAATTAATGAAGTCATATTTTTTAAAAAGTTATTAAAAGAGAAAATAACTTCTTAAATTCCATTATCTATGTATTTATCATCAGGAGGTAGACTGTGCAGAGGCGTGAGAGGGAGGCTATGGCATTGAGAGAGTGGATTCCCAGTAATAGTGTTGAGGGATGATGGGAAGAAGGTAAACATGGGAAGAGTGAGGAGGTCAGATGTCTGGGCATTTGGCCCCCAGGTCTGCATTCACCTAAACCTGACTTGAGATGGAGTTTGAAGTTATTAAGAATTTCAAAACAGCATCAGCAAAGCATTAAACCAACGGTATTAGTTTCAACCTCAATCTCTCTCTCTCTCTCTCTCTCTCTCTCTCTCTCTCTCTCCCCCGCCCCTGCTGTCTCTCTCTCTCTGCTTCCCGACATCCTTCTTTTCAAATTTCCTTCCAGACAGGGATCAACATTTATTAATACTACATTCCATTTTGCATAGAAAAATGTGATTTATTTCTCTTTAACTATACTGATTCCTAACTATTCCAAACCTACTTAGATTCAGACATTTTTTTTTAAAAAAATGATTAGATAACATAGTCAGTCCTTGAGGTCTCAGAGCCTCTCTATATGAAATTTAAAGTTCAGATTTCATTCCAATTTTTCCCATAAAGGTCTTCTCATTATTTCCAGTTTGGATTCTAAGTAAACAGCATCATGGTTCTTTGACACCAGCCAGACAAGAATGTACTGAGTAGCATAAAGAACAGCGTTACGAAACAGAGCAGTTTTCTCTTCTTTCACTGCAGTGATGACACCACTACTGGGATCTATACGGTCTGGTCATGTACTTTCCAATGTCAGCATTCTCATTCTTTTGGCTCCTTGAAAGAAACAAATTCATTATTGCTTTCCACTTGAAATATTCATTGCTCTTGGCAGCCTTTCCATGATTGTCCCAATGCTTCCATTTGTCTCTGAAGAAACAGAAAACACACACATTGGGACCAATAATTTTCCCCAGTTGCCATCAATCTATTGGTATAAAGAAAGTATTAGTTTTTGTTTCAGATTAAACCTTGTACTTTTTAAGGACAATATTATTGTACAATTCAGTTTATTTTTTTATAGATTTTTATGGAGAAAGAGAGAGAGAGAGAGATCAATTTGTCATTATACTTATTGATGCATTTGTTGGTTGATTCTTATATGTGCCCTGACCAGGGATCAAACCTGCAACCTTGGCGTATTGGGAAGATGCTCTAACCAACTGAGCTACCCGGCTAGAACCTGAATCCAAAGTTTCTTAAACTGTGGAGGTGCAGAAAACCTTAAGTGCGTCCCGTGCCCCAGCCCAGACGCCCTGAGTCAATCTCTGGGCAGAACCTGCAGTCTGCATTTGAAACAAAATCTCTCCCACTGGGGACAATTTTGTTGTTCTTTAAACCATATAAACAAGATATATACCATGATAAACTATTTTTCTAACATGCAATTACTTTTTTTACAAAATGTAAATTTTTAAATTCTTATTTCATTATTATTAACATTCTACATGTTTTTAGTAAAACAAATTCAAACACTGTTAAAATGTTCAGAGTAGAAAATGAAAGTTCCCTGACTCTACCTATATAGACAATCACAGAAAATGATTTATGTATATCCTCCTAAACTTTTTTCCTTATAAACATAAGCAAACCTACTATATATAATTTGTAGCACCAATAATATCATGTAGTAGTTATTGTTCTGTAAAGTACTTTTTTCCTAACCATGGACATTTTTTATGCCAGTTTATCTACCTTGTACTCCATTGTTTGAATACAACAATGACTACACATATTTTGCTAATTTCACATTGACAGACATTTATGGACCAGTGTTTCACCAACACAAAAATAATACTGTAAAATAACATCTTTGTTATATAACTGCCCATTTTCATGACTATTTGACTATTCTTTTCTTGGATTTCTGCATGTGTAATTAATTTTTCTGTCAAAATACATGCAAATTCTTAATGTTGATAAGTATACTTAGTTACTCTTTTGTTTTAATTTGTGTGTACTTTATATTTCATATAATTAGAATTTAAGTCTGTTAATTTTTGAGGGGGAGGGATTTGTCTCCCTTTTCCTGTCCTCCTGTGAGTTTCTTGAACATTTCGTAGGATTCCATTTTGATTTATCATCTATTAGGATAGAAAGAAAAAGATATATAACCATTAAACTAGCCAATGTAAGTTTAGAGTTACAAGTGTCATACAAAGAAAGCATTTTTTTACTCTATTACTCCTATCTACCTTGGGAAAATATACTGTTCCTTGACTTTTAATTTCAAATGCCTCCTTCCTGTGAAGACATTAGCAAAATTAGTTATACTTTCTTTTCTGGTCCTAGAGCACTTTGGACATATGGAATTTCATATTGTTTGCATATATTTCTTTCCTTGCTAAACTATAAGTATTCAATGGTATTGGCCCTGTGTTATGTCAGTCTTTGGACTCACAATGCTTATATCACTGCTGAAAATAGTCATTGGGTAAAGGAAGAATTCTATAATAAATTCTATATGTAAAACCAACATTAATAAAAAAACTTTGAGTTCATAATCATTAATGTTATCATTGCTTCAAGCTTTTAATTATGAAGGAATATGCATATAGGTGAATGTATAATGATTATATTAAATAAGGTATTAATTAACTTCATGTTAAAAATTAGGCCTTTAATTACAAGTGGGAGTAATATGATCATTGGAAGCATAAGATCACTGAGCTTAATAAATAATAATTACTAAAGTTACATTTAGATAATTTTTATTATGACTATATTAAATTATTTAATTATGCTCAAATTCATTCATGGTTGTATATGTTTTGATTCTGTTATTTGAAACACTTTAATTTACTGCATTATGTAGGATGGGACATCCAAGGATATGCTTACCAGACCTCATAAATAAAGACAGATGCTTATCTTTGTCCTTATTTGAATGCACTGTAATTACATTAAGGAAAATAATAAGTCCAAACCCTCAGCCAGAGTAGTATTAAAGACTAGTATGTCAGTCTTTATATCTAAGAAGTTAAAATAAAATTATAAAACAGTAAATAATAATGTCAGTAGTATACAAGGTGGGGCAGAAGTAGGTTTACAGTTGTTTGAAAAATAATACAATAATTAATGAATAATAATCCAAGAATAAACTCTGTATCACATACAATTACAAACCTATTTTTGCCCCCCCCCCGCCCCCTGCATAATGATGTATGAGTGAAAAGAACATAAATCATGGATGGTATATTTCTTTCTTCTCATTTTTAGGGTTGCTGGAGAAAGATAACCGTTGATGACTTTCTGCCTTTTGATGAAGATAACAACCTATTGCTTCCAGCTACAACTTGTGAACTTGAACTCTGGCCCATGCTTTTGTCTAAAGCCATCATTAAGCTGGCAAATGTTGAGTATGTAGAAAGTGGAATTATCACTCACTTGTATAAAAACAAAAAGGCAAACCACAGTAAAAACAACAGTACCACATTTATATTCCACAGCTTTATTTTTTTGATTAATTTTTAAAAACTTTCTTTTCAAACAGTGTAAATTTTCTTATGTAAAAATGTATAGGCCAAAGTCATTAATTTAAAGTATTGGGTTAGCCAGCAATCAAATAAAATTCCCCCCAGTAAAAGTATTCAAGAAAACTATTCTATACTCAATGCTCTCTGTGAATGGAAAGTCAATCACAGAAATAAATGCTTCAGCTTAAGGGGAGAAAGAAGTTGTTTTTTAGAGGACAATACTGGCTCATCCAAATACTGAATAATATGCTGGGATCCAGTTAAAGGGTTAAGTCTGTCTATGCAACAATAATGTGCTAATTTTGAAAACCCTGAACTGTTTTGAAGGATGCCAAGATGCTCCTCATGCTGTTGATAACATTGGTCCCTTTTAATACATTCATGGTGTTAACTATTCATATTTCTTTGATATCCTTATGAAATCTGCTTGCATCCTGCGTGACTTGTGCACCAGCATAGATGAGGCATTTCTGCTGTTGATTCTCTCAGATTCCGCGTGCAGAGACCTGTGGTCATTCCATCTCAGCCCTAGTGATGCAAACAGGCTTAGATGCTTGAGTTGCCAATGCATGGTTACTTTGTGCCTTTGCTTGGTGGGAGAATGCTCACTTCCACTGCACCAGCTTGAATTTGACACCCCCCCCCTCCCCTCATAATGTGTCCTAATATCTCAGTGTTCAACAGAACACACTACAGGCTTTAACAGATAGCATCTGCCATTTGCTCAAAGCCCAGCCCTCTCGCTTTCTGTAAACACAGCAGGATCAGTCAGAAGGCAGGTCTGCTCTTCCTGGATTTTCTTGAGCTCAGCTTCCTTTTTCTCCCCCAAGGCTAAACAACAAAACCACTCCTCCTGCCAGCCTCTTCATCCCCCCTTTCTCTTAACAACCCTCCATTTCCTATTGGGAATTTGTTTCACCCAGCTTGCAGCGCTTCATTTCAATAATTTAAAAGAACAGACTTATCCCATAATTTTTTTGGTGTACTAAGACACACTGCAGTTCATGTGTGACAGTTTGCATGGATTTACAGGTTTTTATAATCTAATTTTCATAAAACTAACCCTAAAATTAAAAAAATATGGTGATACTAGTAATCTCTCTAAATTATGAGATTCTCTCAAGTTTTCTCGTCTGTCATTCAGAGCAAGAGAGAGACCAGTGTCAATCTATTTATTAATTAGTAGTAAATCTTTTTTTAAAAATATATTTTATTGATTTTTTTACAGAGAGAAAGGGAGAGGGATAGAGAGTTAGAAACATCGATGAGAGAGAAGCATCGATCAGCTGCCTCCTGCATACCCCCTACTGGGGATGTGCCCGCGACCAAGGCACACACCCTTGACCAGAATCATACCTGGGACCCTTCAGTCCCCAGGCCAATGCTCTATCCAGTGAGACAAACTGGCTAGGGTGTAAATCTTAATTTATGTTTTATTTTCTATAAAAATAACTCTAAGGCCCTAGCCAGTTTGGCTCAGTGGATAGAGTGTCAGCTCAGCTCATGGACCCATGGGTCCCGGGTTTGATTCTGGTCAAGAGCATGTACCTAGGTTGCAGGCTCAATCCCCAGCCCCAGTTCTGGGTGCATGTGGGAGGCAATCAATCGATGTGTCTCTCACATCAATGTTTCTCTCTCTTAGTCTCTCTCCCTTCCACTCTCTCTAAAAATCAATCATCAATGGAAAAATATCCTCGGGTGAGGATTAACAAACAAAAAAATAATTTAAAAGTAACTCTAAGTTCAAAAAATTTTCTTCCTGTAAAATAAATAAATACTCATCCAATATCTTTCTAGGTAGCTGAACACTACTAAGTATTCACACTGGTGACAACTATGTTTATTTTATTTATTTATTTACTTATTTTATAATTTATTAATCCTCACACAGGATATTTTTTCCATTGATTTTTAGGGAGAGTAGAAGAGAGAGGGAAAGACAGAGAGAAACATCGATGTGAGAGAAACACATCAATTAGTTGCCTCCTTCACGAGCCCAGACCAGGGCCTGGGCCGGAAGGACCCTGCAACCGAGGTAGGTGCCCTTGATTGGAATCAAACCCGGGACCCTTTGGTCTACAAGCCAATGCTCTATCCACTGAGCCAAACAGGCTAGGACTATGTTTGTTTATTTTGAAAGAAAATAATGTTCCTAATGTTCCTAATTGTCAAACCTCACCTGAAGTTCTGAGAATTAAAGCTGCAAGGCCAGTGAAGCATTACAGGCATGACCTGAATAAATGGAGTAGCATTTTGTCTTTCTTAAAGCTGTAGTTCAATAGAATTTTCTAGCAACTTGAGTAATAGAATTATTGTCATTTTTTAAATAATAAATAAATCCAGCTTGGAAATAAAGGATCAGACTAAACGTAAGACATTTCTTAGGCTTCCAAATATAATGGTACAACTTATATTTGTCTACACATTTTTCTCAGATTATATTTATTGTCATATAAGTTTTAGCTTTCTACATTAAAAATTAATATTTAGTAGTTGTTTCAATATCACTGTGAGATATCTAAAGGAAAAAAACATTATTTCTATGAGGCTTTTACAGTCAATTCTTAAATATGATTATCCAAAGAAGAATTTAGACTAAACTATGAATTATCTCAATAGATACTTGTTATCTTTGAGATATGTAGACACGTCGATCCATCTATCATCACCATATGGTCAACTAAAGCTGTGACTCCTGGGCAGAAGAGGGATTTGCCTGTTGCTGTAAATGGACTAATCTAGTCAGAAAAAAACAACAACAACAACAAAAACACCCAAAAAACAAAAAACTAAAATGAGAAGAGTGACATTTGTTCAATCACAATGTCATTTGATTTTATCCTATGGTGGCAAATCCACTGGTTTGTATAGGATAGAAGAGCTGTTTGTGGTTTCTCTGAAATTATCTAATAATTTAATTAAGGATGTCTGATGCCCATCTTGACCTGCCATATACGAGACTGACAATACACAGCTTCATAGGCATCTTAGAATAAGTACTAAAACCAGAAACATAAAGTCACTGTTCTATTTTTAAAAGAACATGATAATATATTGAATATATAAGATATATAATATATTATCTGTATATATTTTAACATATATTACATGTATGAATATGTTTTATGTATATGACAGCAGTCTTAATTTATGTCTTTTAAAAATAAAGCTTATAATCATGTTTTGTAAATAGATGTGACATTTTATCATTGGATCTACTTAAGTGCTTTACCAAAACAAGTAATCTGACTATTGGAATAATATTTTCTTGTGCTATAATGTTTAACCAGTATGACCCCTACATTCATTATTATATCACTATTTAATAGAGATTCCTACTTCTTATATACCTCTCTATATATTCAAATTTTATTAACTATACTACTGTGCATTTGCTTCTTTAGCATCCATATAGCAGAGAAGAGAGAGCTGGGAGAGTCCACCATTATTCACGCACTTACAGGATGGTTACCGGAAGTCATTCCTCTCCAGTAGGTTTGACCATTAACTTTCTTGTGCATTTTTTTTCTTTCTCCCCTTGTAAAGTTTCTTTAACCAAAACATTTGTACTTTTTAAGGAAATTTCAAGAAAAGTTACATTTCATAAAAATGTTGGGGAGAACAACATTTTATAGTTTTATATAAAATTCTTTGAGAATTTCAAGATAAATTCTGTTTCCTTACATATATATTGTAAATTTAGACCTATAATATCTGAATTACAAATATTAAAATAATGGTATTAGACATTATGCACTTTAATATATTATTTCTAATTAAAAACACAGTCCTGAAAAGATTATCTTATTTAATCATCCATATAACCCCATCAACCAGGTATATATCATTATAAGTGAGACACTAAAGCTCAGAGTGTTTGACCAAAGCCATTCATATTGTTCCTGGAGGTGATGAAATTGGAATCTAAGTATTTTTGAGCATGTCATCAATTCAGATGTTGATTTTTACAAGAAGATCAAAGCCACATACAGTTATCAATTTGCATCATCATTGATTGATCTTTGATGTTGGGAAGTTACCTCTCCTCAGGGTCCAGCTTAGAGGGGATTGAAGACAGCCCTCATAACTTGAATATTAGATATATGATTTGCAAATATTTTCTCCCATTCTATAGGTTGCCTTTTCATTTTGTTGCTGGTTTCCTTTGCTGTGCAGAAGCCATTTAGTTTCATGTAACTTTCCTTTATTTTTGCTTTTGTTGCCTTGGTGTCAAATCCAAAAACTCATTGTCAAGATCAATGTCAAAGGTCTCACCACCTATATTTTCTATGGAAATTTTATGGGTTTTAGGTCTTATATTCAAGTCTTTAATCCAATTTGAGTTGATTTCTATGTATGGTGTACGATAATGGCCTAATTTCATTCTTTGTATGTGGTGGTTCAGTTTTTCCAGCACCATTTATTGGAGAGACTATACTTTCCACATTGTATATTCTTGGCTTTTATTTTTGTCATGAATTAATTGACTGTATATGTGTGAGTTTATTTCTGGGCTTTCTATTCTGTTTCATTGATCTATGTGTCAGCACTAAATAGAATGTTAGCTGTGGGCTTGTCATATATGGTCTTTACGTTGAGATATGCTCTTTCTATACTCAAGTAGTTGAGAATATTTATCATAAATGGATGATGCATGACAAAGGGCGCATAAAGATAACACCTGCCCTCCGGTCTGTGGAGAGAATTACAGTTGGCCCTTAGATGTGTGTTTAATTATAAGCCTGCCCCTCAGGCCAATGCATTAAAATAAGCAATTAAGCCTCTTTCATAGAAATTTTGCTGCCTCTGCACTGGGCTTGGGGTGGGCAAGTCTGTGGGAGCTTTTTAAGAACCATTTCTGTGGTTACTATGGCCTCATGGGTCTTGAATGCAATCCCCATGGGCTTTCAAAGCTAGATGTTTTGTGGGATCATTTATTAGGTGAAGGTCTTAAAAGTTTGGGTGCCAGATGTGAGTTTCAAACCCTTTGCACCTCAGGGATAAACTCAGGGTTGTGAGTTCCCTCCAGTTGTGGGTCACCATGCTGGGTTTATGGCGATATTGTGTCTCAGTCTCTCCTACTTGCATCAATGTGGGTTCATTCTCATTCACCAGCTGTGTAGGAGCCACTCAGTTACTTTCCTCCCCTGCCCCCCACCCCCTAGAGGTAACTGTTTTATATCTACCTGTAGATTCAGGGTAGTCATGGGAATGGATGAATTCTGGGTCCTCCTATGTCTCCATTCTGAACCAGAATTCCTTGTTTGGTCTCTTTCCATCAGCAAAACCCAGTACATCATAGGCACTCAATTAAAATTTGTTTAATCAATGAATATATAATTGTGTTTTAAACTAATATTTGAAATTAACTATTGAAATTAGTCTTTTAAAATAGTAAGGTGATTTTTTTTCTGTCAGTAATTTCTTGATGTGGAGTTTAAATCTTAATTTGAAAATCAGTGTTGATGTGTTTTATCAAAGCCCACGATATATGGACAAAGTCTGGGAGCTCTTGAAAGAAATATTGCCTGAATTTAAGCTGACAGATGAATCCAACTCTGAGAGCAAAATAACAGAGGTAGATAGCAAATTAAAAGATGCAGGAAAAGAAGTGAATTATGGGAAAGAAGTGAAAGATGGCAAAGAAGTGAAAGATGGCAAAGAAGTGAAAGAAGGCAAAGAAATGAAAGATGGCAAAGAATTCAAACCTGAAACTTCAGTTACAACACTAAAAACACTTGAAAAAAGTGACAAAGTTCCAAAGGGTAAGACATTATATATCATACATTATTTAATATGGATATTGTATATAAATGCTTTACAAACACATTGCTGAATTTAATGGTTCTTCATTGTTATTATCGTGTATTAAATGTTGTGGAAATAATTAAGATCCTTCCTTGATAGGATTTCAGAACTTCTAAGGGTATTTGCTACATGTTAACTATTGTTTCATATTTTACTCTCTTTAGAAATCAAAGGAAATTTTACAATTTGATGATATTAAATTAACATAGTATTAATATAGGAAGAGACATTAAGTTTTCAAGTTTCATTAAACACATCTTTCTTATATGTTATATGTAGGGTACAATGAACCAAAATAGCAAGGGACAAAGTGGTCCTGTTTATTTTTTCAGGAAATGTGAAATGACCAGGGATTAGATGATGATTCATTGATTATTTATTGTAAAGTGGAAGTTCAAATTTGAGAAGAAAAAATTCTAGTTTTTTTTTTTTTTACAAGTGTAGGATTATTTATTCTCTTAAGGCAGGAAAGGTATTGAGTAATTTTTTATTTCTAAAATATTTTATATAGCTATGTAAATAAGCAATAATGCTTGTTAAATATTCTACAAAATACTCAGCTGTCTTTATATTTTGATCTTCCAAATATTTATGTTTTAGAAAATATTGACATTTTATCCAATTATTTCTTATCAGGGTCTTATCTACAGTACAGTGCATAGAAATTATTACTGTAAATGTTCCTCAAAAATATACCAAGACCAAGTGTGTGAGTGATATCTGACTATCATAGGCCCTTTTTGAAATGACCTAATATGCACTAGTATGAAAGAAAGCAAAAAAAAAAAAAAGCCTGATCAAATTTGTTTTATCTAGTATATCCCCATTTAATTTCAACTGACAAGCCCTTTCTCACATATCACAAATTAACATTTATCTATCCACCCATTCATCCAGCTACCCATTCATCCAATATACAATTTACTGAGTATAATTCCAATAAATGTTCCAGGGATTAGTGATAACTTGTTGAACAAAATCAGATAAGAAAGGCACTTTCTGAATCTTATTGTCTAGGGATAGAGACTACTATTCACTTAAAAATCATAACTACTTATTAACAAATAAGCCTTAAATGGAAATGAAGGAAACTGTGGGAGTTCATATAGGAGACCTAGTCTATGGTGTAGGGAAAGAATTTCCTAAGGAATTTTGAGCTGATTTTGCAAAGATGAGAGGAATATCAAGAAGAAGATGGGGGGGGGGGGGCTGTGGAAGAAAGAGCATTCTAAGTAGAGGAAATAGCAGATATACTAGTAAAGGCTATGAGACAGTAGGAGGAATGACAGTTTGGAAGACCTGGCAGAAGCTATATTTAGCTAGAGGAAAGGATGTGAGGATTAAAGGATGGTTTGAGAAAACCTGGAGAAATAGGTAGGAGAATGATCATATAAAATCTTCTAGGTTGCCATAACCGGTTTGGCTCAGTGGATAGAGCCTCTGCCTGCGGACTGAAAGGTCCCAGGTTCAATTCCGGTCAAGGGCATGTACCTTGGTTGCGGGCACATCTCCAGTAGGAGGTGTGCAGGAGGCGGCTGATCGATGTTTCTCTCTCATCGATGTTTCTAACTATCTCTCTCCCTTCCTCTCTGTAAAGAAATCAATAAAATATATATAAAAAATAAAATAAAATCTTCTAGGTCATGTTAAGATTATTGATCTTTATCATAAGAAAAACTGACAGCTAATGAAGAACAGACTAGAATCTGCACGATCTAAATCACATTTTAAAAACAATATTATGGTTTTTTTAAAAGAAAAGACCTTAGGGTGAGGTCGGGACCTTGAGGTTTGGTGACATGAGTGTATATAAAAAAAACGGTTTGGAGACTCTTGTACCAGCTCATGTTAGAGACAATGGTAGCTGGGAGTGGGTAGTAGGGTAGTAACAGTGAATAAGGTGAGTAATTTGAGAGATATTTAAAAAGTAAAAAACATGGTAGCTGAAATGGAGATGATGGTGGATACTGAAAAATGAATGGCTTTATGAGGAGAGATCATAAAATGATTTTGAACATATCAAATTTGAGATATGCTATGAGTTCCGGGGTGGTAATACACCAGGGGTCCTCAAACTTTTTAAACAGGGGGCCAGTTCACTGTCCCTCAGACCATTGGAGGGCCGGACTATAGTTTAAAAAAAAAAACTATGAACAAATTCCTATGCACACTGCACATATCTTATTTTGAAGTAAAAAAACAAAACGGGAACAAATACAATATTTGTATTTGCATGTGGCCCGTGGGCCGTAGTTTGAGGACCCCTGTAATACACGTTTTGGAATCATTGACAAATGCATGCTAAGTTAAACTACGAATGATAGTCTCAAGAAGACAGCATAGAATAAGAAGACGTGGCTGCCTGAGACTGAGCTTTAAAGAAACTAAGCATCTGAGAGCCAGGAGCACAATGATGATCTGGCAAAGGAGGCTAAGGGATGGCCAGAGAAGCAGGAGGAAAACCCGCAGAGCATGATGCTACTGAAGTCAAAAGAAAGGAGTTTCAAGAATCAGATAGTCTGTGTCAAATAGTGAGAGTTGAAATACGGTGGGAACTCAGATTTCCCTGTTGAATGTTGTGATGTGAAGGTCATTGGGCACTGGTGGAGGATGGGAGTGGAAGGCATATTGAGAGCGTTAAGAAGTAAGTGCAAAGTAAAATAATGTCCAAACAGCCCTGTTAGAAGTTTGTGAACAGGAAAGCTACAAAGAGGAACTGGACAGGGAATATGTGGACCTACATGGGATACTTATGTTTTAAACTATTGAAGGAGAACTAAGTATTTTTAAGTGAAGACATGAAAGAATCCAGCTGAGATGACAGCAATAGTGTATGTTTCCTGAGAAGGCAGGGAAAGGAGGACAGGAGTCCAGGTGGGAGAGGTTGGACCCATCCAGGGGAGCAGGCGCTCCTCCATTCTACCAGGTGGGTGCATGCCACAGGAGAGGACAGGTGCAAATATTGGTGGGTGAATGGGTTACATAGAGAGAAGCTTAGTGTTTCTGACTAAAGGCTTCTATTTTTCTCTCTATATAAGTAGCTTATCGATGAGCTGAGAGTGAGGTGGAGGTGGAAGATGAAGGTTCTCATGGTGATTTAAATTAGATGTAGCAGAGGTTTGCCGAACTAGGGAAAGGTTATCTCCAGTAGGACTCAGCTGCTAGCTTTACCTAAGGTGATATTTGCTAGATGGGTGGCATGAAATGGCAGAGGAGCAACACATTTGGGTAAACACTGTTGTATATTGTCCAAATTGCTATGTGAAAGAGTGTATTTTTTCTATTTGTAAGTTTTATTATAAATTATATTTTCTGAATTCTGAATAGGAGTTTGAAGGCTTTAAAGTCCTATTTTAAAATCATACATGAAATTATATATTTCTACCTAAAATTAATTTTATTGAGTGAAATCAAATATTTATAGAAACCCAAGGTGTAAAATTTGATAACTTGTATTTATACTTTAGTTTCCTAGTTATATGTCTCCTCCTGCACTTAAAAGTTATCAGTTATCTTCACTTTTGTATCTCGCATAGGTGCTAAATCTACTATAAAAGCTAAGATATAAGACAGGTGTACATTTTAGGGTAAGGAATAGTGCAGGTTGTTAATGTCACAGTTTTTATTTATGCAAATTGAAAAAAATAACCTGATTACAAATTTAGCAGGTGATGAAAGAATAAAAAGGCAGAAATCTGATTTTTTGTTTCAGAATTGAATTGACTTCATTAGGGAATAAAAAATCTTGGATTTTTAATTTTCAATCTTTATACTAATTTTTTTCTTTTTAAATTAGAAAAAAATAATTACAGTTTGCATTCAATATTATTCTGTATTAGTTGCAGATGTACAGCATAGTGGTTAAAAATCGGGTACTTTACAGAGTGGTCCCCCGATATTTCAAGCACTCACGTGGCCCCATACACAGCCATCACGATATTATTGACTATATTCCCATGCTGTAACCTACATCTCCATAACCATTCTGTAACTACCGATTTGTACTGCTTAATCCCTTCACCTTTTCCACCTAGCTGTCAACCCCTCTCCCCTCTGACAACAGCCAATCTGTTGTCTGTATCTTTGAGTCTGTTTCTATTTTGTTTATTTTCTTCTTTATATTCCACATATAAGTGAAATCATATGGTATTTGTCTTTCTCTGACTCATCTCACATAGCATAATACCCTCTAGGTCTATCTAAGCTGTCAAAAAAAGGTAAGATTTCATTCTTGTTTATGGCTGAGTAGTATTCCGTAGTATTCCATTGTGTATATGTGCCATAGCTTTTATTTTATTTTTTTAGTTGAAGGCGAACGCGTTTTATAGAAATGTAATTATGAATGAAAATTCAAAGGGTGCATATAGTTCTGTGTGTAGGGTGTGATTAAGAAAGTCATTTTGGCCATAATGTATTGAGTTTGGCATTCAGTTTTCACCAGAAGATATTCTGGAGACAGCAGGCTATATTTTCTTGAGATGTAGGGCCCCAAATAAAAAAGATCTGAAAGGTCTCCACATTTAGAACTCAACTTTAAGAATATGATTTGTTGTACTTTGATTTTCCTTTTAAAATGAGAAAAATAGTCTGTAATTTTATATACAAAAATCATATATCAAATTATCACCTACATTGAACATAAAATGATGTGTAGTCAATAACAAATAGTGCTGCAGGTCTTTCACAATACACATTGATTTTCAAAATTTTGTCTTGCTTTATTTTAATGTTTCTAATTAGAGGTGAATAGTGTTTGAGGGAATTTGTGGCTATTGTGTCTGAGGTTTTATAATTAAAAGATTTATTATGTTTTTTAATATGTTAGAGAAAGCAGATATAAGAGACATTGGGAAGAAGAGAAGTAAAGATGGAGAAAAGGAAAAGGAAAAATTTAAATGGTCATTTCATGGTTCCAGACCCTCATCAGAAGTCCAGAACTCTCTGCTGTCTCTGTCGGACTGTAAGCGCTCAGTCTCTTAGACTATGGACTACTTTAGCTGTTTCCTGAAATGTTGAACCTCTGTGGAGCATAGAAACATATCTCCTATATAGACATCCTATATACTAAAAGGCTAATAGGCAAATCGACCAAAGGCAGAATGACTGGTTGCTATGATGCACACTGACCACCAGGGGGCAGACACTCAACACAAGAGCTGCCTCCTGTTGGTCAGTGTGCTCCCACAGGCCAGAAGCTGGGCTTATGGCTGGTGAGTGCAGGGGCGGTGGAGGGAGCCTCTCCTGCCTCCACAGCAGCGCTAAGGATTTCCAACTGTTGGCTAAGGCCCAGACAGACATCCCTTAAGGACTCCCAGACTGCGAGAGGTGCAGGCTGGGCTGAGGGACCCTCCAAGTGCATGAATTTCGTGCACCCGGCTTCTAGTATCTAAATAAGCGTGTGTAAAGTTGCCTGTAAGGTTCCACATATGAGACGATAGTGAAGGCTGTCCAAGTTCTCATGGCACAACAGTCACAGGAGAAGGAAGACATATACTAACATATATATTACATATTAGCAGATTATAAAATTTATATTACTCTACATAAGTAAAATATGTTATATCTACACTAATAAAAGAGAAACATGGTAATTGGCGTACGAGCTACCCTTCCCATTGGCTAATCAGCATATCCTTATGCAAATTAACTGTCAGCCAAGATGGCGGCTGGCAGCCAGGCAGCTGGAAGCGAACATGAGGTTTGCTTGCTGCAGTGACTGCGGACTCCAACCCCCGCCTGACTTGACGGCCTCTGAGCTACAACTCTAAGAAACTATGTACTATGTTGCAAATGTAGTAGCTAAACAAAACCCCAGAAATCAGCTTTCAGCCAGCCGGGATCTCAGAGCTAGAGTTATACATTGTTTCGATTATAGCAGCGGAAGCCTCAGAGCTAGAGCCAGAGCTAAAGCTGGCCCAGAATAAAAAAAAGAAAACAAGGAGCGGTTGGGAGCTTCAGTCAATTGCCAGCCTGAAAGCAGCCCTCAGCCCCTCACCCAGACTGGCCAGGCACCCCAGTGGGGACCCCCACCCTGATCCAGGACACCCTTCAGGGCAAACCAGCCGGCCCCCAGGCCTCTATCCTATATAGTAAAAGGGTAATATGCCTCCCAGCACTGGGATCAGCGGAGCCGCGAGGCCTCCTGGCACTGGATCAGCGTGACAGGGGGCAGAGCCCAAACCCCCTGATCGCCCTGCGGCTCTGTGTGTGACAGGGTGCGGCGCCCCAACCCCCCCCCCACAGGCCCTGCTCTGTGTGTGACAGAGTAGAGCCATAACCCCCCCATCGGCCCTGCCGTGAGTGTAACAGTGGCGGCGCCCCAACCCCCTGATCCGCCCTGCTGTGTGTGTGACAGGGGGCGGTGCCCTAACTCCCCTATCGGCCCTACTCTGTGAGTGACAGGGGGGAGCTCCTCAACCCCCTGATGGGCCCTGCTCTGTGCATGACAGGGGGGAGCTCCCCAACCCCCTGATTGGCCCTGCTCTGTGCATCACAGGGGGTGGCCCCTCAACCTCCCCAGCGACCCTGCCTTGAGTGTGATAGGGGGCGGTGCCCCAACCCCCCAATCAGCCCTACCCTGAGCGTGACTGAGGGTGGCATCGCAACCTCCCAATCCGCCCTGCTCTGTGCATGACAGGGGGCAGCGCCCCAACTCCCCAATCAGCCCTGCTCTGAGCCCGACCAGGGGCTGCACCTAGGGATTGGGCCTGCCCTCTGCCACCCGGGAGCAGGCCTAAGCCAGCAGGTCGTTATCTCCTGAGGGGTCCCAGACTGCAAGAGGGCACAGGCCGGGCTGAGGGACCCCCCCTTCCCCCCCGAGTGCACAAATTTTTGTGCACCGGGCCTCTAGTCCTATATAATAAAGGCCGGGCTGAGGGACCCCCCCTTCCCCCCCGAGTGCACAAATTTTTGTGCACCGGGCCTCTAGTATTCTATATAAGGTACATATATTAATATACAATTATACAAAGTATATAAATATTAGCATATATATTATGTATTAGTATATGTCTTCTGTATAAATTATATGTAGCATATATAACATTTTAAGATTATATAACATATATTATACCCATTATCTTTGTTGTTTTTTAAAAAAATGTTTTTATTTACTTTAGAGAAGGAGGGAGAGGGAGAGAGGGAGAAATAGCAAGCAGCTGCCTCCTGCACACCACCTGTTGGGGACCGAGCTCCCAACCCAGGCATGTGCCCTGAGAGGAATTGACCCAGTGACCTCTCCATGTATGGGAAGATGCTCAACTGAGACACACTAGCGAGGGCATATTATACACATTGTCTTTTTTTAAGACTTTATATTTCTACTATTGGGTCATCTATCTTGGTGCTTCCAGAATGTAGGTTCTAATTTTCAGCTTTCCATTCATTCCATGGTTGGAAACACATCCCTTTTCTTCCAGCACTATGCTTTATCTAGTTTCTCTTTTCATTTTGTCTTCTTCCTTAACACATTATTATGGTTTTGTAAGGACATTTTAATAATTATGACTTTTTATAATTACAGAAACATGTCTGGTGGTTTGTTAGAGAAAAGAGTCACTAGTCATATTTTAAATTCTGTATTAAAAATTGTTTTCTTCTTTTGATGCCTTAAGCAATCTTTTTTGATAGTAGATGGCATGACATTCCCAAAGTTACCGATAATTCATCATCACTGTGAAAATGACTAAACCTTTCTCTGAGTTTCTTTCTTTGGGAAAATAAAGAGATAAGGTTAATCTCAAGATACAGAATATGGTTTAGAATTTGGGCTGTGGATAAAACTGCCTGGGTTCAGATCCCTGCTCCATGAAAATCATACAAAGTTTAATTTTTTCATGTAAAAATATATTTTTATAACTTTATTATATTTTACAATTAATCCATTTAAGGAAGATTCTGGTTCATGTCTAATTTATATTTTGTGTCTCTAAAGATACTATTCTCAATTAACACATCTAACACAGTTAAATGTAAATGCTCAAATTAGTAAAGAAATAACACAAAACTTTTAATTAAAAATAAAAATAATAAAGGAAAATAAATTCTATTATTTTGGCCAGAATCTTTAAAGAACAAAAGGACACCCAATCAAATATAGAAATATCAGGGATGTTAAGGAACATGTTAATAAATAAGTGATGCTCAGAAGCAAAGTCTAAAAGCATTAAACATTTCAAACTAAGTTACTTATGTTTTCCTTCTTCCTGGACTGATTCATTTATTTATAATTTTTTATTCCTTTTCTTTAGTTTTTATTGATTTCAGAGAGGAAGGGAAAGGGGGAGAGAGAGAGAGAGAGAGAAAGAGAGAGAGAGAGAGAGAGAGAGAGAGAGAGAGAGAAACATGAATGATGAAGAGAGTCGCTGATCAGCTGCCTCCTGCATGCCCACTACTGACTGGCAATTGAATCATGACCTGCTGGTTCATGTGTCGATGCTCAACCACTGGGCCATGAAATGACATGAAAACTCCTGCACTTCTTTAAATTCAAAATAAAGATTTTTTAGCTACGAAAGCTAAGAAATGTCACAATGTTAAAATCATTCATTTGAACATAATTATTTGTAGACCATCCTAAGTTAGATTGACTGATGACTAGTAAGTCTATGTCAGTGATGGCGAACCTTTTGAGCTCAGCGTGTCAGCATTTTGAAAAACCCTAACTTAACTCTGGTGCCGTGTCACATATAGAAACTTTTTGATATTTGCAACCATAGTAAAACAAAGACCTATATTTTTGATATTTATTTTATATACTTAAGTGATAACATTTTTACAGTGAGATAAAATGATTTTTAAGCAACTAAATGGTACTATGATGAAGGTAAAATTAATGAGATATTCTATAAAATGAATGCACATATTTATTTAAAAAATTTAGAATCACTTATCTATTTTTCACCAGCAAAGATAAGGAATTATCTTTAATTCTAATTTTTTAACCTTTAATTCTATCTTAATGTTCATTAAGGAATTTTGGAATGAACTACTGAGAGACCCATTAGGACACCATATATGCTTGCTTTTGCAGGTTCTTCAGGAATACAGTCCCCTCACATGGTTGTGTATGCTACCTTTATTCCTCTCTATTTGTTTGAAAAGAGGATCTTTTCACTAGAGATGATGGTGAGTACTCACGTCCAGGAGGCACAGTATCATTTATGGTTTGTGTGTGTGATTACGTCTTGTGATAGAAGGTATATCTGGGTTTAAATAGAAACCACTCCTTCCTGTAAAAGTCTGCCATACAACAAGGGCAATATCGTCAAGCTAATAGGACATAATGTGCCATTATGAATATATAGTACCAGTTTCTCTGTTTTAATTCAAAGTTAATTCACTTTAGCATGGGTAAATCTAAGTGTGCTTCCCAGCCCTCCCTCCAACTTGAGCCTCTTGTGAAGATCTTAATAGGCCATCTCAGCCCTAGTTCGTTGTTTGTTCGGTCGGTTGTTTTTAATTTCTTTTTTTATGGCACTGACTAAGGTGCTATCTTAGATATTTCCACGAGGTTAAATGCCCCAACACCAAGGGCTACAAAACAGTATGAGCCATGCTTTTGGAGTCCATGGTCTCAAGTAGAGGAACCACTTAAACACTTTTAAAGCTGAAAAATGTAAGGATGGATGAAGGCATTACCAAAAGAAAAGGGCTCAGAAGAATCCCTGTGAACTTCTTTCTGGCCATCCTCCTTAAAAACTAGCATTTAAGCACAACGTTAAGTTTTGAATTTAAAACATGAAAAAAATGACATTTATTCACTAATTCAACAGATATTTATTGTTACTCTAATGAGCTAGGCTCTGAGCAAGATGAACAAGATTAACAAAGTGCCTCCCACCTCTCTGCCCCCAGAAAGTTTAGTCTAATGAGGAAGGCAGACAAGCAAACTACAGCAATGAAGTTAGAAAACTGGTCTGAGAGCCCACGAGGTGCCTGGCCTATGGTAGTGATGGTGTTCAAATAATGAGTTGGATGAGTGACCGAATGGATGGGAAACTGAATATGGCACACAGAGCAGAAACACATCTTCCTGTCTAATGGTTGGCTACAGAAGTCTTCCCAAAGAAGAAATGCTTAAGCTGTGGCCTTAAGAAGTTAGCCTAATAAATAGGAAAAATGCTCAAAGCAGAGGAAAGCCTGAGGGGGAAGGAGAACCCACTGGGTTCAGGGAACTGACTAGAGGTTGAATAGATGGCAAGGGAAACATCTTAGAGGCAACTTGAAAAGTGAAAGGGAGTCAGGACAGAAAGAGAATTATTATTCCTCCTGACAATGGCTTCAGGGACTGGAGGCTCGGGAATTAGCCCAGTGTCTGTAGCAGTAATTAAATGAACTTCAAGGCTGTAATGAACTGACTGTACTGTCACAGTTTTCCTAACTTGACTGCTAATTATTTTATATTACCCACTAGGATGGTCTAGTTCTCCTGGTAAAAATCAAAATTCAATGGAGGTATAATGTTTTAAAGATAAATCTACTGGAAAAAAATATCTGTTCTAATGGAATTTTGTTCAATGGAGTACACTGATAAAAATTATAGCCCCAAAGATAATGAGCCCAACATATAAAATAAAGACAATACCTTATATTTTTTGGTCCAGAATACAGAAAAGACAGCAAAACTTGGGAAGGAAAAATGTGCCATGAGCATTCCACATTTCCCCCATCTTCTTGCTCTTGGGTATTCTAAATGCATTTAGTTTTATTTAAATGGGTCCTAAAAAGGCCTCTCCCATCTGCTCAAACCCTACTTTTGGAATATTTGAGGTGGGCTGGGAAAAAGGAGTGAAAGGGTCTTATGGGCAAGGAAACTTCAATTCATTAATTATTTTTAAATATTTTTAAGTGCCTAGTTAGCATTTCATTAGACCAGTGGTTCTCAACCTTTCTAATGCTGCGACCCTTTAATACAGTTCCTTGTGTTGTGGTGACCCCCAATTTTATTGTTACAAATTGAACATAATTAAAGCATAGTGATTAATCACAAAAACAATACGTAATTATATATGTGTTTTCCGATGGTCTTAGGCGACCCCTGTGAAAGGGTCATTTGACCCCCAAAGGGGTCACAACCCACAGGTTGAGAACCGCTGCATTAGACTGTTTCACTATTCTAAATTCCTCTCTGTCCCTAATTCTAATCAAAGGAAACTTGAGATCCTTTAACAAAGCTTCTCAACATCAAACTATAACTACTAATAGCATTACCTTACATCATTCAGCAATATTGTGTGTTAGAAATAAAATGAAGCATGAGAAATTGGCTTATATACCTTAAATCCGGCTAGTTAGTACTTTTGCAGATTATTCAAACAATACAATACGTACTAATATCAAAACTTAATTATTTCACACAATAACTTACACTTTCAAAATATTTTAAATTGTTTTGTTTTGTAATGTTTGACAGCTCAAAAACAGAAAGTAAATAGACTACAATTTTGGTTGAAATTGTTAGAAGGGATTGAGATTTGCACTAAATTTTATGAATAGTAAACTATCTTAGAAATATGCAGTTTATAAAGACCACTTGGAGTATGATTTCTATTTTTGATATTACTTCAATGTAGATTTTGTAGCAATATAATTTTTGTTACAATAACTGAGGCATTATCTTTTTTAATAGCAGTCATAAATTTTATAATAAATTCCCATGAAAAGAATTACTTTAAAGTATTGGAAAATTTCTAAAATTTGACAGGTTAAAACTGTAGGAAAAAAGTTAAACTTTAGAACATGCATAAAAGTAATTTTTAAGCTACTATTAGGCATAATTCCAGAGTTTCTGATTTTTTTTCAATAAATTACTAACATTTCACAAAAGAGATTAAGTGGATGTGACAATTTTATTTTTTATTTAGTCCTTTTTTAAAAAAAATCACAGTCTCTTTATTTTGAATATTTATAACACTTTTAATGGCTCACCTGGACTCAATAGCACCCGGATGAACTCCTTACAATTATTGTTACAATGATTAACTAACCCCTGGATTCAGGAGGAACTGTCCTATCTTACAGAGGCCCCACCCCCTCCCGATTTGGTGTCTCCCTGAAGTTTAGATTGAGCTATAGAGAGAGTCACAAGAGCAAGGCATGTTCTAGCCGAGGCAATGATTTGGAGTAGCCTGAAAGGTGGGCTTCTGGTCCTAACGACAGCTTTATAAATTTACATTTTCAGGCATTTCTATTCCCATAGAGATCTATGATGCAAAATCGCCAGGAGAATAACAGTTACTGGTAAAACTGACTTTAATGTAGTTAATATTTTATTTTACTTTAACAGTTTCAAGATTTAGACTGTGAGCATCAGAATTTGACTACAGTGTAAATTCATTTAATCTTCACATTCTTCTTGAGTTCTTATGGCCTATCTCAGCCATCAGTCACTAACTGAAGTTCTGCTTCAGTATTATTTGGAATTGCTCCAAAGCCAAGTGGCTTCAGGAGATCTGAACAGTGGAATGTGGGAAGCATCATCTGTGTGGGAATCTACTTGCTCTGGCAGGATACAGGGCAGACTCTCTCCTCTGGCCTATGAATGGCTCCGTTGTCAGAGGGACCACAGGGATTTCCTGTGGGGAACTGCTTTTTGTGGGCGAGGGCATAAACTGTGGACAAGGCAACTGATTATCCCCAGACACTCAGTGCAGTAGATTTTATGAACATTGTGTAGCTATTGCTGGACACACACACACACACACACACACACACACACTACATATTAAGTACCTGTATTAAAGTTTAAACCTATAAATACCACGATTGATTACTTTGGACTAAAACCAATGTACTAAGATTTTCACAATCTCATAGAATCAAACTTTTAGAACTCAAAAGTAGCTTATAGTTCTTGAGTCTCATTTTGTAAATAAGGAAATGGGGCCACAGAAAGATGAAGAGATGTTAAAAACACAAAAGGTAATAGTGCTTATGTTAAGAGACGTAGTAATATGGGTGCTTGTTTTTTTTTCCATTATTACCACTACATCTCTATAGTGGTGGCAGTATTTCTATAATGGCAGAAGTAGTATTGTTTTAAATGCATGAGGCAATGACAAGCATCCTTTTAAATCTGCCTTCTACCTGTTAGACCACTTCTGCTGAGAAGCTCAGAGAATATGGCCTGTCCCACATCTGCAGCCATCCGGTGCTGGTCACCAGAATCAGGTCCTGCCCACTTACAGCACCACCGAAACCACCACCAGTGCCTGCCTGGAAGCTCATTCGTCTAAAAAGGGAAACTGTGGTAACAGCTGAACCTCGAGGTACGGTGTCCATTGTCTGCAAGGCTTTCCAATCAACGCCACTCTGCATGCAAGTCTCATCGTTTCATTTGTAAGGAAAGATGTGTGGCCCTGGCTGGTTTGGCTCAGTGGATAGAGCATTGGCCTGTGGACTGAAGGGTCCCAGGTTCGATCCGGTCAAGGGCACATGCAGGAGGCAGCTGATCAATGATTCTCTCTCATCACTGATATTTCTCTCTCTCTCTCCCTCTCCCTTCCTCCCTGAAATCAATTAAAAAAAAAAAAGAAAGATGTATATTAACGCAAACAACCCAACATTATGCCTAAAGCCTTCATTGAATTTTATGTCTCCTTTGTAAAGTATATGATTATCTAACCACTAGTATGTGGTATACCTGAAACATACAAAATAATATTGAAT
>NW_005371219.1:1318366-1362716 GCF_000412655.1 Myotis brandtii
ATTAAATTTTATATCTTTAAAGGATTAATTCTTCATAAAAGATAGGGCAATTTGGTCTATGGGTAAACTGACCAGCTATATCAAGGCCATTATGATTATTATTGTGATAGAAAAGTGGTTTGTAGTAAATAATACAGAAACTTGGGTAGCATAGGTTAAACTACTACAGTGAATTTCTAATATGGAAATCACACTAGGTTACCCTGTAGGACATAACCTTTGAAATAACTGGTTTCTATTTATAACTTCTATAGGAATCAAACTTTTGTCCTGGATACCCTCCTGTGTTAACCTTATCATATAGCCACTTAAGTAGTGGCATTTGTCCTCAGAAATAGATTCACACTGGCTGAGAGTGGGGCAGGGGAACCGTTCCCACCCTGTTGTTATTCTCCCAGCTCATTGCTAAATTCCTCACAACCCATGCCAAATTTTTCACTTCTTCAATATTTTTCTTTACAAGTCTTTTTCCATGCGCATTAACTGAATGAGAGAGAGAGATGAAGATGGCAAGAGAAGAAATGAAATAGTAATTGAAAAGTCAATTTTAAAGTAGAAGCACAAACATAAGGAGATGGAATTAAAACAAAAAAAGCACTAATAATTTAAAAATTATGACCTACCAGAATAACTCATAATTAATGTTTCAGCGAACAGAGCCTTTCCATAGTGACTTTAGCAATTGTGGTTTTTTATGAAGGATGATAAAAAACTGGAGTGCTATGTTATATGTGTTATGTGTTATTATTAGACAAACTTAAGTTACATTTAATAATAACAACAGCTTTTGTCATTTTTTTTGGTGTTCATTTTCTTGCTTTTGCGTTTTCTCCCTTTGTCTTTTCTAAGACCTCATCATTATCTAGTGCATTCACCCTCCACAGTACTTCACGTCCCAGAGGTTAGTACATTAGGGGCTATGTTCACAGGCCTGTCACCTGAAGGAACAAGAAAGTCAAAGCCACAATGAACATACCAAGTGCCAGTTTACAGAAGGCATCCCTGTGAAGCTTGTCGATATGCTTCAAGCCTTTGATCCCATGTACCATGGTTTGTACCTCTACTGGTGGTGATGCTTGATGTCGCTCACGGTGCCAATTCAAGCATCACCGATCCTTCATTGCAGGTGACAGGATCCTTCATTGCACACCTCGATCACAGTGTAATACAAACATCTCAGTGGTACTCAGGGTCCTAAATCTGCAATAGCCACATGTATTGGAGTATATACCTATTCCTCACCTCTTACTTCCAACCATAGTTTCCACATTTTAAAAATATAAATAGCAACTGTTAGCCATGTCATTTTCTTCACATTTGCTTTCTGCCTACATTCATACAGACAGTACAGCTGGTAGCAAAGACTTCTCTAGCACAAATGTTTTATTCTTGCCAAGAAAGAACAAAGAATAAAGAAATGTCTGGTTTGGGTGGAGAGGAGAAATGGTCAATTTGTTCTTTATTTAAGCCTATCTGCCTCTCTACCTCCTGCTTGATTGTTAGTCATCTCTTTACATTTCTTTTGTTTCTGCACTGGGCTATTGGTGCCAAAAAGTGCCATCGGACACTGGAAAGGAAAGAAACTCTTTTATCTTTAAACACAATATTTTTGTTAAATGCACAGAGACACATTTAAAATCACTGTTCATCCAGATCATCAAGGAATTGCTAAATGAGAGGAAAATATTAAACATATAGATATTTTCTATTTCACTACTGATTGTTGTGTAATTCTATGTGAGTGACTGCTTTTGTAAGCTGGTCAAGAAAGTTAAGGAATCGTGGGATTCCATAGTCACAGTGTCCCACCTCGAGGCTTACACATAATTGTCTTTCTCCTCTCAATTGGGTTTAATGTTTAGGGTGAAAACTAACAGGAAATAGAGAGAGAGCATTTCAGAGGCTACCCCAGAGCAAGCACAGAAAAGTCATGTGTACGTGTCAAAGCTTCAGTTTCTCTCCAATGGGCATCCCTTTGCTGTTCTAGTAGCTTCTGTTAAAATAACCTTCCTTCATGTTTAATTTCAGCGTTCACCAGGCCAGTGCATAGTCTGTGCCCCGTGTCCACTGAGAATTCCTTCGAGGTTAGCTTTACATTCCTAGGAATATCCACATGTCCTTTCTCGACCTACTGCTTCCTTTGCTGCTCATGACCTTTACTTTGTTACATTTCTGTTCTTCCACTACTACTTCCCTGACTTAGTCCACGTTTCCTTTTCATGTCCTAAGCGATTGCACAGGGGTTAACCAAGAGAACACCTTTTTTTTTTTTTTTAGTAAAAGACTTTTATAGAAAGCCACTCCTGTACTTGAAATAGCAAATGCCAAGTAATAACTCGAAAAGCCATTGCTAATGTTCTCCATTGAGACTCCATTGTTTCACGCTGCAAACCTGAAAAGCAACTGAGGAGTAAGCTAAAGAAATCTCATATTGGCATGACTGATAAGCTTCTTACCTTTTTTTTTTAAGAAAAACAACCTTATGTATCCTAGGACATTCCTATTTAACTCGATTGAAATTTGATGGGTAAATAGTAATGTAATTAGTATTACATGTAATCTTAGAAGATGGAGAAAAAGAACATCACACTGCCTTTTTCTCTTCAGAAATAAAACAAAAGAAGCCTGAACAGTTTCTTGAAATATCAAGTCCATTCTTGAATTTTAGAATGACTCCCTTTACAATTCCAAAAGAAACGTAAGTATGTTACATTCCTTTTTTTTAAAATTTAAGAATAAATTTTACTTATTTTTTTTTCAAAGCCATTTATTTACTTATTTTTATTTATTTATTTCACATTTTATTTTTTACTTTTATTGGGGTGACATTACTCAACATGAACATATAGGTTTCATGTGTGGATTACTAATTTACAAAATCTGTACGTAGGACCATGTGCCCACCACCCAAAGTCAAATCTCCTGTCACCTCATATTAAGATCCCTTTCTTCCCCCACCCCCTCCCTCTTGCAACCACCACACTGCTGTTTGTGTTCATAAGTTTCAGTTTTATATTCCACATATGAGTTAAATCATATAGTTCTTAGCTTTTTCTGTTTGACTTATTTCACTTTGCATAATGTTCTCAAGGTCCATCCATGTTGTACATGATGCTATTTCACCCTTTCTTATGGCCATGTAGTACTACATTGTGTATATATACCACATCTTCTTTATCCAGTCCTCTATCGTAGGGCACTTTGGCTGTTTCCAACTCTTGGCCACCAAGAATAATGTTGCAATGAACATAGGGGTGCATATATCCTTGTATATAAATGATTTTGAGTTTTGGGGGTATATACCCAGGAGTGGGATTGTTGGGTCATATGGTAGCTATATTTTTAATTTTTTGAGGAATCACCAGACTGCTTTCCATAGTGGCTGTACCAGTCTACATTCCCACCAGCAGTGAATGAGGGTTCCCTTTTCTCTACAACCTCTCCAACACTTGTTGCTTGTCTTGCTGATAATGGCCACTCGAACTGGTGTAAGGTGGTATCTCATTGTATTTTAATTAGCATTTACCTGATTGCCAGTGAGGTTGAACATCTTTTCATGTACCTCTTGGCTGTTTGTATGTCTTCTTGGGAGAAATGAAGTATGTTACATTCTTTCCCACAAATGCATCTTGCTCTCGAAAAAGTATTTTGTGGTTTGTGTGGTTAAAAATAACACTAAATGGGAGCATTTTGAAAAATATTAATTTAATGAAAAGGTGAAATATATGTATAAAATATAGTAGAGGATAGTTCTTGGATCTTGTACAGCTTGTGATTTCACTAATCTACTTAATTAATAAACATGTCTTTTTCACTTTTTATGTGTGAGTGTTATGGGCTGAATGTTTAAGCCCTGCTAAAATTCAGATGCTGAAGCACTAACCCTAGTGTGGCTGTTTTTGGAGATAGGGCCTCTAAGGAAGTAAGTGTGGTTAAATGAGATCATAAGATTAGTGCCCTCATAAGGAGACAGAGTTCTCTCTCTCTCTCTCTCTCTCTCTCTCTCTCTCTCTCCATCCACTGAGGAATGGTTATGGGAGGGCACAGCTAGAAGGTAGCTGTCTGCCATCCAGGAAGGGTGTCCTCACTAGAAACTGACCATGTCGTCACTCTGACCTCAGACTGACAACCTCCAGGACTGTGAGAAAATAAATTATTGTCTAAGCAACCCAGCAAACATAGAAAACTACAACAAGGCACTATATTTCACTTGAAAAGAGAAAGATAGCACACTGTCTTGCCCCACAGAGATGCCAACTCCTGGGGAAGCTGTATGGATAAGGAAATAATTGTAATAAAGTATAATTGTCATAACAAAGGTATGTCCCAAGTGCTATGGTTGCCCCTCCACGAACCTATTTTGCAGAAAGAATTAGAACCCCAAATGAAGAAGCCCTGATGTCAATGACTGTGCAGGCGGTGGAAGAACTTGCCACCGGCCTGTGATACAGGTGGCTCTCTTTGTAAATGTCATGGCTCCTCATCTCCCTGTTGGAAGTACAGTATGTGAGGGCCTGCCTGGCTTCTCTCCCTGGATCACCCTCAGATAACCTAATTCAGAGCTGCACTTCAAAGCTGCAATGGAGGCTTTACCTGAGGCCAAAAGTTCCAGTCAATTGCTGAGGAGGTGATTGGAGAGATAGCTCACCTGCCCTCTCCATCATTTCCTGCCCCGTTGCCCATGTCTTCCCCTGGCCTCTGCTGCCTCCAATTTAAAATTCACCAGAGAGGCTCCAGGGTAACCTCACAGACTTCGGATGCCCTCCCCTTTGTCCTAATGGGATTTGGGGTTCTCTGCTTTGCTGGGTTTTGCCATCAACATGTTCTTATCTGTCTCTAAGGCAGTGGTTCTCAACCTTGGCTGCACATTAGAATCGCCTATGAATCTTTTTAAAATCCTGATTTCTGGGCCTCATCCTTCGGAAATTCTGTTTCTTTGTTACTAATGTTGTGGCCTCACCCCATAACAAAGAAACAGAATTTCCGGAGGATGAGGCCCAGAAGTCAGGATTTTAAAAAGATTCCCAGGTGATTCTAATGTGCAGCTAAAGTTGAGAACCACTGCTCTAAGGGATGTGTTACTGTTCTAATTATGGCACCTCTACTTTGCCAGTTCTGTATGATTTTGCTTTTATTTCTTCTGAGATCCCAGTGGGGTTGTAGGTGGGAGGAGTGCAATACATTTATGTTCAGTTTGGTGTCTTGAACTGGATGTGATTCCCTGCTTCTCCCGCCCCCTCATTTGCATTTCACCTGCCATGGCTGTTCTCTCCTCTCTGCTCCTTACCCATCGGATCCAGAATTCACTTTACCTTAATTATTCTCTAGTTCCTATTCTTTAGAATCAACCAAACAAAAGCAAAACAAACAAGAAAAATACCCCAAAATTTGTGCATCCAGCAGACTTTTTTTAATGGTACATGGAAAGTAAGGATAGGTTGAGGAAAATATTATATTTTGGTCCCATTTGAGTAACCCAGTTAATTAAAAGAGAGGATTAGATACTCCAGCTTTTAAATAGTTCAGCCATTCTACTATTGGGAAATCCCATCGGCCACCGTTCTCCACAGTCTCCAAGCATCTCGCCATGTTGCATAGTCTTGTCCATCTTCTCCTCAGGCTGGTCCCTCTCCATCTCTTCAGCTCTCGTTCAGAGAGCAGGCTAGCCCTCCGTTTTGGTTTTGTGCTGCCTCCTCACAGATGGTGTTCTCAAACCACTGCTTACCTCACCCTTCCCTTACTCCTTGATCTAGCAAGTAGTGTGTTCTGCCAAGATGTTTCCTAAATGAATACAGTTCTTCCCCCAAAAGGATTAACCTGTGAAGCTATTAAAGTAATATGCCTCAGTTTTTCACTGTCTTTCTATGTATCAGATCTTTATATATTTAACAATTATATACCTATTAGATTTCTAGACAGGTAAAGAGAATATTGTATAAATTATTTTCCATTTCTGTTAAACTTTTCAGTTACAAAAGCCAATGTGGCTTCTTTTTCTACTAATTCTACCAATGAATTAGACTTCCTGCCATTTTGGGGACAGAAATAATCCTAACTAATAGTATAATATAAACGACACAAATGCTATCCTCATTGTTGTCATTAATTTGATAAAAAAAAAAACTTGTGTTATGTCAACTATTTGTTTATGTTATGAACATATTATACAATGTCTTTTCTATCATTGTTGTCATTAATTTGATAAAAAAACTCGTGTTATGTCAACTACTTGTTTATGTTATGAACATATTATACAATGTCTTTTCTTCCTAAGTAGAGCATACTCTAAGGTTTCCTTATCTAAATGAATCATACTGAGCATTGTTGCTCTGCTGTTTTTCTTATGTCGGAGGGACTTTCAAGAAACTACTTAACCCAACACTCAATGGCCCCAGACGACCAGCCTTTTCTGGAATGTGTTTGTTTGGTTGGTTTAGTTGTAGTTTTAGTTTTGCTTTCACAGTTCCGATTATTGTTTTATCAATGCTCAATATTGTCTGCTTCTAGTAACTTTGCTTCCTCCAAATTTGGCCCTAAATTTTTAGGTGCAATGAGAAACATCACCAAATTTTTTAAATTGATTAATGGCTTAAATATAATTAGAATGGGGACCTTAAGAATGCATATTAGTCAGATATTTTGTAGATTGTAAGAACCAAGGCTGAAAACCACCGAGACAAATTTTCTCACGGTTCAGAATGCCACTCCGACTTCTGAAATCTCTCTGTCAACAGGGACCACAAACAGGTTTGTTTTATAACCAGAATTCCTCAATCTACTTTCTTACTTGATTTTCCTATGCCTCCGTTCAGCTTTATGACCTGATTAAGGTATATTAACTTCTATAACTCAAGTCCAGGTGACTAACACTTGATTTAATTCAACTAATCTGTTCACCACTTGAAACTGTTACGAATTTGCTAGCGTATTTGCTTTAGCTGTCAGACCCAAACACGAAGATAACGTGAATGGCATTTTATCCCATGAGAATGTAATGTCCCTTCTCCCGCTTTGCTGTAGAATCTCAGTTCTCAGGGCAACATAAAAGCAAGTCTTTTTCCCCCAAGCCCTTGAAAGTGACTGCTACCACTATTGCTATTCATTGGAACAGTCCCTGTGTAGCAACAAGCCAGACTCACCCACTCTTGGCACTGGCCTTGTTTGTCAGAATGGAAGCCTCATAAATATGCGTGTGCTGCCCTCTAGTGGCAGCTTCAGGGAAATCAGAGACGTGTGGCTTCAGGGGGATTAAGTTTTATTGAACATTGGCAAGGAAAAAAAATCAAAACGTTTAGGAAGTCTGTATACATGAATTTAATTTTATCTTTGAACACACCTAAAAACATATATGTATACATATATACTAAAACAAATGTCTTTTTATTGAGCTTATAAATTTCTCACTATGCAATGATGATTTGGAGTCATATTTGCAATTAGGTACTTGAAAGGAAATACTATAAACTTGGGTAGTTACTATGGATGTTTCAGTTATTAGCTTGAGTGCTCATCACTCATAATTAAATCTGACTCTGAGCTCTATTTCCCTCATACATAACTCTGATGCTTAGGTAAATCAATTCTAAATGTGGTCAAATTCCTATGTTCTGTTCATCGACATTCAAACTTGATAGCTGTTGTTTTAAAATAAATAGTGTTTCAGAAAATTTTTGCACAAGTGCATTAACTGATAGAGGATATTTCTTTGGTCTTATAGAAAGAAGTTTAATGTTGTTGACAGGAAAGAAATATGATTGGTTGTAAAAGAATGACAATGATGAAATGAACAAAATCATAACATTCTGTTGTTGACAAACTTCAGTTAGTTAATATATAATGAAACATTATTCAACAATCATAAATAAGGAAATCTTGCCATTTGCAACAACATGGGTGGACCTTGAGGGTATTGTGCTAAGTGAAATAAGTCACAGAGAAAGACAAATACCATATGAGCTGACTTATATATGAAGTCTAAAAACAAAGAAACAAACAACAACAACAAAAAGAAAAGAAAACCCAAAAAATAAATTCATAAGTACAGAGAACTTAGTGCAGAGGTTGGTTAGATTGGTGGGTGGGCAAAATGGGTGAAGGGGGTCAAAAGGTACGAAATTGCAGTTATAAAATAAATGTCATGGAGGCAAAATGTATAACATGGTGAATGTAGTTAATAACACTGTGTGTATATTTGAAAGTTACTAAGAGAGTAGTAACTTAAGAAAAAAATTGTAAGTATGTGTGGCTATGGAAGTTAACTAGATTTGTGGCGATCATTTTACAATATATACAAATTTCAAATTATAACTGAAACTAATATTATCTTATATGCCAATTATATTGCAATAAAAACTGCAGTTGTTGATCAGTAACTTTAAAGAAGAGATACGATAACAAGTTTGTTTTTGCTTTCCATTAGTCATTTCGTACAATCTTTTATTAAGAAAGGGATGCCTCCAGCATTTGGTTTATCTTCCCTTCCTGAAAATGACGAGACCACAACCAGTACCCAGTCAGATGTAAGTCAAGTGACAGGAACTAC
The DNA here is from genome assembly GCF_000412655.1 of Myotis brandtii. Taxonomy (NCBI): domain Eukaryota; kingdom Metazoa; phylum Chordata; class Mammalia; order Chiroptera; family Vespertilionidae; genus Myotis; species Myotis brandtii. Next base: position 1,326,909 of record NW_005371219.1, read on the forward strand.
ATCTCCGGTAACTATGTTACTCTTACTATTGACCCAGTTCTTAATTATAATAGATGTTTCTTCCGTTGTAAAATATATTCTACATAAAAAAGATGTGTAACATGCATCTGAACAGAATAAAGAGTACTATTACAAGAAGCTTCTTATGTATCCATCACCTATATTAGCAAAATGAATATTCATCGCTTACAAAAAGTCCCCTATGTGTCTCCCTTCTGAGTTGTATTTGCCATTCAGAGTTTGGCATTAATTAACTCCATACACTTCTAATTTTCCAATTATCTGAACATTTATAAGCCATGTGTATCTTAGTTTAATTGTTACATAATTGTGCTTAAATGGACTCTTGCATTCATTCTCCTGGGCCTTCATTCACTGAACCTCATTAATAAGATGCATTTATTTTGCTACATGGTCACTGTTCACTCATTTCACTGGTCAAAGACAATTAATGTATAACTTTCACAGTGGTACCGACCATATCTATTGCTTGCTGTTTATTACTGTGCAAGCAGTGGTACCAGGGCAAATCTTTTTTAAAAAAATATATTTTTTATTGATATTTAACAGAGAGGAAGGGAGAGGGATAGAGAGTTAGAAACATCAATGAGAGGAACATCGATCAGCCGCCTCCTGCACACCCCCTACTGGGGATGAGCCCGCAACCAAGGTACATGCCCTTGACTGGAATCGAACCTGGGACCTTCCAGTCTGCAGGCTGATTCTCTATCCACTGAGCCAAACTGGTTAGGGCCAGGGCTATTCTTGAATGTCCCTGTACACATGCGCAAAAGTTTTTTTAGTTCCAGAGGTGGTAAACTTTTATATGTCATGGCTCCCTTTGTCAATTTTCTAAAATTTTAACACACAATGAAAGCAAATCATCTCTTTCTGTGTATTAGCTGAGTATTTTTGATAGGAAACAGGGGAAGGCACTATAGCCTTCTTTCCTCAATTGTCTTGTGACACACTTTATTGTACATATGCACTTAAGGAATTTATGACATTAAAGAGCTACCCATTGGAAGCAACTTTATGACATTGATAGACCTTGTCAACTGGCAGCTTTAATTCAGGATAATTGGGGATGAATGAGCTTCATTTGAAGGTGGGATTAGTTCCAAATGTCAGATTTCCCTGGACTCTGGTCAGTTTATCCAGTTGAGGGTCCTCTAATCTCTCTTCTGGGGGGCAATGGGGTCACAGGGATTGGCATGCACTTATCCATTAATGTTATTGAAGCCAAGCAGCACAGAATTACTGACTATCAAGTTTGAGTATGTGAACTTCCTCTCTACATTGTAGACTCTGCTGCTTCCCATGGTATCTGTGAACCCAGATCTGAAGGTTTCTCATGTAATTCTTCACGTGTAGCAATTCCCAGGGTCTTGTTCAGGCAGAAGCAGGATAGATGTTAAATGGATTAGAGAGAAATGAAGATTTATCTATTCTTTATATAGATATTCAACCCCTTTCTGAGTTTTCAGCCCATATCTCTTTTCTCTATTTCTCAGACACCTGCTAATTATTTCTGGTGTCCTGAGGCTCCGTTGGACTTCTTTCTCACTAGCACTTAGTTATTCAGTTATCTCTATTATATTATCACCTCCATCCACTTCACATTATCCAAAATATTGTTGACATTACCCATCATCAGTATGTACAAATTTATACCATTTTAGCTTCCATACTTATTTTAATTGTGTTTGAGAGAAAATAAGTTGTAAATGTGAATTCAACTTAATTTCCCTGTTAAAATTTTGAGGAATCATTTCTATAATTTGAAACCAGTTTTTTTTATGATCTGTCCACTAATTGCCTATCATAACCTCATTATATTCAATCTGTGTTAATAACAGGTGCCTCATACTAAGATATATATCTACTTGGGGATATTATTGTTTTAATTTAACTTTTATTATAAAATTGAATCATGGAATGCCCTCAGATATTCTTATTTTAATGTCAAATTTAAATCCTCAAGAAATTATTTAATTAAATTGACCTCTTGAATTTTAAGGTTAAAAAAATTCTCTGTTTTACTGTATGCTTTAGTATTTTCAGAAATCTATTCTAATGTTTAAAAGACTATATTAACTTTTAAAAACTGTGATGCTTTAGAACTATAATGTTTTGTTATATTTATAGATGGTTTCTTAAGCAATGTGTTTTTTTAATTCACAGGGCAATGTTTACTCACAAGTTATACACGGAAAAGGTAAGTGAATCTTCTCACGACTTTGCCTCTTGACAGCTTTGAGCTCTCCTCCTGACTCTCAGAAGCCTCTCTCCAGGGTCTCTTCTTATGTAATGAGGCTAATCTGCTCTGGGCTGGAAAAATCAGATAATCTCACTTGTTTAATTCAAGCTTAAAGTCAAAATAAAAGACAATCTGATTAGTCCCATAAGTAAAGATCATGTGTTTTAATGCACACATGATGTGATCAAAGCACTAAAATATATTAGTTCTTGAGCAAAGAAGACTTGGACAAACCCCAAATCCCCAAAAGTGTTAGGTAGCAAATTTAGGTTCAAGAAATCTATAGGAATTTTGTGGATTTACCAAATGAGCATGAAATAAGATCATGGAATCACCGACTGTAGGAGCAATTAAGTCACTTACTGAAATACATTGATTCTAATAAATCTTTCAAGTTTTCATTTCTCCTTCTGTTATCCAAGCTATCCCCTCTTATATGAATATGTAAGTACATAAGCTAGCTAATTTCTGTTATAACTTTATAATCTCTAATGAATGTGTGCACAAATTTACAAAGTGAATTAGAAATTTCTAAAGACTCTACTATGCATATGTTATTAATAAATTATGTTGAGTTATGAAAATATGTATCTGTATGGACCTCCACAAATCTGAGGCCTGCATGTAAATGGTTATCTCAGTAAATGTTTTCTCAAAAGTAGACTTTGAACTGCCCTCTATAATTCTCCATGTCTTGATAACTTAATACTTAACAACATAGGTGGGTTTGACCTGTGGTTGTCTTCTGCCATGCACAGATGAACTGATAGACCTTGCATTGAATGACTCATCCCATCCAGTTGACGGATTGAGTTTGGAAAGAGATCTGGTCAGCCTGACAACAACACTGGATAAATCACAGGACGAAGTTACAGATATGAATACTAGTGTTACTAAAGAAATATGGTTAGATTTTGAAGACTTCTATGCATGCTTTCAGTAAGTATATTTTTCATGTGCATTTAACATAGTGGATATGTAAGGTACTAATTTTTAGCTATTATTTAAAAGAGTTAAGTCAATATTAGTCTGGTGTTGGTATAATATTAAAAAAAAAACTGTTAGGAGGATAACTGGCTGAGCTGATTGTCCACATAGAACAGTAAGAGGCAAGCCAATTTTTAGGCCAGTTTTAGTTTATCCTCAAAGACTTATTTAATTAAAATAAAAACAGTTTATTCACTGAGGCCACTTTTGTCTCTTTCAGGCAATTTAATACAGTAGTTATTTTTTCCTAGATTTATTCAGGTATAATTGACAAATAAAGTTTTAAGGTATTTAAAGTGTACATGCTTTTGAATTGATATACAAATACATCATGAAAAATCCCCCCCATCGAGTTAATTAATATATTCATCGCCTCACATATTTACCTTTTTAAAATGAGAACACTTAAATTCTACTCTCTTAGTAAATTTCAATTATACAAGCCAGTGTTATCCACTATAGTCACCATGCTATATGAGATCTTCAAACTTTTTTTATCTTAGAACTGAAAGTTTGTACCATTTTCTCAACCTCTCCCTATTTTCCCCACCTCTCTATTCCTGACAACCACTTTTCTTGTCTCTGTGTCATTATTTTTTAACTTTCATCTGTCTTTACTTTGTTCTGCCTATAATTAAATCTAAGAAATTTAACTTGTAATAGTAATTCGTTGAATATAATGACAATAACCTGTTATAAATAATGTTTTTCAGAAATCTATATATTTTCCACAAACCAAGTTCATATTGCTTTAACTTTCAAAAGTCAGAATTCAAGGTAAATAGTATGATCTCTTCTTCTCTTTCCCTTCTTATACTTAAATCTTTGATAGAATCATGCTGGTAAAAAATACCTTCAAATTTAGCAAACATTTCTAAATTTGTGACATAAGTATATTTTAAAATCAATTATTAGGGTTTTCTGCTAATTTCTTATCTAGATAACAAGCAAAATTCTGCTACCTCTTATCCCAGCGGTTCTCAACCTTCCTAATGCCGCGACCCTTTAATACAGTTTCTCATGTTGTGGTGACCCCCAATTTCATTGTTACAAATTGAACATAATTAAAGCATAGTGATTAATCACAAAACAATATGTAATTATATATGTGTTTTCCAATGGTCTTAGGCGACCCTTGTGAAAGGGTCGTTCAACCCCCAAAGGGGTCGCGACCCACAGGTTGAGAACCTCTGTCTTATCCCCAAGTGTAATCCATCTGGTTATGTTGTAATGGCTCATTATTATATCAATTCACATGAAGAAAATTTTGATCTGTGAGTATATGAAAGAGAAGCACAAATAAATTCACTATATTTGATTTCAATTGTTTACTGAAACACGTGCAGTTCCTAAAACATAGCACACTTTTCACTAGCATTTATGTTATTTTTGCCCATGTTCTTCCCTCTGCTGGGAGTTCATCCTCCTTTATTCATATTGCTTTCATCTAACTCATGCCTATAAATCCTTCATAACAGCATGGATGTCCTTGACCCTGTCTGACCTCCTTCCCTGGCCATAAAATCTGGATCAAGTTCCCTGACTCCACAGACACTGTAGAACCTATTCTCACCAAGACACAGACCTCTCTCCATTCTAACTGCCTGACTACTTCTCGGTGTCCCTTCACCTTCTCACCCAACTAATATCAGCATCTTTAGGAGAAGAGCGCTGCCCCTTTGTGTACTATTGCAATACCCATCCTGGCATGAGGTTTACACTCCATAAAACATTGTTGAGTGAATGAATGAACGAATTTCACCTTGAGGGGAATTTTTTGGAAAACTCTGAAACACCTTCTGGGAAACTAAATTGTTCTGAAATTGGCATGTTGCTTGCCCCACACCTCCGGGAGAAGTAGGCAGTATTGGGGGGAGTCGGGAGTCTTGGCAATGACTTTTCCTGTTGCACTTGGACTGGATGACAACACAGGCAGAGAAAAGCTTTTGAGCATTCCTCAGGAGGGGCTCTGTAGCCAGCTGCCCGATCTGAAAGTAAGACTCAAATCTGTAGTAATGACTGGGGATGGGGTAGGCAAAACTTATAATTGCAAATAACTGAACCCAGAGTATGCCGTGAGAGTACTATACAGTTTAGTTAACTTAGCAATATATCCACGTTCAAACTATTGGTAAAAATAAAATGATAGTCATTTATAGGCGCTTACTCTGTTGCCATCCCTAAACTGGGCTCTTCATTGCATTAGCTCCTATAGCAAAGCCTGTGAAAGGACTATTGTGATCATTTTTCAGGTTGGGAAACTAAGGCAGATCAAGGTTGAGTAAATTGCCCAAGATCACCAAACTAGTAAGTGGCACAAGCATCCTGAGAACTGTGTTGATGCCTGCACAGTTCTCGCAGGTGGGCCTTTAGGAGGAGCAGATGAGTGGCTCTGGGGCATCACTGTCTGGTTTTGAATCTGCGTCCCACTTGGGGAGGGACTCTGAGCAAGTTGCTTAACTTCTCTTTGCCTTAGTTTTTTTCTCTGTAAAATGGCAGTAATAACAGACCTGCACCATAAAGTTGGAGGGTAAGCGATAATGTATGTAAAATACTTAGAAGAATGCCTGCCAGTAAGTGAAAATAAATGGCTGCCGTTATTAATTACTAATGGCAGTTTGCATATGAGTGTTTATTATATACATAACCATTCTAATATATTTATAGGTATATGTGTTTGAAAAATGGCCAACTGTTCTTTATGCTGATCCTATTTTTAAGAAGTGATGGTAAATATATATTGTTTTAATTTTAAAGTCCCAGCTTGGTAAAATAAAATGATGATATCTCTATATGATTCTCTTCATTACCCTGATTTTCTTTTTTAACATCAATGGTGTGAGAAAATGATAACTTTTTCTTAGCATTTTTGGAACGCAAACTTAAAGACATTGAGTATGGCCTTTAAGGCAGGCCTGGTTGTAGCCTGAGGCCAGGATTCCTGATTTTAATGGCCACAGCACCATGACAAAGTGAGCTGGGGGCGTGGAGCCTGAGGCCTCTCCTGGGGCACCTTCCTTAGATGTTCCCTTGGTGCTCAGTGTTGGGATGAGGCAGGGGCTCTCAAAGTTGCCTTGTGTGGCACCAGGGCAGTCTTTTCACATGGTCTCCAAAGCCATCCCACCCGAAAATTCTCAGACCCTTAAAAATGACAGCAAATGAACTCTACTTAGAAAATTCACTCAGGCATGCACACAGGGCTGGCCAACCCAGGGTCCTTCATACATTTAGATAGTGAATATTTGAAGCAACTGTTTCTATCCCAATATGCCATAGCTAAACAGAAACAAGGGAAATAAAGTGTCAAACGCTAAGTATTGCAAAATACTGGGGAAGCAATCATTGAACCATTGTTACACTCTATGAAGCATTCCTAGCAATCTTGTCATATTTGATTAAATAGCAAGGTTTCATTTTCACAGTAATACTAGAGATTTTTCTGCCATATTTTAACTGGTTATTTAAATATTGTGGTAAAATAATATGAAAAGTGTTTAAAGTATAGCTACAGTTAAATTAATTTAACATATTTACCATATACCATATGTCAAAGTTATGTTGAAGCACTGAGAATCTGAAATGTAATAATAGCACAATAGTCAAGATTACTAGTCTTGGGGTCAGGTAGACAGAAAGACTGACTTTTGAATCTCAGTATTGCTACTTGCAAGCTCTGTGACCTTTGGAAAATTACTTACCCTTTCTGTGTTTCAGTTTTCTCATCCATAGTTATGGCTATTAGTACCATATAGGATGGATCGAGATCATGCATATGTCAGTCTTATGTGGCTGTCCCTTAAGGGAATTTTCGGTTTAGCTCAGTACTTTCTTCCATCTCCAAAACAAAAATGCAGGCTGGTGCCTTAGCATGTAGTGGATATATTTCTGAAGATCTTGTAGAAAGAAGGAAGAGAGGGTTTATATGACATTACACTCTGTAAACTACCTTAATACGTCCCCATTACACACTTCCATTCTCTGCCAAAGTTACTCTGTGGCCTCTCTGCCTATCAGGGACCCGTTCTCTGAACATTGCTCAGCCTGGGTCCAGTCTCCTCTCTATTTCTGGGACAAGCACACCCTTTTCATCACTCATGGAGATGAGCTTTGACACTGATGTGGGACCAATCCCACACAGGCACTATAGAACCTGCCAACATTCACTCCGTATGATTTTCTTCATCTCACGAAACCTGTAAAGAACTTATTGTGGTGTATGGAACACAGTAAGTTCTCTATAAATGTTACATGTTGTATTATTATGAGAAGTGGGGAATATAGCACTTATAGGTGAATATTAAGTTCAATGTTTGGTCTGATTTCTTGCAGTTCTCAGACGAGCGTGTGTCCTACTATCTCTTTGTGGATAGTCTAAAACCTATTGAACTACTCATTTGCTTTTCTGTGTTGGTACGCTGGGGAGAATCTGGAGGTAAGAGAGCTCTGAGGAAATTACAGACTTAAAGCCCAGCACACTTTCATTCAGTCCAGGGGAAATACAATAATAATATTTTAAGGCCCTGTATGAAGGAACTTATTTCCTCTTCAGACCCTCTTCAGACGATTATAGGAGATGGTGTGTATATCTCCTGTCATCGTCTTGCTCCCCAAACATCAAGGGTTGTGCTCAATTTTACCACCCACACCTCTTCCTGCTGTCATCTGTTCACCACCTGGCACACCTAGACACCCTGTCCTTCAATTCTTTCAAAATCTATATTGAAGAACATGAACTGTTTTTCCTTTAATTTGACAATTCTAAAGATCTTTTTTTCTCATCCACCTACTTTCATGATTATACTTTAGAACTCATTGTACCAATAACTGCATCATCTCCATCATCTCAATTTCAAGCTCTATTACAAACCCCCTCCCCCCATCCTCCCACCCCTGATTCTCCAGTTCACTCTCTTGGGAACTCTCACTCCTACAATTGTTTGACTTCACTGGGACTACCATCCATTGACTCTACCACTTTTCTCTTTCCTTTACTCTCCTCATGTCTTTATTTCTCTCATTACCAGTATATTTTCCATGCTCCACCATTATAATTGTATTCTCACATGTACCTCAACCCTCTCATCTGACGTTCCTGGAGAAATCACAATATTGGGTGAACTCAACAGTGGAACTCTGCACCAATCCTGTGGTTACATCAGAGCAGCTGAATGTGACTGAAGAAAAAAAAAAATAACCATATCAGCTAGCTTCACTTTAAATCGAGGACCACAGATCTCAAAAAGGCCTTGGGGCACCGATGACATTTCTCAAGTGTGTTTATTCTCCTACTCTCGTTTTTCTGGATGTCTATCTTAGACCTTCAAATCTCTCCCTTCAGATGTTCTCTACCCACTCTCATCCTTACTTATTTTCAACTGATGATGTTTTTACTGAAGAGATAGAAAAAAATTCAGAAATGGTCTGCCTCATCCTCCCATAATGGACTCTCCTCAACTTTAGTCGGCCTCCCTCCTCTTCTAAGAGATGGACTGTTCTTGCTTCTCACTAAGACCAGCCCTTTGCACACACACACAATTTGCACAAAATATTAATTATTTGGCTTGTTTTCTTAAAACATTTATCTCTAACTAAAATTAACAGTACAATACATATTTTTGAGTGCTTCATATTGAAAGTCCTACCAACGTCGAGGGCAGAGACTATGCCTTTGCACTGAGATATAACCAATGTTTTCAATGGTATCAAGAATATAGCAGGTGAGCAATAAATACTTGTTTAATAAACTTTTCAAACTTTAGTGGTGTAGGCTTAGTAGTTCTACCTAAACAAGAGCTCCTAAGCCAAACCATGTCCTCAAACATTTAAATTCTATGTGTATAGAGGTGCTTTGGGTCATGTTGGGACCCTTATATACTCAGCTTGAGTATTATCTGAAAATAAGGTAAAAAGATAAGTCCCAGAGGTGACTATAGTTAAAAATACTGTATGGTGTATTTTAAAGTAATAAGACAGTAAATCTTAAAAGTCCCCATCACAAAAAAAAAATGATGTGTGGTGATGGATGGTAACTGAACTTACTGTGATAATCATTTCATGATATAGCATATATCAAATCATTATGCTGTTCACCTTAAAATAGTGCAATGTTATATATCAATTTTATCTCAATCCTTTTTTTAAAAATTTAAAATGTATTTTGCCCTCAGCTACAGATGAAAAATAGTATTTTTATGAATTTTAAGAGCAAACACATAATATTAACATTAAATATATGTTAATTATTTGCTATTTATACACCCAGTCAAAGCTAAGAATCAAAAGTTAAACCTTTGATAAACAATAGACTATTTTGACCTTGCTTTGCCACCCTCTTAGGAAAATCTTGACATCTTTTTTTTTTTAAGTACATCTAGAGGTATATTCTAATTACTGCCATAGATAGTAAAAGTGATGGTGCACTCCAATAAATGTCCTTGCCTGCTCTGTTCCTCACGTTCCCATCCCTGGTTTCCTCACCTGAGGAGATGCTTATGAGGAAGGAAGATCTGGATTCCACTTGAATATTATTTCCAATAAATATTTACCCAGAGTAATTTCTAATGTTTTATGAAAATATTAGAACATCTCTATTTCCTGATGTTATTATGATTAATGTTGTGAAATGATGGCCAGCTATACTCTAACAATAAAATTTCAATATTTTTCACTTTTTCTAGCTCTTACAAAAGACAGCCCCCAGGTAGAGCCTGGACTACTTATAGTTGAAACATTTTTTTGGAAATCTGTGAAGCCACGTGACGTCATTCTGAAGATTTATACTTATAACACCAAGGCATCTATGGTTCGCCTGCCTATTGGGTATGGAATGACTTTAATTTTCTCAGCATAGGAATTTTTAAAGTCTTGTAAGCTGTTAATTATTTAGTAATTAAACAATAAAGACTCTCAGATATTGCTCCCTAATGTGATTTGATAAAGAACAAGTGCCGGGAGCCAATTCCAGCATGTCAGCAAGGGCTGAATCATCTGGAGTGGCAAGGGCATGTCCCCAAACCTGAAAAGGGATGATTGCTTGGCTGCCAGACAGCTCAGGGCATCTGAATCTACATGTTATTGCCTCCTACTGGCCAAACACCTGAACAGCCATAGGCAAATTCTTCCAATCTGACAATGGACTCTGTAAATGAAACCTGACCCTTTGATGTGTGTATCTCTGCTCGCCTCAGGACAATTTGTGTTAATACAAAGCATGGGGTCCTGAGACAAGGAGATCTTAGTTTCTTTAGCTAGGCTCCTCTGACCCCCAAAATGCCTTTCAAAATTATTCTTCGTCTCTGGACTCTTTATTAAGTTACACACAGCCCTTCTCCAGATTTCTGAATCCTTCTAGATGCTGGAACAAGAACCCCGGCAAACAAGTCTATCATTATGGTTCTTGAGAACAAATAAATTGAAAAAATGTTGTACGAAAAAACCTCTTCTGGAAGATTCATAATTGTCAGACTAGTAATTTCTTTAGTAAAACATATGGATTAAATTTATTTAACCCAGAATTTCCTAAAATTCATTTATTGAAAAATCCTTTTAGTTTTCTTGTAAATCTCATTCTATTTCTTAGCAAGAACCATGGTTTTATTAAAAAGATTGAGAAAGAGAGCATTTCTCCTGCCAAACCATAGTTTTATCTGCAGTTTATTTTTCATTTTACTTGTAGTTTTATTTTTCATTAAGATAAAGTTGACTAATCGCATCACATTTTCCATTTTAAAGAAAACAGGAATAATCAAAGAGTGTTTTTGATTTTGGTAAATAAAATCCAAAATATTACCTCATATTTTAGATGAATTAAATATTTTTCCTGGATTTCCCAAGATCAATCATGTTAATTCTATGTGATCAATGACAAGCTATGGCTGTGGTACAAAAAAAAAAAAAGCAGAAGCAACAAAATCATCTGCTAAAGTAATCTATGGCAAGCATACAATATTTCTTAAAATATAATGAATTTTAAAACTTCAATAATTCTTAAATCTGCCTTAAAAACTCTGGCATGGAGAGATTCTCTAAGAAATCTTTCTCTTTCTGAGTGCTCATTCATCGAGACAACTAAGGTCAGGGAACTAATAAAGAATCTTCTTATATTCACGTTTTCCTCCACTGGGCTTCAACTATCAGCATGTGTGTTTTGAACATGCTCTAATTGCTCAATAACTGAGAGAAACGAATCACCTGCTCTCAATGACCCTGCAACCTGGTAGGAGAGACATAAACCACATTCATGAAAGTATGTATTTGTGAGAAAGTGACTATGAAATCTACAGAGTCTTACACCGTGAATTATTGTTGTTCAGGAAGCATGGAGAGGTGTCTTTCCCAATGTGACTGCAGTGTGTGAGAGGTACCACCACAGTGTGTACATCTGTCACTTAGTGTAACTATTTCGTCTGACAGTGAAATGTAGATTCTATGATATCTGATGGCTCTTTACAGTGAAAATTCAAAGGGCTTTATTCCATCTGTGTTAAAGAAGTCATTGCTTACTAATGTTTAACTTTGAGCACAAACTGTCATCAAGAAACACACAGAGGCAAGAATTCCAACAAAAGAAGCCCTTGGTCCTCAGCATTCTCCATTCTCTCTAGGAGGCATTTGCTGCTCCTCACTGCGTACTCGCCCATCGGGCACTCCTTACACATCTGCAGCATGGTGAATTTTGTCATCGGGGATGAGGATGTGGTGCTGCCCAACTTTGAGCTGGTAAATAATTTTAGCAACTGTGACGTGTGTGTGTGTGTGTGTGTGTGTGTGTGTGTGTGTGTGTCTTATTTTCAAAGAATTTGCACTAAACCATGTTCTTATTTTATATTTGACTTACCCATTTTTAACCCTTTAAAACTAGTATGAGTATATTCTGCAAGAAATTCCTGAATATGACATGTACAATAAACACTCTAAACTCTCTAGGGATGCAAATAAAATAATTATAGCTTTTCTCTAAAAACTACCTTCACCTCTGCTCTGTTGAATCCTCTTTCACATCTGTAAACATTTCACGTAGATTCCATAGTATTAGTGGTCTTTCGGGAGGTAGAAGGATCAGTACAGTCCTTTTTAATACAGTTTAAAATTTGATATTATACCTCTCCCTTGGCTTGAGGAACCTGCAGTGTGTGTCCCTGGGATTCAGGAGGAGAGGATCATGGAAGGTTCTGTCCCTCTCCTTCATATCCCCTTCCTCCTCCTCATGGCCTCTCCTTGGTTTCTGAAAGAAGAGAGGAGGTAAATGGATTCAGCACCTCCCCCGAGGGCCTGTCTCAGTTTTAGACAGTGGTCCCCTCTTTAGATATGTAGGTATGTACATTTGGGGGGCAGATTTGCATAGGGCCTTCCCACTACAAAAGTCAGCTTTATCCCTTCCCCCAATCCATCTCCTACATAGCACAGTTTCATAGTAACAAGATGGGATTTTCTCAGCCAGAGAGTAAGCTCTTGGTCAGGGTAGCATCCAGATGGCTTAAAATCAACTCCCTTCTGCTGTATTTCCGTGGCCCAGTCAAGCTGAGGTTATGCATTCTTGCCTCTCTGGACAGTGGTTGTGCAGGCTGCCCCGTGGTTGCCTCCAATCTTTGCTGCACCATCTCTCACCAGCCTCTCCCTCCTGCTCAATGGGCACAAGGGAAGAACAGCAAGCCCACGTTATTAATAGAGGTCCCTCATTACCTTCATTATGTTTACCCTGCTTATTTTAAATTCTTGTTTGGTCTTTTCTCTCTCTAAAAAAATAACTGCTTTAGATAGCATGGATTTTCTGCTTCGTTTCTTTCGTTGGTGGCTTAACTTCCTAGGTGCTTAGTTATTTTGGTCTGTGAACCTCTATTTCCCTGGGGTTATCAACTCCTCCATCTTATAAAATTATTGGGGCTCAAGGCCAGGCCCCAGTGTTCTTTGATTCTAATGAAAAAGCAAAAGGGGACAGACTTTTATTGTTTCTTCCTAGTTGGTAGCAGGAAGGAGCCAGCATCCCATGCTAGTTCGCCCTCTTCTTTTTTTAAAAAAATATATTTTTTATTGATTTTAGAGAGAGAAAGAGAGAGGCAGAGAGAGGTAGAAACATAGATGAGAGAGAATCATTGATCAGCTGCTTCCTGCATATCTCCTGGTTCATGGGCCAATGCTCAACCACTGAGCCACACTGGCTGGGCAACCATCTGGTTTTCTTGATCTTTATTGCTCTCTCCTGGACCTTTCCCTGCCCGTCTGTCCTCAGACCCCATGCTGTTTTTTGTCAGACTAGTCCCTAGATATTCTTCAGAACTAAGTCTGGATATTAATACTGTGGAGAAGCTCCCCACAACTCCGACATCAGGTACGCAGTCTTCCTATGTGTTCCCACTGCAGCAGGAACCACTTCCTTGTTTGAAATCTCTGAGACAACACCACCCAGCGAACGGCTGTGGTGAAATAACTTCTCCATAAGTAACTATTGAATCAGCCATGTAATAGAGATTTAACATATTCACAGAAATTAAATTGTTGTTAACCTAACTCCACTTGACTACATGAAAGTGAGGCTGGCTGCGATGCCTTGTCTTCACAGGAGAGCTTCCGATTTACAGAGCAGGCTCTCACGATTTTGAAGGCTGTTGGAAATGTGGTTGCTAATTTCAAAGACAAGGGCAAACTCTCTGCAGCTCTGAAGGACCTACAGACAGCCCACTACCCTGTGCCCCTCCACAACAAAGAGCAAACTGCACAGCACTTCAGGGTAAGCACGTTCACCACATGATCTTCTTAGGAGGAGACTTTCTCATAGAAAGTGACTCCCAAATCAGAGCCTGAGAAATACTGTGGATGAAGGCAATTTGGGGGGAAGCAGAAATGATGGAATAGGCAGAATGAGATGATAAAGAATGTGGTGTTCTGACTGACTTATTGCCAGAGGGAAGTGGGCTGGAGAAGAAGGTCCTACTATATGGTAACAGAAGATTTGACTTTGGGTGGTGGGCACATGGTACAATATACAGATGTTGTAACATAGAAACTCACACCTGAAACCTATATGTTCATGTTGACAAATGTCACCTCAATAAATTTAATAAATCAGGGGGGAAAAAAGAATGTGATATTGGTTGCTGTGGGCGCTGTGGCTGAATTGTCCAGGGGATGCAGATGAGTTAGGATATTCTTCAGAAGGATCCCACTAAAGCAGGGGTCCTCAAACTATGGCCCGCGGGCCACATGCAAATACAAATATTGTATTTGTTCCCGTTTTGTTTTTTTACTTCAAAATAAGATATGTGCAGTGTGCATAGGAATTTGTTCATAGTTTTTTTTAAACTGTAGTCCAGCCCTCCAACGGTCTGAGGGACAGTGAACTGGCCCCCTGTTTAAAAAGTTTGAGGACCCCTGCACTACAGGATGGGAGATGGTGACACACCCACCAACTCTTTCAACTCTTTTTCCACTGACAGATGGTTACTCCTAGGGGTGACATAACTTCCCCACAGTTAAAACTTCCCCGGGGGTGGGGGTGGGGGGACTGCGTAGTATTCTGGCTTCACAGAAAGCATCGAGGGAGTGAAACAGAAAGACTCAGAGGTACCCGCTAGGTTTGGGTTTTTCAATCCAGACATGATTGAAATGTTGGGCCAGATGATTTCTGTTGTGGGGCATGGTTGGCCTACACCCTCGAGATGCCAGTAGCATCCTATTTTGACAACTAAAAATGGCTTCAGACATTGTGAGATGTCCCCTGGGCAGTAGCATTGCCATATCTAGCAAATAAAAATACATGGCACCTGGTTAATGTTATTTCTTTTTTTTTTACTAAAGACATTTTTAGATAATTTAGGTTTACAGCACAATTGACAAGTTACAGAGATTTCTCATACTCTCCCTGCCCCCCCCCAATCCCCCAAAACACACACACAGGTACAACCTCCCCCATTAGCAACATCCCCACCACAGTGGGACATTTGTTACATCCATCAACCTACATTCACACATCATTATCTCTCAAAGTCCTTAGCATACATTAGGGGTCATTCTTGGTGGTGTACATCCTATGGATTTAGACACATGTATAATGACATGTATCCATCATTATGATAGCAAACAGAGTATTTTCACTGACCTAAAAATCCTGTGTTTTACCTACCCATTCTTCCCTCACCCCAGCTCCTGGCAACCACTGCGCTTTTCATTCTCTCCATGGTTTTTCCTTTTCCATAATGTCTTATACTATAGCTGGAATCATACATTATGATTTCAAATCGGCTCCTTCCACTTAGTAATATACTTTTAAGATTCCTCCATGTCTTTTCATTGCTTGATAGCTCTTCTTTTTAGTGCCGAATAATATTCCATTGTCTCGATGTGCCACAGTTTATCCATTCACCTGCTGAAGGACATCTTGGCTGCTTTCAAGCTTTGACAATTATGAATAGAGTGGCTATACACATCCATGTATTAGGTGTGTGTGTATGAACATAAGTTTTTAACTACTTTGGGTAAATACTAGCCTGCATGACTGCTAGCTCATAATAAAAGAATGTTTAGCGGCTTTTTCATTCCCACCAGCAATGAAAGTAAGCTTCTGTGGCTCCATATCCTCAGCAGCCTTAGGAGTTGTTTCTGTCCCACGTCCTGGCTTTTTCAGTGTGTAGTGCTATCTGGTTGTTGTTCTAATTTTCATTTCCCTGATGACATACGATGTGGACCATCTTCATATGCTTAATACCACCTGCATGTCTTCTTGGGTGAGTTGTATGTTCAGCTCATTGGCCCATTTTTAATCAGGTTGTTTGTTTTCTTATTGTTGAGTTGTAAGAGTTCTTTGTATAATCTGGATAATAGTACTTTATTATATGTGTCTTTTGCAGATATTTTCTCCCTTTCTATGGCTTGTCTTCTTATTCTCTTAACATTTTCTTTCACAAAGAAGGAGTTTTTCATTTTATGCAGTCTAGCTTATCAATTCTTTTTTTCATGAATCATGCCTTTAGTGTTCATCTAAAAGGTCATTTCCATATCCATACTCACTGTTTTCTCCTAGGTTATCTTTTAGGGGTTGTATAGCTTTGTATTTTATATTTTCGTCATTAGTAGATTTTGAGTTAATTTTTGAGAAGTATGTCAGGCCTATGTTCTCAAGTTATTTCAGCAAGTTAAATTTTAATTTTTATATTAACAAAAAACATGTGCAATAAATAGGACATATACTAAAATTATTTATACAAAAAATTATTTTATGTATTATTCCAATTTAACTGGGTATTGGGTTTTGTTGGGGAAAGGTAATTAAAAACAAAATCTCCTAACTCATAAAACCTCTCTATGAAAATAGAAGGGAAAGAAGATAATTTTGTCATTGAGTGAGTATTAAACCAGGATAAAATGCACATCACATCAATCTGTGAAACAGATTACCAAGACAGTAAGAAATCTCACCCTCTTGCATGGCCAAGCACATATAGCCCATTACAGACATGTTCTAAAGATAGATGGTCACTAGTAAAAGAACTTGATAGCACCATCCGTCACACAGAGTGAATACTAAATGCACTCGGTATTGGGGCTGCTTGACTGAGTTTACTAATTGACTCTATTCAAAAGAAAAATAAAGTTCTCTAGTATTTATAACAAAAGTAGTTTTTTACAACTTAGATACTAGAAATAGTGGTGTCATCTCCCAGAAGATTACTTTTCAAAAAGATAATTCCAAGGTCCTTGAAAAATATATTTCTGTATCTTAAAGCTGGCAAGGGCTTATTTAGCTTTTAAAAAGAATTGCATGCATTGTAAAGAGAGAGAAAGAACTTACAATGATAAATTTTCTAAGAAAAGGGAAGACAGGATCCTCTTCCCTTATTTTTCATAAGGAGAATTAAGTGTCTCTTTATTTATTTATTTATTTATTTATTTATTTATTTATTTATTTATTTATTTATTTATTTATTTATTTATTTATTTATTTATTTATTTATTTATTTATTTATTTATTTATTTATTTATTTATTTATTTATTTATTATATTTCTTTATTGATTTCAGAGAGGAAGGGAGAGGGAGGGAGAGAGAGAGAGACATCAATGATGAGAGAGAATCATTGATCAGCTGCCTCCTGCACGCCCCCTACTGGGGATCGAGCCCACATCCCAGGCATGTGCCCTTGGTCAGAATCGAACCTAGGACCCTTCAGTCCGTAGCCAGTGCTCTATCCACTGAGCAAACCAGCTAGGGCAGTGTCTCATTTTTTAGCTGTATTTTCCTTTGCAGCGTCCTATTGTTTTTATTTGGAAATCTTACCTGGGATACAAATCACTCCCAATTGAAAACCATTTACCTGGGACATGAATAATATACAAGAAATATCTGCCGTGATCCACCTCTTGAACCAGTATGATTGGGCCTTCTTTAGGTGAATTCTGTCATCCACTCTTAAAATGGTGGCTCAAGGTGGTAGTCACAAGCTCTAAAATTATTAAATCATTATCTGGCAAGGCAACAATAGAGCCCAGTGCTGGCCCCAGGCCATGATTGGTCTTCAACACCTCTCTCCTCTCCTTCCCATCCCATTCTAGATCTCCCCTTTCTTCCAGCCAGTGTTTCATCTGATCTAGTTGGTTGCCTGATGGGTGACTGAGACCACCCATCTGATAGATACAATATCTTGACTGCCCTATTCTTATCAGGCTGTGAATGCTACAATTAATCATTTTTTGTAGAAGCACCAAGAAGTATCTGAGCAAATGCAGACATAATTCTTCCTGTCCCCATTTTTGTGGCAGAAACCCTATTCTTCCCCAACTCTGTTATATTAGTTCTGTTTTTCCTGCTTGTCCACCAGGATGAAGAACTCAGTCTTTTCCTCAGCATGACTCATATGTCATAGTTAAGATTTATTGTAAATTATGTTGTGTTGCCTGGTGGGGTCTTTCCCTGCTACCCAACTCCAGGGATCAGATCCTCCATTCCAGCAAACTCCCTGTTGTGGGGACAGAAAACACTAATTATGGCAAATGAGTGACATGATGGTGAGAGAGACAGTCCTACTTCTCATTTTTAAATCCTAGGTCTGTTTTAGCTACTATATATAGAGCACTACATATTGGCCTATGGTTCTGTACATGCATCCTGCATCCTGGAAGGTACTGCTTCAGTTATGCAGGGTGTCACCTCCAGGCATTTATTTTTTAGCTGAGCCTTTTATATGCCATTCCAATCTACCTAAAATTTTATCAATTCTATCTATGATATATGTTAGGACCAATGGGTTCCAAACATTTCCCGGTAGTTAAATCTGTATAATGTGACCCTTGGTCCAAGAGATGTTAGGCTGGATCCCATGTTTGTAAATCAAATTTTCTTTGACAGTTTAGATAGTGTTGGCAGAGGTACTGAGCACAGGAAAAGCAAACTCATATCTGAGTTAAGTATCAATTCTAGAAGGGCTTGCTGCCTCTCCTTGATAGAAGTTCACTGAAACAACTTGTCACCAAGTGGCTGACTGGGCTCCTCAGTGGACAGCACCATATCAAAGGATCAGTCAGTTTCTGCTGCCGACAGGTTAGACAGCTCAGCCTGGATGGAAGAGGGCCCACTCTCTAGCATGCATGTGTCTTAATCATGAATTTAGAGTACTGGCCACTTTCTGCCCACAGACAGAGGTGGAAGAGGGCCCATGCTGTTGGGCCCATTCATACTCACTATCCCTGCTACCAAAGGGGCCTTTGTGCATGCATCATTTACACAGTAGGGAGCTATTGTGGTAATGAAATCTCTTCATCTTATATTTTGAAAATTACACATCTATATGACATTTTTCAGAGAGCCAAGTTCCATAAATCAATAGATTCCAAGGTATTCTCAACAAATCAGGTGCATTGTGTTATAAGCATCCCATGGATAAGCACTCGCCCACCAGTAAATCACATTTGTGTGTGTGCTGGGAGGTCTTTCATTAGCATGTTTATGACAAAAATTGGACCAGGTGATCTTTCTGTCTTTCCTGGCCTGCCTAAACCTCCAGCAGACCGCTCTCTTGCTTTGGATCTCCCGCAAAGCTGATGGTTCTTTGAATCATTCAGTACGTTCTTTAGAATAATATTCCCCAAAGCACAATATTCTACCACCACAATCCAGAGAGGACCACCAAGCATTGTCCTTTTTCTTCATTGCAATATCTTATGCTTTACTTTAGAGGGGATGTCTCAGCATATCCAGCCCTCTGGACACCTAAAATCTCCATTGATGTGGTAAATTCATGAATCTCTATAGGGATGATTCCCCACTCTCTAGCATGCATGTGTCTTAATCATGAAATTTAGAGTACTGGCCACTTTCTGCCCACAGACAGAGTTCACTGAATCAGCAGCATTCACTTATAGACCAGAGGGATGGACTATAGAATGAAGATGATCAAGGACTATGAGCTCTCAAGTGTAACAGAGTAAAAGGATTAACATACTTATATATTGATTTTTCAATTTTTATCTTGAATGTTGAAATATTTAGGACATTTTTAGCATGTCATAGAAAGCTTCAAGGAGCTGGATGTGCTTATGTTGATCTATTATAAGAATACAGGGACATTATTTGACACCTAAGGATAGGAATGACTCAGTGAGGAACTGCAAAGAGGGAACAGAAGACCCCTAGAACTTTCCTTTCTTTTTCTATTTATAAATGTCTTTTCTCTACTCCTAAGTTCATATCATGGAAAATATGGCTCCTCCATTTTACATCCTTTTCCCATATGAGGCAAGTCTAGAATGTCTTGGTCCTGATTTTATATTATTGGCCAAAGTAACAATGATTTGCTCTTGAGTTAACAGCTTGCACTCAGGATTGTCTACGATTGCCGGGTGATGGGGCAGATACATATACAGGTTATGCGATTAGGTGCTGGTTTCTATACATATGGGGAGGAGTGAAGAGTTGTCAGAAGATGTGCACTAAGCAGGAACTGTAACAGTCATTTGCCTTTGAAGGAACCGTATTTCACGCTTTAAGATCAGAATGAAATCAGAGTATGTGCTATAATTGGTGGTTCCTTATAATTGTTGCTTGTCAGGTGACCTCTAAATTCTCTGTGCTTGTGGACTTGTTTATGAGGTTTCATATCATCATTGCTTCAAAAGATGTGTCATTATGTGTATCATTTGACAAAAGCCTAATCCTTCTGGGAAGAATATTAAATGGCATAATAGAGATTCTCAAAAAAATGTGAAGGGAGAGAGATTTTCCTCATACCAAAATGACTCCCTTAAAGGCTTAAACAACAACAACAAAAAGAGAGAAAGGTGTGATTGACAAAAAGTCACCTCAAATGGTATCCCAGGAGCTCTGCATAATGCACCCAGCATAGCGCTTCCTGTGGACAGGGAAATAGCTGAAAGTAAACCAGCAGAAATGTGTTGTGGTTTCATTGTTATTCTCAGTGGCTTGACTGGATAAATGGAATCCCTCAGCATTTTAGGTTAAAAACCATGAAACAACATTGCAAGATGGAATATACATTTTTATTGTTGTCTAAAATCATTCCATCAGTCGTCTTTAGCAAGATAAAAAATGAGCCAGCACCAACACTTTCTGAATGAGGGTCAGTGGCTTCAGAAAACCCCAGGGACAAAACTAGAATATTCTTTAGGCAATGATGCATCTTCAAAGCCTTTGATAACATGAAGGACACATTATATAGGAAAAACAGATGTTAAGTATTTTCTTTTATAACATGTAAATAATTTTATAAGCAGTAGAAAGAAAAACATGCTGGGGTTTGTTTGTTTGTTTAATCCTCACCACAGGACATTTTCCCATTGATTTTTAGAGAGAGTAGAAGGGAGAGGGAGAGACAGAGAGAAACTCGGATGTGAGAGAGATACATCTATTGATTGCCTCCCACATGCCCCCTACCAGGGCCAGGAGCCTGCAACTGAGGTGCATGCCCTTGGCCGGAATCGAACCTGGACCCTTCAGTCCACAGGCCAATGCTCTTTCCACTGAGCCAAAAATGGCTAGAGCAAAAAACATGTTTTTAACAAAACTAGAGGAAGGTTAAAATATCAGTTATGGAAATCAAAGAACGATGTTAAGTATTATCAAAAAATAATTTGTAAAAGTATGAGTTTGAATAAATTTTTGGAATATGTAACCAATTTATGTAGCTTGTTTTATTTTTCATGTGTGTTTAAGTGTGATAAATGATGAAAAACTGTGTCTAAATCTAAAAGAGCTTTTTTTACA
Organism: Myotis brandtii; assembly: GCF_000412655.1. NCBI lineage: Eukaryota > Metazoa > Chordata > Mammalia > Chiroptera > Vespertilionidae > Myotis > Myotis brandtii. The sequence continues at coordinate 1,348,362 of NW_005371219.1, forward strand.
ATAAGAAGTAAATACTCATAGATAATAAGAAAGTGATAAAAACTCTAAGTAGTCTATTTTTTTTCCTTTAGCACATGAAATAATAGTTTCTTACAATAGATGGCATCTTAGAATCTATGAAATACTGTATCTAACTTGCTTAAGCTCAAGGACCATACTATTTTTATCTTATGCTGAATCATTTCAACCAGTTTAATGTTATATTTTGATTGAGTATACATTATAAAAATTGTTATAGTGATAACATTTTATTAGATTAGAAAGTCATATGATTATTTTGGTTTCTTCCTGGATGAGTGAGACTTTGAAGAGTTTTTTTGTAGATTGTGCATATATCTGAGAAATATATTTTTAAAACTTTTAGAGTATCTGAAGTTTTTTAGACCTCTCTGACCAGATAATAGTATTTTCTTGGTTTAAAAAATACACTAACCTATTTCTGTTTTAGTGTTTTCACACTTCCTTATGGCGTTTAATGAAAAAAGCTCAAGTAACGAAACCTCCTTCATACTTTAAATTTGCATTCCGTGCTATGGTTTTGGACTTGGATGCACTCGATTCCTTTTTGGAAGAGCCTTCTGTAGGTACTGATTAATTTTAGATAATTATTAGACAAAAAAAATTCCCAGACTCACATAGGAGAAATAATTTGAGAGAAGTTCACTCAAAGTGTTTGTGGAATTGTAGAGTTCAAGGTGTGCTCTGGAATGCTCACAGGGTTCCAAGGTTCTTGTGTGTCCCCTACCACACATACATCCAAAATCTCCTTGTTTCATTTGTTCCTGACCTTAAAAGGTATGAAATTCCCTAATATTCAGGGTGCCCCCCCAAAAAAATGTATACATACTTTAAAAGCTGATAGCTCAGTTTTGAAAATGAAATGTATTTTAATGTACACTGCCTTTATTACTATTCAAAGTGTGTGTATACATTTTTGGCATACCCTATATACAATATGATTTGAGGGATTCTGGAAAGTTTTTCTGATCCAAGTAATACTCCTTTCCCGCCTCTCCCAATGCTCCACTGTATTTCCACCCTTTTAACATTTTCTCTTAATTTTGAGAGAAGCCTCTTGCTACTTTCACAGAAGACTTATTAGTAGTTCACTAAGGTGTCAGTATTTAGTGTTACCTTCTCCAGAACAGTTATTTTCTAAACAAGGATCATGTACAGAGGACAATGTTAAATAAAATAATAAATCTATGGTTGTGGCGCCTTATATGTCAGAGGGCTTTAGTAGTTAAAGACATTGAAAATTGGGGAAGAGATTAAATATAACTTTCAGTGCAAAGTTTATTTTTCTCTGTCCAGCAGAATTCACTGAAGTGAAATATTACATGCCAGTAAATGATAAAGAGACAGTAGCAGCAGCAATTAAAATTCAAGCCGCATGGAGAGGGACTTACGTGAGATTGCTTATGAAAGCTAGGACACCAGGTATAATTTTTCAATCACTTATAAAATGAACTTGCCTATATATCAATGAATATTTGTGCGTGTATTAATGAAAAATATTTTAGAATCATGTTATTTTATGAATAGGCTAAATATTTTTATTTCTATAAATATTGAAATTCTTTGAGATCAAGGTACATTGTCAGTACACTCACTCTCTTGCTTCCAGAATTTAGCACAGAGTAAGCACACAACAAATACTTGCTAAAAGAATGAATGAATGAATGAGAGAATGAATGAATGACTCAATGAATAGGTAAATGAAAGAATGAACGAATTGAATGAAGACGCTTCTATGTATGTCCATGGTGACATACATTTAGAAGACATACATTTTAAGTGTATTAGTATATTTATGAAAGCAAATATATTTGTGCACACAAAATAAACAATTGTGTGAAAAGGTTTAACAACCTGTTGCAGTAAAACACTGCAGAGGCAAAAAATTAATACAATTATTTTCATACTGCAATTTTGTTTACATTTACATAGGAAAAGCCTTACCTCTAGTAGAATTCTTCGACTTTATTGAAACATTTTGTTGTAAGAACTGTCTTTTACAACATTAATGAGAATCATCCAAATGTTTGCCTAAGCAGTAAAAACTATACATGCACAAATGTAGAACAACCTAACTAGATTGCATAGTTTCGTGAAATAAAAATATTACTGTTACCTGATTTTTATATTTCTTCTATTAGAAAAATGATTATAAATTTTTCAAATAAACTATACAGTAAAATATACTTTTTATTGTCCAATTGCTGCAAAAGTTACATTCATATGATCATTTCTTCTCTTGATGAAGACAAAATTTGAGCAATTTAAAAGTGTTTTCATAGTATTTGCACGCCTTTCATTCAGCACATACTTATAGAATAACGAGTATTCAGCACTGTTCCAAATTCTGGCCTTATAGGAGTGAGTAAAATTGGCAAGGTTTCTGCTCTGATGAATCTCGTGTTCTACTGGTGGTGGGCAAATAGTAGACAAGTAAATATATTAAGATATTAATTTCAGATACTGGTAAGTACTTTGAAAAAATCAAGATGAGGTAATTAGAAATATGTCAGTCTTTTACATCAAATTTGAAGTGTTTACTATAGATTTGCATTTTTCTTTCTAAAACATTTACTCTTAAGCCATTTGTGGATTATTCTTTAGGTTGAACTTAGTGGAATCTTATTATCCACTGTTTTTTGTTTGTTTGTTTGTTTGTTTTGTTTTTTAGAAAACTTGGATGGATTATTTTTTCTGACATGATACTTTTCAAAACAAATTTTTGGTGCGATAAAAAGATCTGATGTGAACTCATTAATGAGTATTTTATTAGATAAGAGAATATTTTATGATTTTTTAAGCTAAAAATAAAGTGAAAGCATAAAATGGTGAGCAATGCTGTCTGCTAGAGGGATATATCTTTATATTTTATACATGATTTTGCTGCTAATAAAGCCTATGACTTTGATACCACCTGACTCATGAGTTTCAACTTCCTTTGTAGAAAGAAGGCTTTGAACAAAATAATCTTCCAGGAAACTTACAGCATTTATATTGCTATTTTTATTGCTATTTTTAGACACAAAGGAAAATGCCAGTGTTGCAGATATTCTTCAAAAAGTTTGGATTCCATTGGAAATTAATATAGATCAGTATGCAGTTTCTCTCTTAAGGTAAAACAATATAATGATATTTCTTTTTTTACTTAAAAAATTTTTAAATTATAGTTGACATACAATATTATACTAATTTCAGATATTCAGCATAGTGATTAGACATTTATATAATTTATTAAATCATCATCCAAACAAGTCTAGTACCCATTTAACACTGTACATAGTTATTACACCATTATTGACTATATTTCCTATGCTGTACTTTACACCCCCATGACAATTTTATAATAACCAGTTTGTACTTCATGTTTTCCTCTTTTTCACCCATCCCTCCAACCCCATTCTGGCAACCATCAATTTGTTCTCTGTATTTATGGATTTGTTTCTGTTTTTTTTTTCTTTTTCTTTTTTTTTTTCCACATGAGCCAGAAACTACACCCAATGCCTTACTCTCATATAAATGAAGTGCTAAAAACATGACCTCCCCTATGAGGGTATAAGATCAGTTCACTGTGGAGGTGTATTTGAAACACAGGCATAAACACAATTACTCCCTGGATCATGAATTAGGTTCTTCCTTAAAAAAGAACTTCAGATTACTTTGGGCACCTTTGAGTGACATCTTTCATGGTTGACCTGGAGTGGTCTGCCCTACCTTGATGCCATGACTGATGAGCCTCACACCTCCCTTTGATCAATAACTGTCATACTTTATGCTAATTTTTACCAATTTCTTATTTTGTAAATAGAATTTATTTTTAAAGTTGCTTTTGCCATTGGTACTTAAATTGTCTTTATATTTCTAGACTAATGTTTAAAAACAATTGCAAGTCTATTGAATCTTATCCATGCTATCAAGATGAAGAAACTAAGATTGCTTTTGCTGATTATACTGTAACTTATACAGACCAGCCACCAAATAGTTGGTTTATAGTATTCAGGTAAGGTTCTCATATATTGGTAAGTGATGTCTCCCTTAAATGGCATCTATATTCACATGAATAGAGTTTTATTCATGACCGTAGTAAATGTATTAACTTGTAGATTGCTTTCACAGCTTAGTTAAAATTTCATTTACATCTGCTATAGATAAATGAGATAGTACAGAAGTGTTTATTCATGTTTCCTTAAACAAAATATGAAAAATGTGAAGTTAGTTATTAGAGCATTTTATGAGTATGGTAGCCATAATATAATAAATTGATGTGCTTTTAGTATAGAAAGAAATAATTTAATTTCTAAGCAATGGCATATTAGGTAAAAGTCATAAATTACTTACAAAATTGGATTTCTGAAAAGGTTTGCATTGGCATGATAAAATAATATGTTAATCATCATTTTAAGGGAAAGAAATAGGTGCACCTTATAGTTATTCAGAACTTTAAACTTATGTGTTTATTTCTTAGTATCAAACCTAATTTCAAACTTTCTTTACAATTCGTGTCAAGAGAAAGTTCATGCTTTTGTAATTACAGAGAAATATTTTCGTTTCATCAAGATATGATTTTGGTTCCCAAAGTATATACTACAATTCCAGTCTGTATGCTCCATGTTGTTAATAATGACACAATGGAACAAGTGCCAAAGCTGTTCCAAAAAGTGGTGCCTTATCTTTATACCAAGAATAAGGTATGTATAAAATTTATTCTCCCTGTCCGATAGAATGGCATTGAGAAGCTTGCACTTTGTAGAGGTTTCCGGAGGAGGTAGAGTGGAGATGCCTTCAATCTACCTAACAGAGGAATAAATGATGGTCTTGTTCCATAGAACTTCTATTATTTGACAACAGGATGTACTTAATGTGAGTGCTAGGACATTCACCTCTAAACCCTCTTCTTTCTTCTCTCCAAATTAAATAAGGAAAGGAAAGCAATAGACATTCTCATTATTGAAATCATAATATCATACAAACCCTTAAAATGGAAATGGAGCTAAAGAGCTCATTTAGTCCTATCCCTAAATCAAATCAGCTGGTTGTCTCAGTTCCCCACTAGGTCTTTATTCTATTTCTAAATATTTCAGATGACTGTGATTACACATCCACTCAGCGCCTGACACCCTATATTTTCTAGGGCTACAGTTCCTTCCCAGGAAAGGAGCACTTGGCACATTACTCCTGCTGTGTGAACGACCTGTCATTCACTGAAATCACATTGCCTCTCTATTTATTTGAATTTCATATTTGTGTTTTTGTTCATTTCCTCTGGGGGGAAATCATGACAAAAGATAGTGTATACATGCACTGGTAACCAGGAAATCTACTTTAGCTGTGATCTTTCATTGTTTAGCTGTATGACTTTGAACTTCACTTTTCTCTCTGAGCTGTGGTTGTAACTGACTTCTGAGATTTCCATCAGTCTAGATTCTATGCATTATTTTGTAGAAATTAAGATATACCTATCTAATGAGTACTGATTTATAGAAAAAAATTAAAAAGTTTAATGATTCCATAAAAAAACCTAATAGCTCTTTTGAGTTGTTTTATGGATTTTTAAAAATAAGACCTAGATTTCCTTTTGAATAGAAACATTTATTTAATTTGTGATTATTGGAAATAAATAATCACAAAGACTCATATGGATAAGATGATTTCATTCAAGGGGCAACTCTATCAAGGTCATAAATGTCATCAAACTCTAGAAATGAGCTCTTTGTTTTACTAGGTAAGTAAACTTATATTAGTCACTGACACTTACTTACAGTTGCTAATTTTGGTAGGGACCATTTGAGTTGAACCAAAAACGAATCTGATGCTTATTTACAGGTAGCATACTTTGTTGTTTGGATTTGGTTTGTTTTCTGTTTATTAACTCCAGTGAAGATCTCTCTTCTGTGACTAAACATGAATTTGGGGACGTGATGGGGGAGCTCTAAATGATGCATTTTCAGTCAATATGCAGAAGACCATTTTATTTTCCATCTATAATAATAAAAGCATAATATGCTAATTAGACTTTCCCGATGAAGCCGATGCTGCACCAAGCCTCTAGTTTAACTATAATTTTTAATTGTAAAAATGAGACACTCTTGTGTCTCATTATTGTAAATTCAGGATTGCAACAAAGGTAGCTACCCCCTCTCTATCCTCTCATTTTAGCTAATTTGGGAGGGGGGATGAGAGAATGGGGAGGAGGATGTCTAATAGCAGCTTCAGTGGTCCCTTTTGTGGCATGGTTTTCCTTTCTTAATGATTCCTGATCTTTGACTATTTCTCCAAATTATCTCTGTTCCTTCCATATTGTGGTTTCCAGACCTGAATGCAGCCTCTAAGGAAAATCTTGACCCACCTAAATGTAAGGAGGATCATTATTCCATTGTTTTGTAGCTCATGATTGCATTAGCATTTGGCACCTGCAAGATATTTTAACATTTGGTCAACATTTTTCAATGTATGTCCACATAACTAGTGTCCCTCAAGATATTCATTTGTTTTATGTAAAACAAAACAAAACAGTATTCTAGATTTAAAAAATAAAACAGGGATAAACATTCGGGATTGTTTGTTTTATTTTTTCATAATATTTCAAAAACTGTGATTCAAAATACTCATTTATGAAGTTTTTCATTGTGCAGTAGTCTATTATGTTTCTCATTTTACTCAAGAGTCTTAAAATCATTTAGAATAAGCCAGGTCTTCTCTTATAATCCTATCACTGGTTTAGCTTTAGATTTTCACTTACCAATATCTATCCATTATTTTATAACTCTTCTTTTACCTATCAAAGTTATTCTCTAAGTCTACCAGTGGTTCTCAACTTTCCTAATGCCGCGACCCTTTAATACAGTTCCTCAGGTTGTGATAACCCCCAACCATAAAATTATTTTCATTGCTACTTCATAACTGTAATTTTGCTACTGTTATAAATCGTAATGTTAATATCTGATATGCAGGATGTATTTTCAAGGGTCGCGACCCACAGGTTGAGAACCGCTGGGACCAACAAAAAATAAGTCATTTTACTGTTTTGCTTCTTTAACACAGTACACCAGTTCAAATAATAATGAAAATAGCAGTAAATCTTTGCATTACAATTGGCAGATAAAAATACTTTCATATAGCTGATTTATTTTCCTTTTCTCCTTGCTCTAAACATATCAAAAGGTCTTCATTGGTGTTGCAATTCTCATCTCATTATGAGTATTTGAATTCTAGTTAATATTCCTGGACATTTATTGCAATGTTATGCATTTATTCTATCTTGTACATTCCTGATTTTTGTTTCTGGAAATCTAAACACATCAGAGAGCTTCCTCTCATCTGATAGCAACTGAAATACAAACCTATCTTTTTCTTTCTTATTAGAAGTATCTGGAGTTATAAACTCAAAATTACTTGGAGCTCTTGTGTCTCATTATGCTATTGTGCTTCTTTGTGCCTCATTATCATCTCTTACTTCATTGACTCCTTGGCCAGATATCCAGTTATGTTGAACCCAACTATTACCCACTAGTATGTCATCCCTTTCTCAGGCTCCTTAGCTGCTGCTTTTCTCCAGCTTAAAGAGCTCATCTCCAGACTCACATTTCGGTTTCATGGAACCAGATCTGCTGTAAATTTGATAGCTTTACCTCCCAAAGGAACTACATTTCTATAATCTCTTCTGCTTTTCTCTTCTTGTACTTAGATGATTCTGAGAAGACAGGGATATCAAGTAGGAAGCTACTAGGGTACTCCAGGATGATGCAATGATGAAAAGCTGCCTTAGGAACCAATAAAACAATTTATTTGTTTTTATTTATTACTACCATTAATCACTTTATCTTATAGGTAGGGAATCACACAAATCAGTGTTAAGTTATTCATTTTCTCTGAAAACATGTCAGATGGCTCTTTCTAGGAGGGATTTCAAGAAATAACACTACTGATTTGATGTTTGTCAAAGATCTTGGGATCTTTATGAATATCAAGATGATAAAGTATTTCAGTATTGAAAAGCCACATATTGTACGTTGAAGAAACTAGCAACAATGTGACTTCGTTCTGTGTAATTCTGTTTTCTTATAGAAAGGATACACATTCGTGGCTGAAGCATACACTGGTGACTCATATGTATCAGCCTCACGATGGAAACTGCGTCTCATTGGTTCTTACAACCCACTCCCAAGCCTCTCTCGAGATTTTCCATGCAGCACCTTTGCCATAAAAGAAATCAGAGACTACTATATACCCAATGATAAGAAAATTGTATTCAGGTATGAATATAATTCAGTACATGATAGAAAGGAAAATACAGTCTTCTTAAAATATTACTTTTATTACATTTTTTACATATTAGTATTATTAAAAATAATAAATTCTGTAGCAAAATTCTGAGTCATTTGGAATTTCAATTTATATACTCTCTTAGAAACTATTAAATTAGAGAGTAATTTGATTATATAGATGGTATACAGGATATCAAGCCTATGTGGTTGCATATAATGGTAATGATACCAGTTTAGTATCATTTGACTTTCATTAAGCATTCTTCATAACACCCTTTCCTCTTAGTACTTCCTTTTTGTGCTACTGCTTCTTTGACTAGTGGGTTTCTCCTGATCTGACAACTAACCTTCTTTTCACGTGTATCTATATATTTTCCATGAAAAGCCTCATTATGGACTCCACTCCCTTTCTCTAATCAGTCCTTTTGATTCCTAATCAGACTTGTCTTTCATCTCCAAGCCCTTCTCTCTATTCTCAATGTCCCTCCACTACTTCAGAGCCTCATTATATTTTGTCTGTAGAAATGCTGTTTTCTGGAATTTATGACTCCATTGTATTCTGCCTGTTTTACTCTCTTTCTCTTCCTAGTCTCTATCAGAAAGTAGAGTGGTTTCCTTTCTAACACATATTTAGAAATGTGATTTCCTTTTTTAAAACCTTTGACATTGACTAAAGAATAAAATCCAAACCACCTGGTAGTTAGCACTCTTGCACAGCCTCCAAACACATGGTGCACTCTCTTGAAAGAAGTAAGCACCATCTCCGGATATTTATGACATAGGAGTTTGCTTTGCCCATGCCTTTCCTGTTGTCTTGAAATAGCCTGGATTCATTTTTGTTATTTTTAAAGATCAATCACTTTTAATGATGATTTTCAACAGTGACTTCTCTGTGCTGAAATTTCCAAATACAATTTGTTGGTACTGGTCATTTCCTACAGCCCCCTCTTCTTTCTGAAAATATGATACAAAAGTTGTCATGCTCATAGGGGAAGAGTTTTAGAGAAGGTTGATTCAAACTTACCAAATTCTCCTGAAAGGTCAACAAACATGAGAACCAGAAGTTTCTAAAGGGTGGTGACAAACTGCTTGAAACTGTCAAGAGCAAGTTTCACACCTGGGTTGGGGGCAGAGTGGAGTGCTGTGAGCGATTGGGAGGTGATGAGACGAGGGCGGTGGAGGTAGCCAAGTCTCATAGATGTGAGCTGGGGAGGAGTGAGAGTCCTTGGATGGCAGGGTTGGCTGAAGATTTTTTGTTTTGTTTTTGTTTTGTTTTGACCTGTTTCTAAGATGGATGAGACTGCACGTGTACAAAAACCAACAACAAGGAGGAATAAGGAGGGGTGTTAAGATAAAGGAGAGGACACTCAGAAAAGCTAATTTTAAGAGAAATTGAAAGTTAATAAGATTCTGAGCATTTGCAAGGATTCCACAATAATAGGGGAGGGGAAACCCAAAACAAAACAAAACAAACAAACAAACAAACAAACAAACAAACAAAAAACCTCTTAAATTGCTTTAAGGGAGGAGTTGGGATGGAGTTTGACTGAATGGTCCAGTTTTCGGCATGAGGTTCCCAACCTGCACAGTAAAGGTTGAGAGTGCAGACGGTGGATACCACTTTTGATTTCTCTGTATTTTGAGAATCACAGAAAGGATTGTTAACAGTAAAGCTCTGAGGCCTACTGCTCTGGCCAGCTGTGGTCCTTGCCTAGCTGGAGAGAAGGAAGATGTATTGGACAAGTTTGGTACTAGTTTGCAGATCTGTCAAGTTTTATAAGTGAATGCTTATCACATCTAAACAAAAAGTTACATTTTCTGTTTAAGATTTAATAATAACAGTAAAGGTCCTATATTTATTTAATTGTACCAGACCTTATTGGGAATTTTGCCCAAGTGTACAATAGCTATAATATTTCCAGGATTTTAGTTGACTTTGCAAAGTGGTTTTTCTTTTAGATGATCACATCAGCAAATTATAGTTTCCTTACTGATTTGAGAAAAAGACCACTACAGTTGCTTAAAAATTGAGTGTCTTTCTTTATAGGTATTCAGTGAAAGCTGTATTACCACACCTTGCTACAATCCATGTACGTGTGTCCAAGCCAGATGCCTTCATCAAGCTACAGATTCTAGAGAGTGAAGAAGTTGTCATTAGCGCCACTGGGAAAGGCCAAGCTATAATCCCAGTATTTAGCTTCTTGGGGAATGAAAAAGTTCTGAGCTCCCAGTGTAAGTTGATTTTTAAAAAGTATTTACTTATTTATGTATATTTTTATTTTATTAAAAAAATTTTAAGGTTGATATTATTGCAGTTGTACCCCTTTTTGTCACTGTAGCCCATGGATATGCCTTCCCAATAGGAATAAAAATTTGGAGGAGCAGAGAACTGAAAAGACTCCACACTGTGAAGACACTATTAGCACACAAATGTAGTGCTTTAGATACAGGGAAGTGTCTAAAGCTCTACATACAATAAAACATGCATGGTACCATATTAGTGAGGCCGAGCTTGGGTAAAATTGCAAGTTAAGCAGATTCTTATGCATTTTTTTAATATGTCTCCTTCTCTCCCATCCTTGGTCCTTCATCCCTGAATACCCCTTGAGTCATTTTCAGTACTCAATTCACATCTGTAATTTTTCATTCAAATCCGCCTGTACAACGTTAAGCATCTCCATGAGACTCATAAAGTAATTTGCTTGCCAGACACAGTTAGGTGTTTATATAAATGAAGTTTAGAATTCAGCTAAGAACTCCGGTGGAACCCTAGGCATAGTTCTGAGCTCCTTTGCTTCTCAGGTACCTCCTTTGGTACCCTGTCTCACAAACTCCGATCTTTGCTTCCTGAACATAACAACACTGATGCTCCCTGTCCGGACTCTCCTTCCTTGTGCAGTTCAGAAGGTTCTCACAGGCAGAAATCTGGGGAAGTGGAGCCATCATCTTGTATGTTTCCCTTTTCTGAAGGACCAATCCTGGACTGTCTATTGCCCAGTGACTGCAAGCAGTTGATTTATATATTTTGTCCAATTTTATCATTTTTATGGTATGAGGATAATCCAATGCCCATTATTATGTCCTGGCTGAAATTGGAATACCTCTGTGTTCTTCACTTATGTTCCCTCGATACACATTTAATGAATTAATAAATGATATTCCGCACGTTTTTATTTTTATCCCTCCCAGTGGTACTCATTGTTAATTACAAAATAATGAATGTAGAAATTAAAATGAAAGTTTTTAAAAGGTGTGATAACATATACACACTTACTATAAAACACCAAAGCTGTCATATTGTGTGGTATTGGTGTCACTGGAGTGGCACAGAATGAACGAGAAGTCGTTGAACTGCTGTGTATTCTTTCAGCAGTCAGCGGTTGCTCAGAAGATGCATTGCTCTATGCAAGTCAGATACTGTTATAGTAAGTTTCTGTAAGACCAGAATATTTCCAAGAAGCCAATTGGTTTTTATCTCATTAAAACAAAACAAATTGACTTTCCTTTTGAATGTCTTATAAAGGGAAATAACTAAATAATACAGTCAGTAATAACTGTGCATTTCACATATTTTAACTTAAGCATAATATTTTTTCTATCCAGCTAGCAAGCAAATTCTTTTACTTCATACTCCATCCAAGAAAGATCAAGAAATTTATGCTAAGAAGAAATTTGCCCAGGGAAGCCAGAGATCCAATAAAGGTAGACCTGGAAGTGCACTAGCAGATAGTGGTCAGATTATTTTGGAAGAGGAAACTGGCAATATGCCCGCCCTAGATGAAAATGCTGTCATATCACAGCAGGTATACTTACATTTAAATGAAGTATTCAATTGCACTGCTCCTAAAAATCTCACATAAATTCTCTTCCTAAAAAATGTCAATATATAATGCCCTGTTTATGCACTGTCATGGGTGGATAATCAGAATTGAATTGGACATTATTGAAGGGGGGTTTCTCTATGCCAAAAATTTTAAATATGTGGCAAATTCAATCTGTACACTGACCCTATAGTGTAAATATAATTATCTTATGTTACATATGTGGTTATCTTAAGTTATAAAAGGCCTCATAACTTTTAAAAGGGTCACATATTAATAAAAACTGAGTTGTATATCTTGTTAAAGAAATGTAAAACAATGCATATAATTTAAAGCAATGGAAAAAAAACATGGCCTATCCATTGAAAACTAAAAAAAAAAAAAATGAATTCCAATACGACAGAAATACAATAAATACAAATGGATTATTAATAAGCTGAAAAGATAAATGTTTAAAGTTAGATAAAATCAGGATCCATAGAAAGTTTAAAGCTGAAACAAGAGAGAGCTGTGATGATATTTTAATATCTCAATACACAATTAATGAGATGTTATAATAAACTAGAGGCCTGGTGCATGAATTCATGCACCAGTGGGGTCCCTCAGCCTGGCCTTGAGATCAGGCTGAAACCAGCTCTCCAACATCCCCCAAGGGGTCCCAGATTGCAAGAGGGCACAGGCCAGGCCGAGGGACCCCACCTGTGCACGATTGGGGCTGGGGAGGGACGTGGAGGTTGGCCAGCCAGGGAAGGACTGTAGGAAGGCTCCAGGGTATGTCCGGCCAGTCTTGTTCAGTCCTGATCGGCTGGACCCCAGCAGCAAGCTAACCTACCAGTTGGAGCATCTGCCCCCTGGTGGTCAGTGCATGTCATAGTGAACAGTGGAGTGGCCTTAGCATATCATTAGCATATCATGCTTTGATTGGTTGAACGGCTGATGGGATGACCGGATACTTAGCATTTTAGGCTTTTATTATATAGGATAAAAAGCAAAAATGATTAGAACTACAGAGAAAAATTAATGTTAACAATTAGTTAAGATTTTAACACAAATCTCTCAGCAACTGATAGATCAATCTGAAAAGCAAAACACTTATTATCACTAGGATTTGAAAAATGTAGATATGTGTAAGCTTAACCCTTTAGACATCTACATGAACATCTCCCCTCATAAAAAGAAACATACTTTTTTCATAGCACAGAAAGCCTCAATAAAAAATCAAACTATATTATATAGATCAGAACAAAATTCAGTAATATAGAAATTAATAAACAGCCTAAAATTCCATAAATGTGGAAACAAAATAAAATATACTAAATAATTTTTAGTGAAAACAGCAAAAAGAAGTTATGAAATACAAGGAACTCAAAACAATAAAAAGCTTCATATCAAAATTTGTAAGTCACATCTAGAGTTGCATTTAGTGAAATGTTGACTTTTAAACTAATTCACTAGAAAGCATGAAAGGTTGAAAAATGAGCTAAGCTATAGAAACAAAAAATTAGAAAAAAAGCCAAAGATTAACTCAAAGAAAAAAACTTTAATAGCATTGAGAACAAAGTTTTAAAAGATTAACAAACCTTAATTTTTAAAAGAATAATACAGTTTTCATGCTACTTATAAAACCAATTAAGAAAGAAAATATAAATAAATCAAATATAGAAAAAAAATAGGCTGGAGGTACAACTCCAAACAACTTTAAAAAAAAAGTATTATATATAACTTTAACAAATTTAGTATGTAAAAAAATATGATAAATTTCAGGGGGAAATGGAGGAATGGTGAAACTGCTTCACTAGGAAATAGAAAATAATAGAAGAATAATCCTATCTAATAATAGAGAAACATGGTAATTAACCGTAACTTCACTACACTTCCCATTGGCTAATCAGCGAGATATGCAAATTAACTGCCAACCAAGATGGCGGTCGGCAGCCATGCAGCTGAAGCGAACAGGAGGCTTGCTTGCTCCAGTGACGGAGGAAGCCAAGGTTCCCCCCCTGCCACAGCCCAGCTCTGAGCTCCAGATGCAACAATGTTGCAATTATAGAAGCTAAATTAACCCCAGAAACCTGCTTTCAGCTGCCAGCGGGCTCAGAGCTTAGAGTGCCAGTGATGGCAACAGAGTTTCAATTATAGAATCTAAACAAACCCAGATACCTGCTTTCAGCCAGCCACAGCCTCAGAACTGGAGCCGGCTCTCAGCTCCAGTGACAGCTATAGAAGGTAAATAAATCCCAGAATAAAAGAAAAAA
>NW_005371219.1:1362867-1392256 GCF_000412655.1 Myotis brandtii
CTTCAGGGCAAACCAGCTGGCCCCCACCCGTGCACCAGGCCTCTATCCTATATAGTAAAAGGGTAATATGCAAACTGACCCTAACAGCAGAAGGACTGGGAATGACTGGTCACTATGACACACACTGATCACCAGGGGGCAGACGCTCAATGCAGGAGCTGCCCTCTGGTGGTCAGGGCACTCTCACATGGGAGGAGCTCTGCTCAGCCAGAAGCCAGGCTGATGGCTGCCAGTACAGCGGTGGTGGTGGGAGCCTCTCCTGCCTCCTCAGCAGCGCTAAGGATGTCCAGCTGCAGCTTAGGCCTGCTCCCCGCTGGCAAGTGGACATCCCCTGAGGGCTGCCGGGCTTCCAGAGGGATGTCTGATTGCCATCTTACGCCCAATCCCCTGGGGAGCAGGCCTAAGCCAGCAGGTGGTCATCCCCGAGGGGTCCCAGACTGCGAGAGGGCACAGGCCAGGCTGAGGGGCCCCCCCCTCCCCCCTGAGTGCACAAATTTTTGTACACCGGGCCTCTAGTAATTAATAAAACTGAATTGATAATCAAAGTGTTATCTTTCCAAAAAGCCTAGGCCCAGCTGGCTTTATAGGTTAGCACTAACAGACTTTTAACTAAATTGTTCTGGAAAACTGAAAACAATACAAACTTTCCAATCTTTCCTCTGAGATTAATGTAATCTTAATTGAAAACTGATAAATATAACAAAAGTAAAATGAATACAATTTATTTATAACATGAATAAAAAATTATAAATACTAGAATATATCATGGCAGTTATTGGTGGGGATGCGAGGATAAACTTTTATAGACTGTGGTGTTACAGAATTTGGGGGAACATCTGATAGTATTTAATTAAATTATGATTGTATGATTCAGAAAAAATAGGCACTTATTATATGCCTAAAATAATACGTTCTTAGGCACATGTGTTTATTCTCATTGATTTTGCTTAAACATTGCATTTTATTTCAGACTTACAAGTATATTATACAGTGTTTGGTATTATATAACAGTTGGCCTCTCACTGAAAATCAACAGATGTTTGTTCAAGCACTAAAAGAGTTGGAGAAAAGTGATATCAAAGGTATGTCAGCCTAATTATTATTTATGCATTTAGTATTTCATATAAATATTTAATAGTAATTTTATCATGTAATTATTAAAACATTATCAACTCAAAATGGATTGAAGACTTGATCATTAGACTAGAAACCATAAAATCTCTTGAAGAAAACATAGGGAGTAAGCCCCTTAACATTGGTCTTGGCAATCATTTTTTGGACTTGATACCAAAAGCAAAAGTAAACAGGTGAGACTACATCAAATGAAAAAGTGTTTCCACAACAAAGGAAACCACCAAAAAAATTTAAAAAGCAACTCATGGAATGGGAGAAAATATTTGTGAATTATATACCTAAGAAAGAGTTAGTGATCTGAATATATAAAGAACTTATAAAACTCAATGGGAAAAAAATCTGATTGAAAATGGGTAGAAAAATTGAATAGACATATTTCCAAAGAAGACATACAAATGGCCAACAGGTACATGAAAAGGTGCTCAACATCACTAGTCACCAGGGAAATTCATATCAAAACCACAATGAACTACACCTCCCACCTGTTAGGGTGTCTATCATCAAAAAGACAAGAAATAACAAGCGTTGGCAAGGATGTGGAGAAAATGTAGAAAGTATATTGATGTAGCCACTATGGGAAACAATATGGAGTCACCTCAAAAAATTAAAAAGACACCTACCATATAATCCAGCAATTCCACTTCTAGGTACAAATTAGAAGGAAATAAAATCACTATCTCAAAGAGATCACTGCACCCTCATGTTCATTGCAGCATTATTTACAATAGCCAAGATATGGAAACAAGATAGGTGTCCATCAACGGATGAATGAACAAAGAAACTGGGGCATACACACACAATGGAACATTATTCAGTCATGAAAAGAAGGAAAACCTGCTCTTTGCAGCAATAAGAGTGTACCTTAAGGGCATTATGCTAAGTGAAATAAGTCAGACGGAGTAAGACGAAAGCTGTATGGTCTATTTTATATGTGGAATCTGTAGAAAACAGAGATGATAGAGACAGAACTGATTAGTGGTTGCCAGAGAAGGAGCAAAAGGGTGGAGAAAATGGGTGAAAGTGGTCAGAAGGTATATTAGTCCAGGGGATGTAATGTATAGCATGATGATTATAGTTAACAGCACTGTAGTATATATTTTAAAGTTTCTACAAGAGTAGATCTTAAAAGTCCGCATCACAAGAAAAAATTTGTAAACTATGTGAGGTGATAGATGTAAACCAAACTTACTGTGGAAATTGTTTCACTGTATATACATATCATTATGTTATACATCTTGAGCTAATACAATGTTATATATCTGTTACATCTCAGTAAAACTTGACAAAAAAGCATTGAAAACTTATGTCCATACACAAACCTTTACACCGATGTTTATAGCGTCCTTATTCATAGGGGCTTCACGTACATTGACACAATTAATTCTCACAATAAACCCATGAGGTAGATGCTATAAGTAATATTTTACAGATGAGAAAACTGAGGCACAGACTGTTTAGTAACTGTTTAGCAACAGCTAGTTACTGCCATAGCTAGGATTTTGAATGGGAATTAACTGTTCAGTGAAAGCTTTTGAACAGGGAAAAAATAATTTACAGTAGTACCAGTTTCAGATCTTCATTGTGTCCTCAACAAATGCCTTTATTGGGGGAACTGCCTATATTTTTGTAGTGAACATAAAAGTTTGTATAAATTATTTTATTATATTTTTCCTTAGGATCTTTTAAGCTTCTCAACTACAAGTTATTCAGCAAGATGGATTTCCAGTAAACAAACCACTCTAACAAACTGCCATATTTAATACATTTAGGTATATTGATGAATAAATGTTAAAAATTATAGAGGGAAACCAAAGAAAAATATTGATAACTGAAATGGACACAGTGGTTTAATTCATAAAATAGAATGGTGCAAAAACATAGAATTAGATAATGGTACAAAATTATAATATGAATTAAGTTTTTAAAAGGAAGTCAATATTAAATAAAGAAATGCAGCATAGCAACTAAACTGCCCTGTGTTGGCTACCTGAACCTGGGTTATTGGCCACCTGTAAAATTAGAATGATAATTCCTATCTTTTAAGGTTGTTGTGAAGTTTCAAGATAATATGCATATATTTCCTAGAACCTAGTAGCACTAAAAAAGGGTATTATTAGTAGTGTATTTTCCAAGTAAAAAATAAGTCTTCAGAATTAATTGTCTTCTTTTCTGACATCACATTTGACAGTTTTATGAGTAAATGAGCAGCTGCTAAAATTAAATTACACCTTGCATTGCATAATACATTTGTTGCTGAAAGCAGCAAGCAAAGAAATTCAGAATTGAATTGTGTTTAAAATGAAACTAGGAAAATTTTCTATTTGAAAGAATATGTGGGTTAATCTTTTTGAAAGTTAAGCATGCAGCTTTTGGATTTAGAATAATATCTCTGATATGTTGATAAATGTGAACTTTTAGGTCACTAATTTGTTTAAAACATATCAATATGTCAATTTCTATGAGCAATTATATTTACAACTCAGAACCTACAAACTTTAATTTTAAGGTATGATATATTTTAGAAAAATTAAGTTGCTAATTTTTTCTGATTATAACTAAGCTTACTTTTTAATTATGAATAATTTATATCAAGAAGAAATTGGTCAGGCATTTTGTTTGTTAATATATTGGTGACCCAATTTAAAATTTTAGGTACATCCTATAAGGACACATATGTAATATGTTAATCAATAAAGAAGTTTTAAAAAAATAAATAAATAAAATTTAGGTACATCCTAAAGTCAATGGAAATCTTGGCCCATTAAGTTACTTAAACTCAACAGTTACTTTCTATGAAAAGTGTGGTACATAATTTAATGCTCTTCAAAAATTTACACTTTTATTACGCATGATAAAAGGTAAGGCTTGAAATAAAGTGATATACATAACCTAGGATATTTGTATCATAAATCTGAATTTTAGAAAGCGTGGCCTCTGGTTAACATGAGGCAACAGTGCCACCTTTAGTTACAATTCTATACCTACGTTTTGGTAAAAATTGCTTACTGAGACAGCTCTCACTTAAGAAAATCGGAATTGGAAAGTCTTGAGCTGGTAGTACTGTACTTAGTAATATTATCTGCTGTGATATGTAATTAGTGGTTTTGCAAAAAGCACATATAAACTTTGTTATTCTCAGTTCAGGACTATGAAGAAACAAATCAATTTTTATATGTATATTCCTGTTTCTATTTACCAAAATGATTGTGATTAGTAAATGTATACTTTGTCTTAAACAAGTATGCTAGTTTGGAAATTACATTAATGTTTAAGTCCCAAGTAGTTTTAGCTCCTGGATATCTATCTATCTATCTATCTATCTATCTATCTATCTATCTATCATCTATCTATCTAAAAGGCTAATATGCAAAGTGTCCCCTCAGGAGTTCTACCGGGAGACCGGGAGTTCGATCGCTCACTATGAGTGCGCTGACCACTAGGGGGTGGCGTGGAACATGACAGGTGACCAGCGGTGGGTCGCAAGGGAAGGAGGAGGCAGAGAGGCGGGGGGGGGGGGGGGGCCCATGTGGTTGGGTTGTGCAGGTGGGGAGGCGGTGAGGTGGGGAGGCAGGGAACCTTATAGGCCCTGGTCACTGGCCAGGCCTAGGGAACCTATCCATGCACGAGTTTCATGCAACCGGGCCTCTAGTATAAATATAAGCATTGAATTTTAATAATAAAATCAAAATTACATTCTTGTAATAAGTGTTATAATTCACTGAAGACTTTTGTCTATTGTATCCTGGATATGTGTAAGATAATGTAAGGGGATATCTAAAGGCATAATGCTAAAGATCCTTTCAAGCTCAAGGGGTATATTAGTTTATTTCAGTGGTCATTTCCTCTTCAGCTCTTCTAATTACATGAATACACAATGTGGGGGTGGGGTCACATTTTTCATAGTTTTTGAATCAGTAGGATACTTATTCCTACCTCTTACTGATATATATACTCCCAACACAGGCAGATTCCCTATAAAGCTTTACCTATGAAAGTTAAACTACCTCATAATGAGTACATATTATAAGTTCAGCATTATAGTAGGTGATACTAGGAATTTAAAATGCAGTGTATAATGATATTCTGGCCTTTGGAGAACTCGTAAATCATGGGAGAAAAGGTTATCATGCTGTATGCCATTAAAATGTGAAAATTGTTTTAGTCTATATATTAACAATGTAAGGAAAGAAGATGGTACACACCTGCTATGTGGTGGACACTCTAGTAGATGCTCACTTATGTGAACTTAAATATTAGAATATGGTAATTTGAATAGAATCCAGACACTGAGACCTATGGATAAGAAAAAAGAGTTCCAGAAATACCTAATGGGCAGCTTGATAATCCATGTCATCTGACATTTGTTAACATCTTAAAATCCCAAGGCATACTAAGTATGATCCTATTTTTAAAAGATTATTTTAATCCCTGTAGGCTTGATGTCAGTTTCTCCCTTAAACAGAGGAAACTTAAAGAATGTAATAAACCTGCCAGAGTTAACCTATCCGCTAGCTAATCAAGGATTCACCTCCAAGTCATTTGACTATTTGGCTGAAAGATTTTCTCTAGTACAACACTTCTCAGCAGCTGGAATTGCTGGAGAAAAGCAAGTCGCCCCTATAAATGCATGGTGCTTACATTCAGTCTCTTTGCCCTCACACAGGAGGGTCTGCCCCCATTTTGAAAGTACCTAGTAACTGGCACCAAGTATCTGATAAGATCTGGATGCTTTACACTTACTATTTTACTTTGCTACTGGAGTGACTTACAAGACTTTTTGAAAGGGCAAAACATGTCCTTTAAACTTGTATTTGAATTCCGATTCAATTCTTATCATTTGGGAGAGTTACATAACCTCTCTGAACTTACCCTTACTGGATGCTTCCCGAAATAAAAGAGAAAGAAACATAGTAGGGATTCAACTAAAATTATTTGCTCCCCTGCTACTTGGCTATTTAGTTCTTAGAATCAATAGAACATAAAAGGCAAACAACAACAACAACAACAAAACCCCTCTTGTTGAGAAAAGGTAATGATGCCTCTTAAATGTAAACCAGTGGTTTTTCTAAACGTGGTCCTTGGACCAGCAGCCTCAGCACCCCTGGGAACTTGGAATGCAAATGTGGGGCCTCTACCTCAGACCTACCAAATCAGAAATGTTAGGGGTTCTACCGAGAATCGGTTTTTAAACAAGCCTTTCTGTGATTTTGATGCAGGCCAACATTTCAGAACCAGGCTTGCGAAGAAAAATCCAGCCTCCTTGAATTCTAAATCATTGGTCTTTCTTTCAGCTCATCCTTTCGCAACACTTGTTTCTAGCAAAAGGGAGTATTGAATCCATTGCTTAAAGTGTGTTTCTCCAGGCCATTTGAATCAGAAGCACTTGAGGTAGTTTTTAAAGTTGTACATTCCTGGGCCCATATCAGACAAAGCCATTGGAATCTCTAGGTTAGGGCTCCAGTATCTAGATTTTATAGCTTTCTGGGTGATTCTTTTGTTCACTGAAATTGTGAATCACTGCATCGCTGTAACAGTTGAAGCTGGGAATTTAAAATGCCGTGCATAATGATATGTTGGCCTTCATAGTAAGGAATACTTTATACTTAGCATTACTGGGTAACAGTTGTCTGGCAGCTCGGGTGAAAAGAATGGGTTCTTCTACCCCAGTTTTTGTGAGGTCCTTTTATCCAGCACTGGCCACAAGAGGAGCTCTGTAATGTAGGTAACTCCTGACTTTGCCAGCCTTGAAATCTCTGGGACCTGGATTTTACGGGAGCACGAAGCTGAGGTGGTGGCAGTGGCCACCGAGACTGGAGACAGCCCAGTTGGTTTCATATGGGCTTGGGATGATGATGAGCTGGTGCTATGCCACCTTTATGTAACAGAGGCAGCACGAGGAGACCGAAATCCATGGGCTCCCGTTTCTGTACAAGCAGTGTTTCTTCAATCGCAAAGTTTTTGGTTGACAAAGGACACCAAAGAATGAAAGAGAAAATGTATTGTCTGCAGCCTCTTACCTTTTATCCTGGGTTTCTAATAAAACGTGGTTTTACTGTGTGGCTTCTGATAAATATCTTTGTCCTTCTTCACTTGATACATTTTCAATGGCTTATCATCTCTACCCATATGCTTCATCCTCCTCTAACCTTATCTTTTTTCTTTCTGTGGTCTCTTATTTTTATTTATTTATTTTTTGCTTTTCTGCTCACAAGTTAAATCAGTCCTTTTTGTTGTTGTTGTAGTTGCGGTTCTACTCATCACACTTAAGTGCTGAGCTACTTAGAATAGAATCTCACTTACCTCCACCGAGTTTTTTGCAATTCCATGCTTTTGTGACAGGGTCTCTATAGAGAACTCTGAGAGACCTAGCCTGTGTGAATTCGCCATTCTCTCAGGATTCTGCCCCAAACAACAAGCAGAGTTAACTCAGGAGGTTCAAATAAGAACACAAATCCAGGAGAATAATGGAAATGACAATGTAAGGACTCCAAAAATTAGCTCTTCCATAAAAAATCAACAAAAAAATGTGGCAGAAATAATCAGAATCAATATTTTCAGAACTCTGGAAATTGACAAATACTTTATTCAAGAAAAACAGCCAAATCTCTTTAAGAGCAGTGAGCTTTATGGTATTTTCATTTGCCCTCATCTCATCCCCTGGTCTCCAGCTCATTAGTAGCCTTGAAAACTAACAGCCTGTCTGCCTGGTGGGTTAGTAGCCACCAGAAAGAGTAGAATGGAAGTGGATTTCTTTTAAAGTCTCATTCCAAAAAATAAAACAAAACAAAACTGAGAAAAATTGTCACCAACAATTCTGCCTTTTGAGAAATACTAAAGAAAGTCCTTCAAGCTGAAATAGAAGAATACTGGGCAGTAAATTGTATCCACATGAGGTAATAAAATACACCATAAGAAAAAATTTAAAAATACTTAGAGATGAATAAAAAATATACCAAAACTAATGAAATGCAATGATACCAATGCTGAGGAAATTTGTAGCTATAAATGCCTATATTTAAAAAGAAAAATGTCCCTAGCTGGTTTGGCTCAGTGGATAGAGCATCAGTCTACGGACTGAAGGGTCCCGGGCTCAATTCCGGTCAATGCCCAGGTTGCGGCTTAATCCCCTATAGGGGGTGTGTAGAAGGCAGCCGAACAGTGATTTTCTCTCATCATTGATGTCTCTATCTCTCTTTCTCCCTCTCGCTTCCTCTCTGAAATCAATTTAAAAAAGAGATATATTTAAATAAAAATAAATAAAAAGTAAAATTATCTCAAATCAGTAACTTAAACTTCCACCTTAAAAAATTAGAAAACTAGGAAAAAAAGTAAACACTAAGCCCAAACTAAGCAAAAGAAAGGTAATAATAAATATTAAAGCAGACATGAATCAATTCAATATTGTTCTGGAGATACTAGTCAAGGCAATTATGCAAGAAAATGAACTGAAAACATCCACATTAGAAACTAATTACATAACAGTGATGGTGTATAGCCTTATGGATATTTCAGAACCCACTGATTTATATCCTTTAACAGTGAGTTTTTAGTATGTGAATTATTTCTCAATTTTATAAAAGAGTCACAGATTTTTACAAAAGATCAATTTTTTTGCTTGTTTAAAAGAGAACCCAAATGCCTTAGACTAACCACTTTTTCTTGAATTGCTCCCTTTGTTTCTACATGACATGATTTTATTGTTCTATCATGACTCACTGGTTTCCATTTTATGTCTCCCTAGCTCATGGAGAGAGACATGAGGAATTAATTTCCTTGGGAATCCCAGATTCCCATTTTATTAGTGAGGGGCAAAAATCTTCAGGAACATCCAAAGGAACAAGGAAAGGCAAAGAAAAGTCTTCTGAGAGAGAAAAGACAGCCAAAGAAAAACAAGCACCTCGCTTTGAGTCTCAGGTGGGTGTGGCACTTTTTCTTATTGGAGTTACTTAATGCATTTAGGTTCATCGGGTCCCTCCTTGCCCATCGGGTCTCTGCTGAAGACAAAACTGTGAGAAATTCCACCTCCTTGTTTTCATCAGCCATCTAGATAGCTTAAGGACATTCCTTGAACACCTCCTGCAAGCAACCTTCCCTGAGTTAGTATCAAAAACCATTAATTTAACTTTTAATATGTAAAAGTTTTTTACATATTTGGGGCACTTGGGTTTCTAATATTACCCTTACACACATCCCACTCTGAAAAAAAAAACAGTCTGATGGAGGAGACGATGCAGTGGTAGAAAGCATAGGTCCCTTATCTAGCTTCTTCCTAAAGGAGCAGAGTCCTGAACTGGGTCAATGAGCAAGGGCATGCTGGGGCAAAATCTAACAATTTTCTTAAATTATTAAAGTATGAGATATGAAGCATGAGGGGTAAGTAAGTATCAGATGGAGGAGAGCCTTTAAGCCTCATTAGAAGCTGGGACTCTTTTACAGCCCAGGCATCCTTAACCCATATTCCTTCCAGGCCAGTTAGATAATTATAATGATGGGGATAAGAAAGATGTGGGTGAAAAATTTGAGGAGTGCAAGCACAGGCTTAAAAACATTCAAATTCAAGTTATTTGAACACTAACCTCAAAACAAAATACCTATGAGGAAGATCTCTTCCCATCATTTGTGATCATTGTTTAAGCTAAGCAGGGCTGGGAGGTCAGGGGTTTAAAATGTGTATTGCCATGGTCAGATTTACATTGCAGATCCCTGATGACTTTTAAAGGTACGCATTTAAAGGGTGAAAGAATAGAGATGGGGAAACCATTCAGGAAGGTACCGCAGTGCTCCAGGTAAAAAGGTGTCAGATGTATTAGGTACAGGCCAAAGAAAGGAAGAGTAGGGCAAATCAAGAAATATCTAGGAAACACACAGGCTATGTAGTTATTCATCCAAAGTAGAAGATAAGGAGCCAGAAAACATGGAAGATATCTCCCAGGTTTCCAGGTGGATTAACTAAATAGGCTGTTAGTACCACTAGTAAAATGGACACTAAAGAAAAATGAACAAATTAGAAGACGATGACTCCGTTGTCCCAGACTCCACTTGCATCTCCAAGATTTCATTTCTTAGCTGTTGGAGTCTACACTCCGCAACATTGAGAAGTAAATAAGCCATATCTGATTTCCACTGGGGGCAGGAGGGTGGCCCTGAGGCTGCTGCTCTTCTGTGTGTGTCAGAAGCCCAGCGGATGCAGCCCATCCCCAGTCCATGTCAATGCAGGAAGAGGCGAGTGAGTCACCTCTGCTGAAGTAGTTGCAGCCTGCCTCCCACAGTGCAAACATCTTATGGGAAAGCAGAGAAGCAAGCAACCACTTTTCACGTGCTCACCTCCACATTATTGGGTGGTAAGACACATTAGTCTACAAAGAGGATCTCAAACAAGCAAAATAACGTGTAAATAGACCAAAAAGGCAGCACGCATTTGAAGTAGCACTGTAACTCTCCGAGCAACTATGGTTTAAGTATTGGGGCTTTGAAACAGCACTTCTGCTTTGCCAGGACTTACAAAAGTGAGCATTCCTGCCCTATTTTAAAAGTACTGTGAACTTTGTTTCAAAGGCTGTTCTTGGCAATCAGAATGAAATGATTTTACGTTTAGCTCAACCTAAGTCTAGTTCTTGAATATCTTTTTTCAAAAAAAGGTATCTGATAGTGGCTTGTTCAAACAGAGAATTGTTAAACAAACCATTGTAACTCTGAAAAAGGCAGTGCTCAATTAGAAGAGCAGAGTTTTCCAGGAAAGGGAAGCCACGCTGTAGATGAAGATGAAGATACAGGAAACAAAGCCTCTTTCATTACATAAATAATTGAACCACAAATTTTGGAGAGTTATTCTACTTTTTACCAAATCATATTAATTCATACTTCAAATGTGAGGCTAAAATGTCCCAAAGAAAATAGACATTCCCAGGACAAATGAGAAATTGAAGATAAAAGCACTGAAGAAGGGGAATGCCGTTCTGCCGATATGGGCCATGTGGGTGTCTGGGCTGATAAGGAGCTTGGCTCTGAACCTTCTTGGTAGACTGACCACAAGTGGGCAGGTCCCAGTGAGACATCTGAGGCTCGTCCAGTTTCCCTTAAACGAAGTACTGCTAACTTTCTCATCCCATTGACGGGGTCCAAACTTGAGCTGGTGGTTATGTTGGTGGGCTTTTCTCCACATGATTCAGTGAGAAGAGTCAGTCGGAACAGGAAGTGGCAATGAAAGCTGAGTAGGCTGTAAACAAAGACAGAAACACACAGGAGAAAAAGTGTTTATCTCTTCAACCAGGAAAGATTGTGAGCATGAGTACTGATGACAGAATTTGGGTGTTAGTTTAAGCCTTAGGAACATCTGACCCAAAGCTCTACATCAGCAGGGTTGAAAATTTGACTTTTCATCTTCTAGAGTTTCCTGAGGGAAAAGGAGTGGCTGCCAAGGAGAGAATTATTCCATACTTTTTACTTGAGACAAATTAAGGATGACACTCTTCAGACAGCAGTTAGAGAAATGTTGGCCTTAATTGGCTGCATGAATCCATTAAAAGGAAGAGGAATCCTAATTTGAGCAATCAATGCTGTAGGAACAAAGGGTGTGGTTGCTCTTCAGACACAGCAAAAAGAAGCTGAACTGACTCAGGAGCCAATTCACCAGCTCATTAATTGCATTTGTGGTGTAAACACAGGGGCCATCTGAGCTTTCCTGTTTGGATTGTTTCACGTGTCCTTGCATAAATGTGAAGAACTTCACATAGAATTGGGGTCAGGTGAGGTTTCACAAAATGTCATTGTTGGAACAGTCAAAATGACTTGGAGCCATGTGCTTTATGATAGTCAAATGTGGGGACATACTCTTAAGAAGAGAATGGGATACATACTGATTATTAAAGCAGCAAGAAATCCCACACGTCCTACGGTAGCTGCTAGTAAGTACCATGGTAAACAGAGGGATAATGCCAACAGCTTTTGTGTTGAGGCACTATGATCATTTTCTTGCAATCAACTCTTACCATGTGGGAGGCTGCTGTTCTAAACGTAGCAGGCCATTAGAGTCTCATCTGCTGCTTTGCAGAGTGTGCATCTGGGAAATAATCTTCCTCAAGTTGGAGGATTGATTCTGTACAACCCCTCAGCATTAGCAATGAATGACTTAGATGTCTTTGGCCAGATGTCCCATTAGAGTGCATAGCAAGCCTGGGCATTGGACATCATAAGAGTAATATAAGAAATACCATGGCATACACAAGCCTGGAAACCAGCCTATCTAAAGATATCAACAGTGCTACAGATACAGAAAACGGTCTTCTGACAACTATTTTAGCTTCTGTCCTGTAATGCTGAAAACATACCTGTAGATGAAAGTCAAAATGAAAAGCTGGATCAGCTGCAGTTGAAAGGTTGAAGTATGTAGAAAGAAATAAAGAAGAAAAAAAAAGAAAAAACCTTGCAAAAATATTAAGCCAAGAAAAACCAATTCTGCAAACATTAATGATTGGATAAAACTAAAAACTGGCATATATGAAGCCGTACATTCTTTTCAAAATTCTGATGAATATATATGTGCAGTCTCAAAAATGAAAGCCTGTTCAGTGGCTCCACCGAACTTAATAAGGAATTATGGGATTCAGCAAAAAAGTTACCATTGAAATACTCGTGAATTCTGGGGAATCCTAAAAAAGCCAGTGCTTGGACAATTTATATGCTGGGTTCCAAAATTCATATGGAAATTAGGTTTTTATGACATTAATAATTAACTAAGCTTTAGGAATCTTAATATTTTGCTAGTTGGTTTTAGTTGATATTGGTATTATGTTGTTTGTTGTTTTAAAAAGTATTAATGTATGTGCCAGACAGTAGGGCACATACATAAAAAGTAGGGGTGTCCAGACAGCAAACTGAAAACTATCATATTATACTTTGTATTTTTGCTTTAGTCATCATAATCATGTGAAATTTATGCCATCATTGATTTTGTTTCAGACGGAAAAGCTAATTTCTTCTTAAATTTACATTGCTTATGTTTTTACTAGAATTTAGATTATTTTACAATCCAAATGCTGTCTTTTCCTGTAATATCATCTAAACATATGTGGAATAATAATTTTTTATCTATCAAAGGATGATTACATTTGAAATATGAAAGAATTAGGTACAGTTTTCACTTCAAAGCTTGCTTGTTTCAACAGTTTGGCTCAAAAACATTGGTGGAGTTCCAATCAACTACTTTTCCCCCTTGAAACTTCAAGACAATGCTGTGTGTTAACTTTTCTAGATGTAGCTCCAGTTTTTTGTTCACTGTTATAAAAGCAATCCTTTTAATTCATTGAGAAAATATTCCTTTCAGTAACAAAAAAAAACTACTGCAATTGAAAATAGACAAACTTAACTCAATCCATAAATTCGTATAAGACATGTGGCCTTCCCATACTCCTTCATAGTGTTCTCTTCCCTGATCAAAACTTGATCCCAGAAAAGTTTCTGATAAACTCATACATCCAGAAATATAAAATATAGTACAGTTCATGTATTGTGTTTTAAAAGGAAGAAATTTTTAAAAATCTAATTTTGAGATTTATGTTCTCATCAGATTGTTAGGAGAATATTGTAAGGAGCAAGGAGGTCTTTTGGGGAACATTAAAACCAAA
This sequence comes from Myotis brandtii, assembly GCF_000412655.1. Classification (NCBI taxonomy): domain Eukaryota; kingdom Metazoa; phylum Chordata; class Mammalia; order Chiroptera; family Vespertilionidae; genus Myotis; species Myotis brandtii. Next base: position 1,376,625 of record NW_005371219.1, read on the forward strand.
CTAAAATTTTATTTAGTGGCCTCCCCTTCCCCACTTCCCCACCTGCGTTATGGATAATTATGGATACCTAACATTGCATCAGTCTTATCTAAAGTGCCTATGAACCACATCAGATTCAAGCCTCTCACTGGATCAGGCAGACACCAATGAGCCTCACTTATCTGAACACTTTTAAGTCCTATGTCAGTGTTCTCCCAGCCTAAGGCCCATGAAAGTGACCTTACAAACCATCAAAATGTTAACTTTCAAAATGAATATATGCCCAGTAAAATATCCAGACTTGGAAATGATCAATTATTCCTGCTCTAATTTTTTCTGAAGAGATGCTGTAAGCCTAACAGTAATTTAGAGATTTTTGTTTAGTGTTTAGGTAAATTTTACATACAGTGAAATGCAACCACCTTAAATATATAATTCAGTGAGTTTTGAAAATTGCATTCACCATGTAACCCATGTCTCAATCAAGATATAGACAATTTCCATATTCTTAGAAATTCCCTCAAACCTCTTTGCAGTGGATTCTGTCATCCCCATACCTCATCCCAGGCAACAGATTGACCTGTCCTATAACATCATACAAATGAGTCATGCAAGAAGTTTTCTTTTGTGTTCAATTTTATCTCAGTATAATGTCTATCTGTAAGATTCAGTTATACTGTGATGTATATCAATTTGTTTATTTATCAATCAACAGTTATTTATAGTGTTTCTTTTCTTTTTTTTTTTTACTATTATGAAAAAGGCCATAATGAATGTTCTTGTCCAGGTCTTTTTGTGAATAAATGTATTCATTTCTCTTGGGTAACTACCTAATAGGGAAATTATGGATCATAGGGTTAAATCTGAACCCTTTTGAAAGAAGGAAAGCATCTGACCCAAAGGTTTTTCTTTTATTTTATCAGATACCCACTGCACACTCCCAGCAAGAAGACCCAAATAAACCCTATTGGATTTTGAGGGTTGTCACTGAACATAGCGAAGCAGAATATCTTGAAGTGAAAAGAGATACAGAGCGAGCAGATGAGATCCGAGCTATGAAGCAAGCCTGGGAGATGGCAGAGCCAGGAAGAGCCATCAAGGTCTCTTGAGTTTGTAGAGTTGTACTTTCCTTTCTGTTACTCGGCATGGTTGGAAGAAAGAGCCATGTTGGTGAAACCACATAGTCTTTCCTTCAGGAATGGCATCTGGAACTTTCTCAGACATTGACTGACTCGATGTTAAGACCACATTTGGACACACTGTCCTGATACCCTGATGACTTGCAAAAGCAAAGCATATAATGGTGCCGTGTGTTAACCCAACCTGTGGGTGACCTCATTCTTTTACATAGCCTAGGCTTAATGCTGTCTCTCCTCCCAACTAAGACAGCCTAAAACTGCTTTCATGGACTTTGAACAGCCTTAGGCAGATAAAAAGCATGTGCTGCTGCCTGTGGTATAGTATATGTGGTATAGTATATACAGGGGTGTGCAAAAGTAAGTTTACAGTTGTAGTACAAATAAATAATACAATAATTAATAAATAACAATACAAGAATAAAATCTGTTTCGCATATTCACAACTGTAAGCCTCCTTTGCCCCTTAGACTTCATGTCTCCCTCTCCCTATGTTTTATATAAGAATCATTGCCATAGTGAAACAGTATTATTTGTGTGCATTTCATGTCCCAACTCAGGGTAACTGAGAAAGATGAAAGTGATTCAGAATCAGGAGACGTGGGATTTCAGTGCATTAATTTTAGGACCACTTCTTCATTAGTTCTCAGAAATGGCTGTCAAAAACATGGATGGTTTAGAAATTGAGTTTATTCGATAATTAACAAGAGCCAGCCTGGTCCCAGCTGCCTCAGTCATTCACATTTCCCTGTGTTTTCTGTTTTTGTTTGGTTCTTGAGTACCTTTTAGATGTCTATACTGTGTGTTGATCATGTTTGTTCCTTAGGCTTATCAGGCTCGTCTGCATTACCTCAGCCGGTTCATTAAGAAAACACCCGATGGCGAGAGCGTGCCTGGGACTGTGTCTCTGTCAGAAAGCCATTCGCGAGGAGAAGAAGGTTGGTGAGCCTGCCTCCAAGGCCTCAGGGCCGTAACCCCTTCCAAATGACAGGCAGCAAGTCATGCTTGGTAAAAAGAAACCATGTCAGGATCTGTTTTCTTATGGATTGTGAAAAGTCACATACAATCCTATAACAGATAGATAGTTATTTCTTTTTCACCAAGCATATGTTTACGTTTTCCATCAAGTGGATATGATTTTCTCCACTGACTGAGAGATGAAATGAGAAATAAGGGTCTGACCTGGCTAGAAGTAGCAGTATGCAAACTTGATGATAGACATCCTGCTATAAATCTGGCACCTTTTCTAATCACCATAGACATGAATAATGGCAGTTAAGAATCATAGCTATAAAGTCAGTGATTGCCTTGGACATGGAACTGTGAAATGCTAATTATTTTAATACTCACATCAACCCATTGATATATAATATTATTCTCAACTTACCAATAAGGACAAAGACCTATAATTATTTTCTCAGTAATTTACTAAATTCACAAGATAGCCAGGAACAAACCCAGCATGCAGACAGAGCCCTCCATCAGCCCATGTGTCTGGTATCTTCTTGCCAATATGTGGTTGCCTCATTCACATCCCAAAACATGCTTTCCTACTCGCACATCTTCAGGAGAATAATTTAATAATTGTTACATAAATAATATTTTGTAACTTTTCTATAAACAATCTAAACAGTAAATATCACCCTAATTCTTTTACCCTGGGATGGAGCCTGTTCAAAATGCTTCATGTTTAGTATTTCACTTTAACCTATAGCACAAACCTTTAACTATGACACAAACATTACTATTTCCATTTTACAGATAAAGAGACCAAAGCTCAGAGAGTCATCTTATTTTTCCTAAGTCACATACATATAAAAAGTGACAACACTGGGATTTAAAATATTTCTAACTCCTAAAGTACTTACCCCTCTAATTGATGAAGTTAAATAATATTAGGAATACAAAGGTGAAAAAAATATAGCTCTTGTTCTTTAAGCTCTAGATTATGATTATTATTTAAATGTATTATGTTATATGTAAAAGAAAAATTGTTGTGCTAGATGTTTGTTAAAAATGTCAAGGAAGCCAAAACCGGTTTGGCTCGATGGATAGAGCATCTGCCTGCGGACTGAAGGGTCCCAGGTTCGATTCCGGTCAAGGGCATGTACCTTGGTTGCGGGCACATCCCCAATGGGAGGTGTGCAGGAGGCAGTTGGTCGATGTTTCTCTCTCATCGATGTTTCTGACTCTCTATCCCTCTCCCTTCCACTCTGTAAAAAATCAATAAAAATATATATAAAAAAAAGTCAAGGAAGACTTTATTCAAGACTATTGCAATAGGAGTCAGGGCTGTTGCAATTGAGAGAGAGATTGAATTCAACTCTGAATATTAAAAGGACAAGTGGGGATTTATAGCCAATAGGCAGAGAGTAGAGAGAAAATACTCAGAGGAACTTGGATAGGTTTCAGGGGTTAAGGAAGAGGAACTTGATTAAGTATCAAAGATGGGAGAAAGAGAAACTTAATTGGATATCAAGGGTAAGGGAAATCTATAATAATAAAAGCATAATATGTTAATTAAACCAGAAGTCTTTGCGGATGAAGCTGGGGCTGCAAGGGAAGCCCAGGTCCCGGGTGCCAGAGGGAAGCCGATGCCGGCAGCTGGGGGAAGGAAGGCTTACTCTTGCACGAATTTCATGCATCGGGCCTCTAGATCTCAATAAATGGGTTTAGCAGGATTCTTTGCTAAAACTGGAATTCTTTTTTTCTCTCTCTCTTTTGAAAAATTTTGTCTTATTGCTTAAAGTATTACAAAGAATATTACATATGTCTCCTTTTTTCCCCCCCTTGACCTTCTCCCAGCCTCCCCTACCCACCAGTGTCTTGTGTCCATTGGTTATGCTTATATGCATGCATACAAGTCCTTTGGTTGATCTCTTACCCCCTTCCCAACCCTCCCCGGCCTTCCCACTGTAGTTTGACAGTCTGTTCGATGCTGTTCTGCCTCTGTATCTATTTTTGTTCATCAGTTTATAATGGTCTTTATTATCCATAAATGAGTGAGATCATGTGGTATTTTTCTTTCATTGACTGGCTTATTTCACTTAGCATAATGCTCTCCAGTTCCATCCATGCTGTTGCAAATGGTAAGAATTCCTTCTTTTTTACAGCAGCATAGTATTCCATCGTGTAGATGTACCACAGTTTTCTAATCCATTCATCTACTGATGGGCACTTAGGCTGTTTCCAAATCTTAGCTATGGTGAATTGTGCTGCTATGAACATAGGGGTGCATAGATCCTTTCTGATTGGTGTTTCTGGTTTCTTGGGATATATTCCTAGAAGTGGGATCACAGGGTCAAATGGGAGTTCCATGTTTTGTTTTTTGAGGAAACTCCATACTGTCTTCCATAGTGGCTGCACCAGTCTGCATTCCCACCAGCAGTGCACAAGTGTTCCTTTTTCTCCACATCCTCTCCAGCACTTGTCGTTTGTTGATTTGTTGATGATAGCCAGTCTGACAGGTGTGAGATGGTACCTCATTGTTGTTTTGATTTGCATCTCTCGGATGATTAGTGACTTTGAGCATGTTTTCATATGTCTCTTGGCTTTCTGAATGTCCTCTTTTAAAAGATGTCTATTTAGATCCTTTGCCCATTTTTTGATTGGATTGTTTATCTTCCTTTTGTTAAGTTGTATGAGTTACCTATAAATTTTGGAGATTAGGCCCTTATCAGATATAATGTTGGCAAATATGTTCTCCCATGTAGTGGGCTTTCTTGTTGTTTTGTTGATGGTTTCTTTTGCTGTGCAGAAACTTTTTATTTTGATGTAGTCCCATTTGTTTATTTTCTCTTTAGTTTCCAATGCCCTAGGATCTGTATCGGTGAAGAAATTGCTTCGGCATAGGTCTGAGATTTTGTTGCCTTTGGATTCTTCTAGTATTTTTATGGTTTCCGGTCGTATATTTAAGTCCTTTATCCATTTTGAGTTTATTTTTGTGTATGGTGTAAGTTGGTGGTCTAGTTTCATTTTCTTGCATGTATCTGTCCAATTTTCCCAGCACCATTTATTGAAGAGACTGTCTTGACTCCATTGTATGTTCTTGCCTCCTTTGTCAAATATTAATTGAGCGTATTGGTTGGGGCTGATTTCTGGGCTCTCTATTCTATTCCATTGATCTATATGTCTGTTCTTGTGCCAGTACCAGGCAGTTTTGAGAACAGTGGCTTTGTAATACAGCTTGATATCTGGTATTGAGATCCCACCTACTTTCTTCTTTCTCAGGATCGCTGCAGCTATTCGGGGTCGTTTTTTGTTCCAGATGAATTTTTGGAGAGTTCGTTCTAGGTCTGTGAAATATGCCGTTGGTATTTTAATGGGAAGTGCGTTGAATTTATAGATTGCTTTGGGCAGTATGGACATTTTAATGATGTTGATTCTACCAATCCAAGAACATGGTATGTTCTTCCATCTCTTTATGTCTTCCTCTATCTCTTTTTTCAACGTCCTGTAGTTTTCTGAGTAGAGGTCTTTTACCTCTTTAGTTAAGTTTATTCCTAGGTAGCTTAATTTTTTTGGTGAGATGGTAAATGGGATTGCTTTTTTAGTCTCTCTTTCTGCAAGTTCACTATTGGTGTATAGAAATGCCATAGATTTCTTGGCGTTAATTCTGTATCCTGCTACATTGCCGAATTCTTTTATTAAGTCTAATAGTTTTTTGATGGAGTCTTTAGGGTTTTTTAAGTATAATATCATGTCATCTGCAAATAAGGACAGTTTTACTTCCTCTTTTCCAATTTGGATGCCTTTTATTTCTTCTTCTTGTCTAATTGCAATGGCTAATACTTCCAGTACTATGTCGAACAGGAGTGGTGAGAGTGGGCATCCCTGTCTTGTTCCTGTTTTTAGGGGAAATGGTGTTAGTTTTTGTCCATTGAGTATGATGTTGGCTGTGGGTTTGTCATATATGGCTTTTATTATGTTGAGGTATGATCCTTCTATTCCCACCTTGCTGAGAGTTTTTATCAAAAATGGGTGTTGAATTTTGTCAAATGCTTTTTCTGCATCAATTGATATGACTATGTGGTTTTTTTCCTTCAATTTGTTTATGTGATGTATCACGTTGATTGATTTGCGGATATTGTACCATCCTTGCATCCCTGGGATAAATCCTACTTGGTCATGGTGTATGATCTTTCTGATGTACTGCTGGATCCGATTTGCTAAGATTTTGTTGAGGATTTTGGCATCTATGTTCATGAGGGATATTGGCCTGTAATTCTCTTTCATTGTGTTGTCTTTACCTGGTTTTGGTATTAGGGTGATGCTGGCTTCATAGAATGAGCTTGGAAGTGTTCCTTCCTCTTGGATTTTTTGTAGTAGTCTGAGGAGGATAGGTTTTAGTTCTTCCTTGAATAAGCTACAGGATAGATTTTCTTCTTTTCCTTTTATAACAAATTTTAAATATTTGGTTTCTAAAAGGTTGGAAGAAAGCAGTTACAAAAAAGAAGAAGAAGAAAAGAAAGCAGTTTTCAGTGGCACACAAGCCACACAGACTTGGTTCATTTTTGTGTGGCATTGATTTGCATTTATTTACTAAAATGAACCTAAGCCCTTCATGGATGGTGTTACAGAGAGATGTCTGCACATTCCTGGCTTCCGGGGGAGTGGGCTTGGAGGACCAGAGAGGATTTTCCCTAAGCAGCTCTCAGACTTTCTATTGTTAAGAGGCTTGTGTCTTGGGCTGCTCATGGGGCCCAAGTTCCCTGCTCCTTCCTGAATTGGAAGCACTACTTATGAGTGAGGGGGGCTGCCTGCTGGCCACCTCCAGGGTTCTGTGATCTTGGCCCATTTGCCTCACTGAGGCTACATCCTCCAGTTACACCTCTGTCAGTAGTAAAATCTCACTCTTTTGTTCTCTACTTGTTAAGAACCCAGGCAAGAGAGGAAAATGTTCTGGAAGGAAGCATCTTCAGAAATGCCAGCAAGGGTTCTCTTTTCAAAATTGCTGAACCAGTCCGAGAATTTTAAAATTGAACACTTTATGACTAAAACATGCCCTTAAATGATTTTCACTGTAAAGAAGAAAATTCAAAGACTCCTTTATCACACTAAAAAGAGATACTGAGAGTTTTGAACCCGTATTTTGAAAGCAAGCACTCATTTAATAGGTAATGCGCATGGTAGTGGCACTAGGACATATCTATCATTTCACATTAATATTCAATTGATAGAGTGCTTTGGCGTATTTATCGCAGTTGAGCCTCCGTGAACTAGATAAAGCATATATGGTATCTCTGCCTTGGAAACGAAGGAGATAAAATGATGACTCACCCAAGGAGAGGAAGCTGGTAGAGTTTGGATAGAATCAACACTCAAACCCTAATTCTTTTGATTCCATAAACTTTTCCCCCACGCTTAGTTAATTTAAAGATCTATAAAATGAAAATAGAATTAAATTCCCATCTCAAATGGTTTATTTATATGCTAATGAGAAACTCTTCCAGTTGAAAAAAAATGGAATGTAACCAGAGCAGCCTGGATAACAGTGTCCTCTGCAGTCAGAGTGTAGATTTTACTTTTAATCCCGAGCCCCAGACCAGGCTTCAGTGTCAGCTCTCCTGCTGCTCATTTCTTCACACTTTTGGCCATTAGTCTTCAGACATTTGCCTTCAAGTTTGCATAACTGTAAAAGAGTGTACTTTGGGATGAGGAGGAGGGGTCAGCAAATAGGGAAGAAAAGTAAGAAGAGTAAGCAGGAAGGGAGGATCAAAGTAGCCTGTCCTAAAGCAAAAATTTCTTTAAAACATTCTTAAAAAATTGGTGTAATAATTTTAATTTAACATAAAATGGTAAGTTTATTTACACACCATCAAGAAAAACTATGTTGTTGTGTGGTTGCAATACATCCTAACCCTCTGAAACATTGCCATGTGCCCACATACTGTGGTTGTAGAAGGAATCCTACTGGAGATCATGGGTCTGATTGTCAGCGGTTATCTGGAACTTGCTGTTACTCCACCTCTGCTGTTGGTGCACCACAAATTGGCCCTCATCCCTGGAAAAGCATTGCCCATAAGATATTATATGAACTGCATCCAGCATGGCCAGGGGTGAGCCTGAGGAGGGGTGGTGAAGGATTAAAGAAGACAGACAAGAGAATACAGTTGGGGCCAGGTAAGATCACTGTGCCTGGATGAGGAAACAGTGACACGCCTGTAAGCCGAAGCTTTATTTTATAGTCAGATCACACAAAGCAAAACAAAGGCAAGATGTTTACAATGTTCTTGCCAGTTTCAAATCTGCTTCTTTCCTGTTGTTGCCATTCTTCAACCCTATCAAGCTTTGTTTAGGCAACACTTGCTGCACCCCCCACAGCCCATACATCCCTTAGCTACCTAGGACTGCACGGTTGGACTTTAAGGTCAAGCTTACAACCATAGCCTTTTGGCTATAATTGTGCTGGGAGGGCTATGCCCTGTGAGAGCTTCATGTGGTATGGCCTCTACCTTCTCATCAATATTTGTGACTCCCTAAAGCGACCTTATTCTTGCTACTTTCTATTTTCATATAGTAGGTAACTTAGAACAACTTGCTTCATAATGAGAGAGGTCATGTAAACAATATCATTATGGAATTCACTCCTAAGCAGTCTTCTTCTACACCAAGCCATCATCAAGGCCAAGAGCCTAAACATTGCTTTCAATGTCCCTTTTATTTCTGGGGGCCTCTGAAAAGTGCCTCTTCCAGAGGTTGGACATGATCACTGTCTTTATTCTAAAATCTTTTCTTCAGACCACACAATCAGTCAAACCATTCTTTGCCATGACTTTTAAATACTAATTCTCATACTACCTGTCATGAAAGTTGTCTCTGAGTCTTTTGCAAACTGAAACTTTGTAAAATACAATAAAATGACCCAGTGATAACCAATTGCTGTGAAATTATTCTTATGCATAGTCACTTTCAGATGGAGGATGGTACACACACACACACACACACACACAAACTTTGAGCTGCACTGTTCAGAGGTTCAAGACTGTTATACTACATTCACACTTTGTTCTGATACAACAGAGTTTTGTAGATTAACATGAAGATTTCTCTGCCCATTTTCTACTCTCTGAGTTTAAATATATATTATTTGGCTGGATTTAAAAAAATCACAAACATCTAATTAATCAGAAAATAGTTTCTTTCCAGCCAAAGTCAGCAGTTGGTATCTTATAGAAATAATTCAAGTTAGAAATGCCAAAAATACACCCAACATTAATACGGTAGATATGTAATAAGAAAAGCAAATGTACTTTAGAAACCTAAGATCCCAAAGTAACTATGATGAAAAAAGAAAAGTTAGTGCTACTGGTTTTTAAAAGAGTCATATAATAAAATTTTGATACTTTAGGAATCTTTTATTTAATGTTATTAAATTAAAAAATGATTGAATTTATGTTTTAATAATGGAGCAGAGTTGGGATTTGTATTATTATGTTTTATTTTCTCATGTGTACATGACTGTATTTTTTGGAAAAAAACTAAATAATGTATTTGGATGTTATTTTTTATATTTTTAAAAGTTTACATTAGATTATATTTTGGATGAAAGACCACTTTTAACAAGTTGTTAAAAATTAAATGCTTGACAATATTTCTGGAGACTATTATAACCACATGTTAAAAAGCAAGGTTAAATAGTCAGTGTGTGTGTATGTGTGTGTGTGGGGGGGGGGGGGGGGGGGGTAAGACTTCTTAAATGTGAATACTTGACATGCCCTCTTCCCAAAAAGCAGCAATAAGGAAAAAAATGGCCAAAAAACATTTCAAAACTCTGAAGGCATACAACAAAGTAAAAAATGTTTATTAAAAATAAGAACAACAAATAAATTTTCTTAATTGAATTAGTTTTCTTTTGCTGCTGTAACAACCACAAACTTGATGGCTCAAAACAACACAAACTAATCTCTTATAGTTCTATGGGGAAGAAATTCTAAAATGTAGGTGTTGTCAGGGCTGCCTTTTTCCTGGTGGCTCCAGGGGAGGATCTGGGTCCCTTTGGGTACTGTGATGCTGGTCAAGGCAGGCAACTAATCAGTCAAAAACTGAACAAGGAGATCAGGGTAATAAAACGACCATAGTGATTTCAGCCTACGGTGAAGAACAAGGCAATATGGCCATTCTAACCACCTATATTCAATACTTTGAAGGAAGTTCTAGCCATTTCAATAAGAAAAAAATAAATAAAATACATTCATATTGGAAAGAAAGAAGTAAAACTGTATTCTCAGACAAATTGATCCTGTATATTGAAAATCCTAAGGGATCAGAGAAAAAGAACCAAGAATGTCATTTACAACTAATAAGTGAGTTTAGTGAGGTCACATGATATAGATTAATATACAAAATATGCTTTTATTTCTGCATATTATCAATGAGCAATCAAAATTAAATTTAGACAGTTTTAATCACAATAGCATCACTAATGAATATATGGAAATAAATTTAATAAAAATCAAACATTTACATACTGAAAGTTATAAAACATCGTGAAAAAAATTTTCAAAGATCTAAATAAAGAGAGAGGTAGTCCATGCTTTGGATTAGAAGATTCAATATAGTAATATAGTATATTTATATTTAATTCTCTCCAAATTGATCTATAAATTTAGTGCTTTCCCTATTAAAATCCTAGTACATGTTTTACACAATTTGATAAGCTGACCTCTAAATTTATATCTATAATAATAAAAGCGTAATATGCTAATTAGACTTGATGTCCTTCCAACATCCTTCTGGACAAAGCCATAGTGGGCGGGGGCCAAGGCAGAGGCAGCTGCCGTGGTGGCAAGGGCTGAAGCCCTTGCATGAATTTCATGCATCAGGTCTCTAGTGGAAATATAAAAGGCTCAGAATGACCAAACTAATTCTGATAAAGAACCAAGGAGGAGGATTATGACTTTGTGATTTCAGAGTTTATTATGAAGCCAACAATGATCAAAGCAATATGACTGGCAGTTTATTGAAAAGTTAGAAATAATTTTACCATTTCTACTTACATGAAATGTCCAATAAAGGCAAATCTATAGAGACACAGAGTAGATTAATGGTCGGCTGGGACTTGTGGAGGAAATGGAGAATGACTGTAAAAGGGCATGAGATTTTATTTGGGTAATAGAAATGGTTTAAAAGTAGATTTTGGTGCTGGTTGCCCAACTCTGTAAATTTACTAAAAAGTACCAAATTATACTTTTTAAATGGGCAAAATTTGTGGTGTATAAATTATACATTAGTAATTTTTTTTTAAAAAGAAACCAAATGGACTAGAAAGATGGAATATTATTCAGCCATAAAAAAATAAAATCTTGCCATTTGTAACAACATAGATGGACCTAGAGGGTATTATCCTAAGTGAAATAAGCCAGACAGAGAAAGATAAATACCATATGATTTCACTAATATGTGGAATATAAAAAAACAAATGAATAAGCAAAACAAAGCAGAAATAGACTTATAGATACCATAGAACAAACTGATGATTAGCAGAGGGGAGTGGGGTGGGGGAATGGGCAAAAAAGTGATGAGGATTAGAAAGTAAAAACTTCCAGTTATAAAATAAGTCTCAGGAATATATTGTAGAGCATAGAGTCAATAATATTGTAATAACTATGTATGGTGTCAGATGGGTACCAGACTTATTGTGGTGATAACTTCATTAGATATATCCTATATAATAAAAGCCCAGCAACCAAAGCAGTGGAACGACCAAAACGACCAGAAACCAGGGCGCTCAGGCAGGCAGGCGAGTGGTTAGGGGCGATCAGGCAGGCAGGCGAGCAGTTAGAAGCCAGCAGTCCCAGATTGCGAGAGGGATGTCCAACTGGTGACTGGAGGGATCGGGCCTAAACCAGCAGTTGTCTTGCTTCTTGCATAAGTAGTTGATTTTTTCATCTGTTTCTTCTTGCTTCTTGAATAAGTTGTTGACTTTAAAAATAAATATATTTTTATAAAATGGTCTGGAAAGGCTGATAGTATCCTAGATTCTGAAATTTTTCTTAACTATGCTTTTATGGGTTCATATTGGTCTATAGAGTAAAAACATCCTACTAATTTGACATTCACTGTTTATCTATTGTATGTTGCCTACTACACTGGGCTAAAAATTTTTTGAAGATAGAATACTGTGCCTTAAACATTTTTATGTTCTACCCATGCATGCTTAGTATACCTTTCATATATAAACCAAGTTCTTTAAATGTTGGGTCATTTAATTTGTTTATAATGTAGTTTCATAACTTAAATGACTTCTTTTTGTTCCCACCTTCATTTACCCATAATTAGAATAACATTTTGTTATGTTTTTATAGATTATATTCATTTTGTCATCTTTTTTATTTAACTGTGAGCATAGTAACATCAGTGAAAGATAAATATAAAACATTATTATATTTTAAGGCATATTAAATCACATTAAAATCATTACATAAGGCAAGTCCAATCAATGGTTGTTTTGTTAACAGAAAATACTATCTTTCATTAAAATAATATCTAACACTCATTTAGTTAACCATTGTTGATTTTTTTGGAAGTTTAAGATTTTTTTTTTAACAGGGATGACTACACGATCTCAATCATTTTTGGAAATGTCTCCACGACTTATTCAAAAGGCGCTAGATCTAGATATAAATCAATATATACGGTAAGTTTTAGTAAACATGATTAATGTAGACATCTGTGTTTGTAGAATTTTTGATATACTGCTAATAGACAGTTGTTAAGTGAAATTTGAAATTAAATGCTTAATATATTTTCAGTGTATTTAAATTTTTAGAAATACATGAATTTCAGTGTTTTCTGAAAGATTTACTGGGCAGCTTGATTAAGGTGAGTTGAGCTACAGAAGATTCTTACCATACCTACTGCCATTATTTAGTTAGATTCAGCTTCCTTAAGAACTACATAATAGGATTAATACGGAGCTAGTTACTCAAGCATATTTGTATGTTAGGAAACATTTTCAAAATTATTTAGCTGCTTAAATTAAAAAGGAAGATCTGAAAAATAGGCTCATATTTTCAAACACCAGTTTCACAAACATCTTATCAAATGGTGCATCTAATTATACTGATATTTTCCTAAAATAATTTTCTAAAATATCAGTGATTCAATGGATGTAACATAGTCCATCTAAAAATAATGGTTTATTATTTCTATTCCATATTTGATTTTATTCAGACTACCATACTGTTACAATATTAAATTATTTGAGTTCTAAGATAAAATTCATTTTAGAGTTCCCAAATGATTTAATTCTCTCTTTTTTTTAATTTAAATTTTTTTTCCATCTCCATTTATTGCCTCTCTTTCAATGTTTCTTATATCAAGGAAAACAAATACTGAGCCTTTGCTGCAAACAGATGACCTGAATCAGCAGCAAGCAATGCAAAAGGCAGAGGAGGTTCACCAGTTCCGACAGTACAGGGCCAGGATCCTTAGCATTCGAGACATTGAACAAGAAGAACGGGCTAAACTGCAGGATAAAGGCCTGGAGATGTATGCAGACATGTGGGTGAGTCTAAAAATGCATGGGTCACAGTCGACACATTCTTTTGCATTGTGTAAAAGGTGTCAGAGTCATAGAGTACATGGGAACAAAGAAGTCTTGAAAACATTTCGTTCCCAACTTCTCAGAAAAGATGGCAAATTGATTATCCACACTAATTTCAATTACTCCCTAAAATCCCTCTACAATGCCACATTGGGAATCAGTCCACGAAGTGGGAAGAATGGGAGAGAAGACAACGAAATGTTTGTGAAGTTGGCAAACAGCTGATGAAGATTGCTTTAACAGACTTGAGGCAGTCAAAACTTAAGCTTGCAGCAGAAAAGAAACATGATCAGTAACGTATTTTTCTTCAAATAGGAGGAAAACGTACCAATCCTCAAGGGGTTACTGACACATATTAAATGTAATTTACACTAAACCCTTAAGATGACTCTTTCCATATTTTTTTTAAAATGTCACTGCTATTACCCTGTACTTGTGCAAATAGTTTAGCCAAACCAATTTTATTATGGTAGATACAGTATTTTTCTCTCACCTTGTAAAACTATGGAACATTTCTTGAAGAATTTAGCAATGAAAACAAAACCTTTCTAGAAGCTTTTCTTATAGCCAGTATTGGTTCGTTAATCATTCTTTCGTTATATCATCTTGAAAGAGTAAACAACACATTGCACCATAACTGTGGCCATGCTGTCAGAAATGCAAATGAAGTTAGGAATCACTGCCATATTTACAGCCATTTCATAATCGATTTCTAGAATGTTACCTGGAACTGACATTAAGTGTTCATGTCTACAGTTTTGAAAATTATTCTTCTTTTCTAAAATATTTATTTTAATGTTTCTAGTTTCCTGATACATTCCATTTCCACAGTTTATTCACTCAACAAATATTTCTGGGCAGTTTTGTACCAGGGACTCTCCTAAGCATAAACAAAAGAGATAAACCCCTTCCTGCCCTGTGGACTTCAAATTCTAGTGAGGAAATAGATGCTTAAATATAAACACAATACCTAAGTACATTGTATACTCTGATGGAAAGGGATAAGTGTTGAGAAAAAAAGAAGTAGACTAGGATCAGAGCACAATGGTTGTACTAGGTGTGTTTGAAGAAGCACAGTGAGAGCCTGTGCCACAGGAACAGTGAACAGAGGGAAGTGACTGGAGAAGAGGTCAGAGACAAAATGGGAACACAGGGCTGGGGAAGGTCATCGTGTAGGACTGCAAAGGCCACCATAAAAACTTTAGCTTTGAGAACCAAGATGGCGGCGTAAGGTATAGACCTGTGCGTGCTGCCTCCCACAACAACATGGAAACTACCAACTATAAAACGAAGAGCTATCATTCAGAACCATGGGAAAGCTGGCCCAGTGGAAGTTCTACAACTGGAAGGAAAGAAAGAAGCGCATTGAGACTGAGTAGGATATGCAGAGGCGCCAAGAACAGAGGTACGGAGTCGCGCAACCGGCGGGCTGCAACTGGATGCGAGGTTTTTTTCAATCGGAAGGGGTTACAAACTCTCGAATCCACTGTGCTTGTTTGGGGCGGGATTCTGAGGTCCCAGACCCCTACAGGGAGAGGCGGGACAGCCTTGCAGTGGGTCAGAAAGTGAGGGTGGTTCTCTCGCAGAGATGCTCGCTGGCACTCGGGGACGCAGAGTCACGGAGTCGTGGAGAGGCAAGGAGCCGCGGAGACGCCATTGCTGCTTGCTCCACCCTGGTGATTCCTTGAGACCCCGCCCTACTCAATTTACATCCCCGCCCAAGCTGTGCCAGTGGCACAAAAGGAAACACCTGAGCTTTTGCAGCGTAACCCAACAAACTGCAGATTTCAACTCCTTGCACGCATAAGGGACACACTCAAGAAGCAGACTCAGGTTCGGAGGAAGCCGGAGCCAGACCCGGCTGGGCTGGTGACATGGAACCGCTGTACCAGCAAACACACAAGCAGGTCCACCAGATCCAGTCTCACATGGGACACCGGGAGACGGCAGACAAGCAGTCTGTGCACTTA
>NW_005371219.1:1392590-1406288 GCF_000412655.1 Myotis brandtii
GAGAAGGTCCCTGTGAGGCTGAAACGGTCCCAGTGAGGCTGAGATGGTCCCTGTGAGGCTGAAACAGTCCCAGTGAGGCTTAAACGGCCCCTGTGAGGCTGAGTCAGTCTCAGTGAGGCTGAGACGGTCCCTGGGGGCTGGGACGGTCCCTGTGAGGCTGAGACGGTCCCTGTGAGGCTGAGACAGTCCCAGTGGGGCTGAAACGGTCCCAGTGAGGCTGAGACGGTCCCAGTGTGGCTGAGAGGGTCCCTGTGAGGCTGAGACAGTCCCAGTGAGGCTGAAATGGCCCCTGTGAGGCTGAGACGTTCTCTGTGAGGCTGAGATGGTCCCTGTGAGGCTGCAACTGTCCCTATGAGGCTGCGACAGCCCCTGGGAAGCCGGCGGAACCACGGGAGCTGCCCAGATGGCTTCATCGACGGCCCTCAAACCAGCACGCAGCCCCAAGCACAACTATCACCCGAAGGGCGAGAGGGGTGAGAGCAGCTGTAGTGTTGCTTTCTCCTCACTTTTGGTAACGAAATCCTCATTTTAAACATAAGAGGACACATTATTTTAAAAAGCCATTACATGTCTTCGTACCCTTTCTGAGTAGAGCATGAACAAGTCGTGAGAGACCTTTCCGAACACAGGGACACGTTGCGGATGGAAATAGCTACATTTTCCATGTGTATGACCTTTGACCTGGCGACAAAAAGCGTACACCTATGGATGAGGACGGTGCGGGGTAAGGGCAGAGGGTGGGGTGGGAACTGGGTGGAGGGTAGCTATGGGGGGGAAAAGGGGGGAATAACTGTAATAATCTGAACAATAAAGATTTATTTAAAAAATAAAATAAAATAAAAATAAAACTTTAGCTTTTATTCTGAGGGAAATATGGAGCCACGACAGGATTCCAAATAGCAGAGGAGTAACATGATCTGACTTCAGTTTTAAAGGGATTGCTCTGAATATTGTGTGGAAAACAAGTAGAGAAGGGGGCACATGCAAAAAAAGACAGATCTGTGAGGAGACCATTTCATTGAGCACGTGAGAGGTAACCATGGTTCACACCAAGGTGGTAGGGTGGAGATGGTGGTGAGAAGCAGTTGAATTATAGATGTATTTTCAAGATAGAATCAATAGGATTTTCTGTTGGAATGTTGGTGCATTACAAGAGAAAGAGAGGAGGCAAGAAATACTCTTAATATTTTGCCTAAACAACTGAAAGGATTGAATTGCTATAAGATCTGATGGTTTGGGAGAAAAGATAAGGACTTCAATTTGGGGCATTTATATATATATCTATTATTACATTTTAGTTTATCTATTAGACAGTCATGTGAAAATTGTATTGAAGTTAGATGTGTGATTCTGGAATTTGGGAGGGAGATATGGGCTAGAGATTACAAAAAAAAAAAAAGGACCCATCAGTGTATACATGAAATTTAATGCCATAGGGTTAGATGAATGAGATTGCCAGGGGATGAGGACTAAGATCTGAGATGTGACCACTTCCACATTAAAAGATGAAGGAGAAAAAGAGAAATAAGCAGAGGTGACTGGTAAGGAACTGATAGTGAAGTGAAAGGAATGTTAAGAGGGTGTGATGTCAAAGAAACTAAGTGAGGTCCGTTGATTCAGGAGGAGAGAGTATGGTTAAGTAAGAATAGGATCAAGAAATTATCTTGGATTTAGCTACGTATAGGTCATTGGTGTCTTTGATGAATACTGTACAGTTTTTTCGAAGTGGTAAGAATGAAAGCCAAACTGACACTAACAAAGATAACCAATGGATTAGGTGATATTATTTGTAAGTATAACTCAGATATACTTTGTCAGGACTAGACTATGTGTGGGGAACTAGTACTTTATTGAGCACAGTTACTGTGAGAGACACACAAGAATGGTACATTTGATATAGATTATATTTGAACTCATTTAAAGCAGATAGCTGCTTTGCCAAAATTTCGGCCTATTTAATTCTTAACTTTTTATTTTCCTCCTATTGATGCTTTTATTTACTATTCTGTTAAAATCTCATGTACCCTTTTTACTATCTCATGTTGTATGTATTGATAAACATTTGAGACCATTACTTAATTTTCATCTTTCTTCAGTCATTTCCCCCATGAATCTACTGGCATAAAGAAAGGATCACGGTCTTGCTTGTTGTGCTTGTTTGTTTGTTTGTTTTCTGGGACCATAAGCCTTTTAGCAGTGGGTCTTATTTGACTGAGTTTTTCTTTTGAAATAGGACTCCTTAGATGATGCCCGTCAAAAGATCTTCAATATTCGGGAAGAGTATAGAAACAAGATGCTGGAGGCTGAGCGCCTGAGGTTGGAGGCTCTGGCTGCAGAGGAAGCAGCATTGCGGGCAGAGACAGCAAAGAAGACCGCCTCAATCCATGATAAAGACAAGAAAAAGAAAGGAAAGAAAAAGTAACCAGGAGATACCCAATACCACCTTTCTTCTGAAAAAGGAAAACCTACTTTTCATTATCTATAACTTTTCCTGTTGACAAAAAATATAGGAAGTTAAAAATTAAAAGTTTTCCTACCTTAGAAATAGTTTCTGTATTTTAATGTTAATTTGTTAGTTTTCTCAGGAAGGTTTATTTGAAGTCATTGGGAGTTTAATTTTTCTAATTTCAATAAAAATGCCTCAAATAGATAGAATGTGATAAAATGTATGTCTCACTCTGAATTGCTCTAGTTTTAGCTAATACTAAAACAACATCATAAATGAGTCAACAGAATTGCCTTTGAAAAATTCAGCGATGAGAGAAATGGCTATTGTTCTCAGAGAAAATTTCGTCTCTAACTTTAAAGACTTTACAATATTAAAAAAAAAATAAGTTTCAGACTCGTGCTTTTATTTTTTAAGCTGAATGTCAGTAAACCTCCCTCACTGGGCAAGAGCTATTGTGAGTTAAACTTATCCAAAGTGTTAGAACTACGAATCGTAGCAGTGAGTCACGGTAACCCAGGCATAGAGAATGTGATCACAAACATATCTCTTGTCATGTGTACCCACATCGTATTTTATGTAAGACAGAGAACATGTTCTCGTATGGTTGTTTTAGGAAAATATGAGTGGGTAACTGAGACACATAGAAGGAAACTGACTTTCCCAAAAGCACACTTCCAAATCATGACTTTCTCAGACGAGAATTTTAACCAGTCAAAGCTACTTCACTGTGATAGGTGATTTTCACTTTTTGCATTTATTTACATTTTTATTTTTAAAAATTAATTCTTTATACATACATGTAATTTTGTCTAAAGATGCACACACATGCATGTTTTCCTCTATTACTTTGTCTGTACTTTCCTTCACAACCCTATGATCCTCCAGCCCTCTAATATAATACATGATAACCTAGTATGAATGTTTCTATATTTTTCTCTTATTTCATATAATCATATATCAATATTTTACATAATATTATCATTTGTTTTATAAAATGTCATTTTATTATGCATGCTGTACTGGTTCTTGATTTTTTTCTCACCAAATAATACAAAACCTGAGTCAAACATAACTTACTCTTTTTTAAATGCTGTGTAATATTCGATGGTACAAATACATCACAATTTATTCAGCTAATTCTCTATTGATGAATATTTGCTTTGTTTGTAGATATTTGCCATACAGGCTATCTACTTAAAAATGTGTGTCTTTGTGTATGTGTGTATATCAGCATATTAAAGTATTGACACTGGTATTGAATATCTCTTCAAGTTAGATAAAATTCAGCTGCAAAAATATCTTATTCTTATAATGAAATGATATACAGGTACCCCTAGTTTCTGAAAGTTCAGGTTATTTCCATTTCACTTTATGAGAGAGGGGGGGAGAGAGGAAGAGAGAGAGAGAGTAAGAGAGGGAGAGAGGGGGAGAGAGAGAATAGAATATTGTTTAGCCATGAAAATAAAGGAAATCTTGCTATTTGTTTTTGGTTTTTTTGTAAATATATTTTATTGATTTTTTACAGAGAGGAAGGGAGAGGGATAGAGAGTTAGAAACATCGATGAGAGAGAAACATTGATCAGCTGCCTCCTGCACACCCCCTACTGGGGATGTGCCCGCAACCAAGGTACATGCCCTTGACTGGAATTGAACCTGGGACCTTTCAGTCCGCAGGCCGACGCTCTATCCACTGAGTCAAACCAGTTAGGGCAAATCTTGCTATTTGTAAAAACATGAATCTGGAAGACTTTATGCCAGACACAGTAAGACAAATACTACCTGATCTTACTTACATGGAGAATCTAAAATAGTCAAAAAGAGACTAATTTATAGGTGGTTTGTAGTTGTGACTCACATATTTAGAATGGGGTGATACATTTTCCAAAATGGTAAACAACCCCTGGTAAATTTTCAAAGATAACAATGTTTAGTCTGCCTTTGTGTATATAACGGTTGCATTTCTGAAATATTCAGTGAACTTTAAAACTGCAAAAATACCTTGGTTTTATATATCTTAAAGAGTTCATTTCTTGGATCATTAAATTACTTTGAAACCACATGAATAATGGTCCATTCAAATCATATAACAAATAAGATAATTCTTTGTAGCATGTGACTCTTTCAAAAATTTAGAGGATGTCTAACTTTCTTGACTTTCAACCTCTAAAAAGCAGTAGTTCTCCCATTGTTGGGACAGCCCAGAATGCCCACTCATATTTCCTAAATATACTTCAGAGGTTTCACTGTCCCCACCGAGATCATCCCCACATAAAAGAGTAGCAAAGATTGCTGAGAAGCTAAACATTGTAATGTCTGTTGATCTCAGTTAATAAATAACTGCTTAGAATACACAGGCCTAAAATACCCTCCATTGTGTTGACTGAGTTAACAGGGTGTATCTGTGATGGATAGTAAATGGTCTACCATTCGGTTTCTTTCTCCTTAGTCTCCTATCATCTACTTCTTTGCATCCACTCTCCACTACCCAGATACTTCAAGGTCAACCCCTTTTTTCTCAGGGCTCTTGTAAGGGCAAAGGAAACGGTTTTCCTCCTCTGCAGTCTCAGGCCTGCTTCTGAGTCAATAGTAATAATCCTCCGGGTGCAAGTGTGGTGGTAATGAAACATCATTATAAGGGAAATTTAACTCCTCGGTGCCTCCAACTCCTCCCCTGGAGAAAGGACTGTGGCTGTCCCTCTTGCAAAATCAGAGGGTCCACTGTGCTTTTTGAAATGTAACAAAGAAAAGTCTTCAGTTAAATGAATCAGAAATTTTCTGACAACTTCAATAACGTTTAACTGACTTCTAGAAATCAAGTTTTCAAAAAAAAAAATAATAACAATAAGCAAACAAACAAAAAGAAACAATGACTTCTAGTCTCAAGCCCCCTTGTTATATATAGACTATTTAAACACATTAAAACATTGCATAGTGTTATATGTTAACTGAAATTTTCCTAGTGTCTCTCTCTTTCATTCAAAGGAAACCTTTGCATCCATTGTCTCTAGGAAATAGAGGGAGAAGTGATAAAAAGAGCCGTGTAGTTCTGGAATTTGCCTCTGAAAAGAAACTGTGTCCCCCACTAGCACCCCTCTCTCTCACCCTTCAGCTGGGTTCATATCCCAGATGGGATTATTGATAGCAGATTAATGAAAGTTTCCAATGACCTTTACAGAACATTTCTGAAATTAATATTATGAAGGAACTTTGTTTCTAGCTGTTGTTATAACATCTTTTGCCTAGTAAATTATAAAACAGATTTTATTCATCTCAATTTAGGTAGTTTCCAACCACAGGTGTGACTTCATGGAATAGTTTTATTATGTTTTGAAGGCTTTGCATATACATGTACTTAGAACTTTAGGTTAAACATCCTTGTTTTTGGTGTGGGCACAGATAGCAATATCACCGCACAGGAAGCCACCTTTAATACATTTTGTTAATTTTAAAACTTCACTTATCTAATCAGTAAAACCCGTTTCCATCTGGTATATAATATAATGGCACTCCTTATTTTCAATGTTTATCACATTTTTTTATTTCAGAATCAACAATTCAGATAGCATATGGATGTCTCTTTCATTCTACTGTTAGTGGTTGCTATATTTAGACAGATACAAAGAAACCTAGTAAAAGTGATATTTACCTTTGTGGAAAAGATTCCAAAATTAATATGTTACATAGCAAAGACTGATTAGTTAATATTTAAATTACTAAATAATATAAATCATGAATATAGCTTGTTAGTGAAATTGGGCAAAATTGGTTAACATCTCTATAATATTTTACAGGTTTGAAAAGAAAATTTACATACCTTTTTCACTGGAAGATTAGTTTAAACTTGTGCAAATGGTCAAAATCATATTAGCTATAATAATCTGTCCGTAAACCATTCCATTGTTTAAAAATAGTATGATTCAGCCCTGCCGGTACAGCCCAGCTGGTTGAGAGTTGACGCAGGAGGTTGCCAGTTTGATTCCTGGTCAGGGTACGTGCCCAGGATCAATCCCTAGTAGGGGGCGTGCAGGAGGCGGCCAATCAATGTTTCTCATTGATGTTTCTATTTCTCTCTCCCTCTCCCTCCCTCTCTCTGAAATCAATTAAAATTTTTTTAAAATAATGGTGTGATATAAAATTGTTCCTATGTATTTTTTCCTCAAGGAACTTTAATGTTTTCATGTATTTCACCTGGAACGTAGCCCAGTTTTAACTCAGTTGCTTCTGGAGTAGCATATGCCCAAAGTCTACATATTTTACAATACGATATCTAGAAAACAACCTTTGGCAAATAATACTAACATTTTTCTAAGAACCATCATTTCCTTAGCAAACCATCTGAAGTCATTGAACTATTAAAATAAGATTCCATGAAAACAGTGTTGAGAATAGTTAACTGGAATTCAAAAGCTGCTTTCCAATTGTAATTCGCATAGACTCCTTATAGTTGTTGTTGTTTTTTTTCATTTATCAACATTTAAGTCATCTTTGGCTTGATAAAGACAGAAAGAAAGCAGGGGAAATCCAAAGTTTTATTTGTGGTTTTCAGATGTGATAAAAAAGTTATTGAAAGGAAGTTAAAATTCATCATGAGGCTGCTCATATGTCTTTTGCAGATTTCGATAACCCTTGGCCTCAATACCCTGGACGCTTCAAATTTGGCTAAGCTTTATTTCTTCAGTTGTGCCATGACTGTTTAACTAGTTTATCACTTTAAGACCATTTATAATACTTTGTATAAAGATTTTATTTATCTGTTATATAATGGGTTATAGTCTCCTTAAGTGCAAGAACCATATCATAATTGTCATATATTGTGCATTTTAATTTCCCACTGATTATAGCATAAAACCTCAAAGAGTAGGCTCTTGGTAGATTATAGTTGAGTAAAATACACTATTTGTATTACTTGGGCTATTAGGCTGATGCTAAAATGGGTCTACATAAAAGCTTATGCTAACTTTCTTTTTTTTTCTTTCTTTTTATTTATTTTTGTTGTTGTTGTTAATCCTCACCAAAGGATATTTTTCATTGATTTTTAGGAAGAGTGGAAGAGAGAGGGAAAGACAGAAAGAAACATCGATGTGAGAGAAACACATCGATTGGTTGCCTCCTGCATGAGCCCGGACCAGGGCCCCAGCCGGGGAGGAGCCTGCAATCAAAGTACATGCCCCTGACCAGAATCAAACCCAGGACCCTTTGGTCTGCAGACCAATGCTCTATCCACTGAGCCAAACTGGCCAGGGTGAAGCTTATGCTGATTTTCAAAAATACATCAGATTGGCCTCAAGTGAAAATATTGAAAAATAAAGTTTACAGAGCTTAAAAAAAAAAAAAAAGATTCACACCCTTGAGAGACTGTGATAATACCAGATGGCAGGTATTTTGCAATGTTCACAGAAGACATGTGTCATAGTCTAGTCGAGACAGCTTCATTTTTCAAATAGGATCTTAATTTATACACTCTCTTAAAGCAAACAAGGAGTCCATATTCATGCAATTAAAGTGAGAATGTTGCAAACTTATGGCAGTATATATCTTTTACTGATGTCTTTGGCCAGAAGATCGCTTTGTTTTTTGCCCATTTCCCCACACAAATCCAATAAACAATTGTAGATCAGAGAAAAATCAATAAACACTCGCATTCAGAAAGGAGACACTGCTTCATAGCAATTCTGAAATTCCTCAGGGGAGACATTATGAAGGCCCCACCAAGAGTAGGGAAGATCCTTAGTCAGGACTGCTCTTGTACTATAGGACCTCTCTGTTCAGTTGATCTCCATGACCCCTGGTTCTGTTTTCTGAGGATTTCTTTTTGTCTGTTATACGTTTTGGCCACATCTGAAGTGGTTGTTTGAAAGTATATCTTTTTTGGAAGCTGACTAGTGCTTGTATCCTGATTCCTCAAAATTCATACAGGTATGTTGTGTGTAGACTTAATAAGTAAGAGAATGATTGTCACCATAATGTAAATATCGAAGGCAGTTAAAATAGGGGATGGCAATAATTTCCATTCTTACCCCCCCAGAAGTCCGTGGATACTGTAATGGACATTGCTGGCTCTGCCTGCCCTGAATACCCTCTATTGTCTTTTGGTAGCGGCAACAAAAAAGCTGAAGCTGAGTCAATATGAGCATCTCAAAAGAGACTCTTCATTCCCTTAGCATCTTCCTCACTTGTTGTTCTGTCTAGGAAGACTTTTCTTCAAATCTATGAGTTACTCAAATATATCACCAGTGACTCCCCCCTTCCCTTAGTTAGCTAGAGTTTGTTTCTATTAAATAGAACCAAAGAATCATAATTGATACACTCAAACCTCATTTTGGATTCTACTTCTTGAATTAGTTCCTATTTGAGGAACTTTGAAATTTAGGAGACACCTTAGAACTTCTCTAAGAAAATTGCCTATACTCCAGGCAGAGGATCTTAACCTGGGGGTTTGGGGTGGGGGGGCTTTAGGTGACACCTGAGACTTCTGCAAATATATATACATATATATATATATATATGAAATCTATTAATCAAATGATTAAAGGAGTCTGTAACTCATAAAATTTTAACAAATACTACTCTAGAAATTTATTTTATTTTCAGTTTTCAATTTGCACAAGGGAAAGTAAAATGGTAAAATACTTTGTCCTAGTATAAATTATTTTTTCTTTGGAGAAAGGCTAATAGCTAATAAACTTAGAGAAATTTATTTGCAAATAAAGCTGCTAAAATTAGGATAAATCTGCAAATATAACATGAAAATTATTCCAAAAAAGGTTTTAAAATGTATTGTAAATTGTTTGGTTTAAATCTGTCCTCCTTAAAAAGATTGAGTTGGACATCTTATGAATTTTGAACCCTTTCCAATCCCATGTTTTTAAGATTCTGTCTTTTTTTGGGGGGGGGGGTAGAATGGCATTTAAATAGAAAATACTGTGTGGTGTCAGAGCTCTGGGACCGAAGTTATTAAGGAAATAAGAGCAAAGAGATTCAGCTGGAAGGTGTTCAATTGAGAAGTAAAAGTGGAGCCTGCTTCTGCAGTAGAACTGTCATACGGAGGGTCAAGTACTGACGTGTGTACAGATACGTTGGCAGGAGTTAGTACACTCACCCAAATGTTGCACTTGGAAATGTCAACATGATTTTTTTATTTAGCAAGCAGATCTCTATTTTCTTAGAAGTATTAGATAGATACAAACACAATGGCAGAGAAAATAAGGAGGGTTCAAGTAGGGAGAAACACCGAGTGCTGATTCAAGTACACAACATTGCAGACGTTGGTGTTATATAAGTCTGGTGGGATAATTAAGGGGAAGGAGTTTCATCTCCAGGCAGTTCTCAGTAGAACTCAACATCCATCTCAGTGTGCATCGCCACTAACTAGTTAAAGACAGAACGTGAAAAGAACTGCATGTGATTTACAAGGGAATTTGGAAGGTCAGTATACTTATTCAAATTGGAATTTAGCTTAGACTCTATTTTTGTCAAAGGAAAAATAAAAAAAAGTTTAAGCATTTTAATAAAGCACAAGAGCATTGGTTAACTGGGGTTGTGGCAAATATTTTCTAGCCTCTGAAATTTCTGTTCCATTCTGCATAAGGGGTCATGGGCTGCTCTTGTTATATCAATATCTTTTTGTGTAAATAAGCAGTTGCTTATCTATTTGTTTTGTTTTGTTTAATATCTCTTTGATAGAGCCTTACTTCTAGTCTTGTCCTTGCTCCTCCCCATTAAGTGCAACTATAAACTCTGGATGCCTCAGATAATCAGAGAACTCTTGAAAACGGTAAGAAGGTGAACTAGTTTTGGGCCCCAGAACTGGAGAAAAAGCACAGCAGCAGTGGGGCAATGTTCTTCTCCCCACACAGCAGAGGTGGTCCACCCAGACCCATTGTCTTCTGATCACCAAACTAGCAAAAGAAGGCAGTCAAGGACGGTTATTATTCTCTCAGTCAGAATGGGAGTCCTGAGAACATCAGGTGAGCTAACACCTGTAGTTCTTGTAAGGATGGTCAGTTGGGGGTCCCACCACAAATGAGCAGCTGGAGGAAGCATTATCCTTCCCTGCTGGGCCTGCTTTTCTTTATCAATGAGATTCGGAGACAGGTCAGTGGAGCTAGAAGGAGGGACCTGGTCGAAGAATCATCTTTGTCCCCTTGGGCCCAAATTCTCTAGAACAGTGGTTCTCAACGTTCTGGCCCTTCAAATACAGTTCCTCATGTTGTGACCCAACCATAAAATTATTTTCGTTGCTACTTCATAACTGTAATGTTGCTACTGTTATGAATCTCAATGTAAATATCTGATATGCAGGATGGTCTTAGGCGATCCCTGTGAAAGGGTCGTTCCACTGCCAAAGGGGTCGCGACCCACAGGTTGAGAACCGCTGCTCTAGAACATAAGCCCTAGAATAGCTATTGACAAAGGAAGAATGACTTTATCCAATACTAAGGCTAACTTTCTATATCCTACTCAAAATAATGTGGTATTGGCAGCATGATAGACAGTAGATCAAGAGAATAGAGTAGTGAACCTAGAAAGAGGTCTGCACAAATATGCCCGACTAATATTTGAACAAAATGAGAATGGTAATGTCAACGTCCTGGAGATGACATTATAGTATAACAGAAGGCAAACTATGTGCTTGAAGAGGTTGGGGTTTGGGGTTTTTAGAAAGCAATGTTTTTCTTGCTTTCTTCCTATGTATGAACGGGACTGACAAGGACCAGGTGGACACTGGTAGTGTCTTCTGCTGTCACAAGCAGTGAGTAGTTCTGTGTCCTGGCAAGAGCTCAGTTCCTGGGATGATAGTGACGATACAGGATGACCATGATAAAGAACCATCTGAAATGGGGAGATTTCCTTAAAGTCTCAAAAGAAGAATGAATTCTTTTTGGACTTTCAACCCACATACTTATATCCCTGAAGCCTCAAGGACTTGAAACTTACCCTGTTATTGAAATCAGTACATGAATCCTAGCTTTCAAAGAGAAAGCAGAGCTACTTCATTTGCGTTACTTTCCAAGTGGCTTTTCCCATCTGTCCTACTTTATTTTGGCTGGAATTGTGTGTGTTACAACAGAGTGGAGACAAGTCAATTATGAGATAACTTGATGCTACATTTAAGGATCTGTTGAAGTGTGAAATGATTCCCAAGCCTCAGATACAAGACTGAGTAATGGAGCACCCAGAATAACTTCTAATCTGTGAGAACCAAAAATCAAGGAAGGCCATGGGGAAGAAATTTGATGTGGAAAATTGATAGACTTCAATTCCCAACAAAATTAAAGTCCATTATGTAAGTGTTTTCATGAACAAAGCATGGAATAAAAGCTATGACTTTATACATCTTCAGTGATTCAGTGTTCTTACATTTCCCCCATATTCTTCCCTTTTAATTTTCATCTCCCATCCTTCCTCCTCCTCATAATCATGAGGAGATGTGCATTTGTTTGTATTTCAAGGAAAAGGCCTGTTTGCTCCATGCTCTTTGAGTATCTCATATATAGACCACACTCTACCAAAGAATGTCATCACTGGGTCAATAATCTAAGTCTAGCTTAGTGTTACATTGTTTTCCCTGAATCCACATTAATTTATCTATAAGGTCCCTCTGTCTCTGGTGTGGCAGTGGACAAGGTTGGACCATTACATTCTGGAAGCTCCCCAATTTTCCTTACCCAACCCCAGTTATCAGTCTCCCCAAACAGCAGATAAGTTGAAACCATGAACTCAGGGTTTCCATAATAAATGTTCTCATTATCAAGATTTTTTCAATACTCAAAAAATAAAAACAAAAGCAGGGACAGAAGCAAGAATTACTAAATGGTTGGTATTTTACACCTTATGTGAAAAAAAAAATATATAGTCCAGTTATCTTTTAAAAGTACAGTACTCAAAATGAAAAGACCTACTTTCCCTAGGTGTCCAAAACTAGAGAATTGTCGCCATCAGGAGTGTGAAATAAAGCCAGCACCAGGCCCAGGGATCCATGGTCCATTCATATGAACATTTACTCAAATTTATTCAAATCTACACATTTATTCCAATTTTTAAGGAAAAGAGCAGCTGTGTGGTATAGGAAAACCTATTTCAAAAGTTCAGCACACATTATACATTTATTTTAAATTTTTTTTGCAAAGTGAATACATATTCATTTAAAAATAAAATTGCACTCTGGCCTCTGTGGCTCAGTTGACTGGAGTGTTGCCCTGTGCACCAACAGATTGCTAGTTCAATTCCTGGTCAGGTCATATAACTAGTTTACAGGTTCAATCCCTGGTCTGGGTGTGTACAAGAGGCAGCCGATCCATGTTTCTCTCTCCTCTCTTTCTCTTTCTCCCCTTCCTTCCCCTCTCTCAAAAGTCAGTAAAAACATATTCTCAGATGAGGATTATTTTTTTTTAATTTAACAATAAGATGTATACAAAATTATAACAATAGCTGCAATGTGTAGGTTATATTCTGTGTCTGGTAGCTAATTATTTCACTTAATCATCACAACCATGCTGTGAAGTAAAATCATTATTGTCTTTGATATTCAGGTTAAAAGAAGGTGAGGCAAAGGAGTAGAGGCATTATGTTGCCCAAAGTTTTATAGTTAACAAGTTAAGGGACTGGGAAGTGATCCTTAGCTCTGTGTCTCAGGATTTTAAAACTAATAACTAGCATGTTATATAAGCCCAGACATCATCACTATTAATAGTGTCATTCCACATCATTTTTACAAAAATGACGTTATAACATATCATATTCAGAAACTTGCTTTTTTTCACTCACCAATCACAGATAACCTTGCACATCACTATGCATAAATGTTGTCAATATGTTCATGGCCTGCTTAACAACTTTAATTCATAACTGACACTGTGAGACTAAGTGTAAAGTCATTAAGTTGAAAGGGAATATTTATATCAATTTTAATGGGAAAGATTGACTCCCTTCACCCCAACCTAAGATACCCAAAACAATTTTCACAGAGAAAAAAAATAGATTAAATGACAACAAAACCAAGTGTGTATAAGCAATGAGAAATAATGTGAGGAAAAGCAAAATGGGGAGAAACCAAGATGGCGGCATAGGTAAACACCAGAAATTGCTGCCTCCCACAACAACTTCAAAAATACAACGAAAAGACAAAACAGACATCATCCAGAACTACAGGAAGGCTGGCTGAGTGGAAATCCTACAACTAGAAGGAAAGAGAAAAGCACACTGAGACTCAGAGGAGCTGCGGAAGTAAAGTGCAGAGGTACGGAGGC
>NW_005371219.1:1408409-1418387 GCF_000412655.1 Myotis brandtii
AAAAAAAAAAAAGAAAAGAAAAAATAAAAAAAAAAAAAAAAAAAAGAGAAATCAAAATGAGTTGTTCTATAAGAGCAGTAAATGTGATAATGTCATCAACGTCAGTGGACTCACTAAGGAGGGAGAGATGGTGAATGGTGAGGAGGAGGGGGGTGGAGGGGAGGCACTGGGAGGAAGACTGAGAAAGATTAGGCAATGGATTTTCAGCCAGGCATTCAATACCATATATTAGTAGAGTGAACTACCTTAAAAGGTTTCAGAATTTTTTTCTCTCCTGCTTCGATCCTCTTTTCTCCCACCCATCCTTTGCTTCTTGATTAAAGTTGATCTCACTCTTGTTTCTACAACATTTACTTTGTTGATTTGTGAGCCATATGGAGGCTCATGGTTACTTGAAGATGAAGACTAAACACAAGAGTGGGTGGAAACACTTGGAAATAAGAGTGCATGTACGTGAAAGACCAAGAGCCTTAGTAGTTGCTACTTTATCCCTCTTGGTCTGTGCGTCCACATAAAGGAAGATGTCTCGGGTTCAGAAAAATGTAACAACAACTCAAATTTGTCCCACATCTCTTCTCTGCACATAGAAATTGTGTTGAGTAAATGTGGAACATATCCTTGCGTAAGATTATAAAGTCAAATATTATTTTTTGATTATATTTATTTTGTATGTTTTTAGGTGAAAGCATTGTTACTAAAAAAAATAGTTACCCAAAAAGTGGTATAAATTTTCAAAAGACATTATGGTCAAAAGTTAGTAATTAAATGGTCATTTTGTGAAGTCTACAATTTTGGTGGCATATAGAATCACATAGAATGGATAAACTCTGAATTGTTTAACAGTTCCCTATTAAGAGATTTTAACCACAGTGTTTAAGTGAGCCTTCTTAAACTAACTTTATGTAGATCCCCTGATATGAAATTGCTGAGTTACAGAACAGATATTAATATATCACATCAGATTATTCTACAAAGTATTAGTGTCACTTATATTCCCTCTAATACTATGTGAAACAAATATCTATTTTCTTATCACTTCACTGGAACTGAAAATTATCAATTTAAACAAATTATGTGGTTGTGATAAGTAAAACTTTTAACTAATTACTAGTCATTATAAGCATCATTATCAATTTGATTACCATTTCATTCACAGTCTTCAAGTATCTCTTCTCTAAATATTCTACAAATATCTCTTTTCCATTTTTCTGTTTTTGTTTGCTCATTACCCATTTACGGGAGCTTATTTGTACATTAGGGATATTAATGTTGTGTTACTTAACATTTCAATTTGTTTAGATTTTACTTTGTAAGGTGTTTATTAATATACATTTTAACATATTTTGCAATTAAATTTGTCATTTTTTTCTTAATGGTAGCTGAATTCTTTATCTTGCTTAAATAGGTTTTATCCACTATGAGTTTATTATAAACAGTGGCCAATACTTTTTCTACCATGCTTACAACATATAATTGATATTAGCTATATCTAAAAATTACTTTTATTACGGTATGTGTGATAGATTTCGTTCATGCCCACCATTACCTAGTTCTCCTCTTCTGTCTAGGCATCCATCCCGATGGAAGGCAGTTGTGACAAATGGACTTGAATCGATGCAATGCAGGTGCCACTCCCATGTTGGAGCAGAAAACAGCCCCTTTGTGATTTCACCTCTTTTGCTTCCCTGTTTGCAGCAAGTGGAGGCCATGTATTAACGGTCAGAGCCATAAGACCTAAGCAGCCTGGGTCTCTGAGTCACATGTGGAAGACAATAGCCATAGACCAGCCGTGGGCAAACTACGGCCCGCGGGCCTGATCCGGCCTGTTTGAAATGAATAAAACTAAAAAAAAAAGAAAAAAAGACCGTACCCTTTTATGTAATGATGTTTACTTCGAATTTATATTAGTTCACACAAACACTCCATCCATGCTTTTGTTCCGGCCCTCCGGTCCAGTTTAAGAACCCAGTTAAATTTATTGATTGATTTTTTTGCCCACCCCTGCAATAGACAATAGTCTTCTGACCTGCAGTGGATTTTGTATGAGCAAGAAATAAACACCTGGTGTTAATCCGCTGAGACGTTACAGGTACTTCCTTTACTCCATCTGGTACCACCCTTCACTACAGGAATTTTTACCATTTACAATCCCATTTAATTTTAGTTCTGTCCTTCATTTTTCTTTCTGTTCTCCTATTGTTTGCATTCACTTGAGTAGCCAATCCAGCCCCACACACGTGGGGAAATAGGAACTTTCTAGAAAGACTCTGAGAAAGCTACTACTCCTGGACTCAAGGAGTTCACCTTCTCAATTGGCAAAGAGATTGGACTTGCCTAGACTCCCGGAAAGTGTAGTTTTGTTCCTGAGACTCTTTAATGGATTTTTGTCCTGCTCCTCTAAACACCTGGCACCTCGGTCTTCTGCTTCAACCACCCAGAGCACCCTCTGTGTGCTGGCGAGGCCTCCTGCCAGACTGCCTCCCTCAAACACAGGCAGCACGCCATGCTTTCTTCCTCATCAGGTGGCTTTAAATTCTTCCCTGTTCCCCACCCTGCCTGTCCTGCTTGCTGTCTTGTCCTTCTTATCCTCCAGTTCTACCCTCAAAGGATGGGAGAATATTACCAGACCAGTACCAACAGTAGACACAGGCTGCTTGGGGTCCTTTCTCATCAGCGTCAGCCATCTGACCATCTCCTTAAGTCTATCCTTGCAGCTTTCCACCCCTAGGTTTGGGATTGCCTTTATTGTATTACTTATCCATTAATTCATTCATTACAATATTTTAGCGTATTTTTCATAAAGGAGTATACATCCATTTTTTGCCTTCCCAGACCTCATTCATTCATTCATTCACTCATTCATTCATCAAACATTGCTTAATTCCTATTTTGTATAAGGTCATGTGCTACACGCTGGGGAGATAAAGACTAGGATAGTGGTTCTAATTCTTGGTTTATCCTTATAGTCATCTGAGAACCTTAAAAAAAATACAGATGTCCTGGCTGCACTCCCCAGCAGTTCTGATTTAAGTGTTCTGGGGCAGAGCCTGAGCATCACTGAATTTTAAAAGCTCCCTGGGTGATTCTGAAGTGCAGCTAGGATGGAAAACATGAGAAGACAAGTACATAAAATAGCTTGGACCAAAACTAAATGGCAAGGGTTCCCTAAAAGACTCAGAGAAATTACTCTGGGGCCCACCTTCTTTGCCTGCACAACACTGCCCACCCCTGAGTCTCCGCTCAGCCAGGCCACACTTGAGCCACAGGTCAGGTGAGAGATGTGTCACATCTGTTACGAGCTAAGCAAGGAGAAGGTAACAGTGTTGTTGACTTTTTCTCAGCTGAGCAATCACGAGGCCACCTTCCCTAGTGAAAATGCACAGTGGTATGAGAGTTGTGATGCTAGAGCCCACCTAAGGCCAGGGGTCATAAGACTTCGAAAGACATGATTTGGAGACAAGACTGAACACTTCTGATATTCTTATGACTGGGTGAGGGCAACAGCTTGCCCTTCAAGGGAGATCACTGCAGTTCTATACAAGTGACTGGCAATTTGTCAAGACTGAAGCAAGGGCAACGAAAGAAGCGGGGGCCATCCCCGCGGTCTGGGGGTCTTTCTGCTGCTAGGATGCTATGCTGAGGACTTAAAGGTAAGAGAAGGCTGCCAACCCGGCCCCTTCACGTTGGCCGCCTCTCTGCCTAGGGTTCTGCATCCTTCACTGCAGGCTTAAAGGGAGAATTGGAGCCGGGTGGGGAAACTGCTAGGAATGGGCCCCTCCTCCCACGGAAAGTCTACTGACTGATGCTCCAGAGGATGTTCTGTGCTGCGGGGTGAAAGTTCCTTGCTTCGCTTACTCTGCAGAAAATTCCCTTCTGCCTTCCAACTGATGCCAGACACTCCCGCTTCTCCCGTTTGGGTCCGAGTCCCCAGCGATTCGCCCGTATCTGGAGCTCAGAGTCTGAGACTCCCCCCTGACCGAAAACGACAACCGCGCTCTCAGCCACCAGCCCGCTTTGCGCGCGCACCTCCGCACCTGAGTATTTTCCACACTGCGCCTCCTCTGAGCCTCGGTATGCTGTTGTCTTTCCTTCTAGTTGAAGAGTCTCTCCTCAGCCAGCCTTCCTGTGGTTCTGGGTGATGTCCGTTCCATCTTTTAGTTGTATTTTTGAAGTGGTTGTTTGCGGCAGCAGTCTCTGGTGTTTACCTATGCCACCATCTTGCTCGGAATCGATAGATCATTTCTAATGAAAAAAATAAGTGTAATGCATGCAAGTGTTTACACAAATGAATCCTGTCTTCTCCTTCTTATCCTCCAGTTCTACCCTCAAGGGATGGGAGAATATTACCAGACCAGTACCAACAGTAGACACAGGCTGCTTGGGGTCCTTTCTCATCAGCGTCAGCCATCTGACCATCTCCTTAAGTCTATCCTTGCAGCTTTCCACCCCTAGGTTTGGGATTGCCTTTATTGTATTACTTATCCATTAATTCATTCATTACAATATTTTAGCGTATTTTTCATAAAGGAGTATACATCCATTTTTTGCCTTCCCAGACCTCATTCATTCATTCATTCACTCATTCATTCATCAAACATTGCTTAATTCCTATTTTGTATAAGGTCATGTGCTACAAAGACTAGGATCGTGGTTCTAATTCTTGGTTTATCCTTATAGTCATCTGAGAACCTTAAAAAAAATACAGATGTCCTGGCTGCACTCCCCAGCAGTTCTGATTTAAGTGTTCTGGGGCAGAGCCTGAGCCTCACTGAATTTTAAAAGCTCCCTGGGTGATTCTGAAGTGCAGCTAGGATGGAAAACATGAGAAGACAAGTACATAAAATAGCTTGGACCAAAACTAAATGGCAAGGGTTCCCTAAAAGACTCAGAGAAATTACTCTGGGGCCC
The DNA here is from genome assembly GCF_000412655.1 of Myotis brandtii. Classification (NCBI taxonomy): domain Eukaryota; kingdom Metazoa; phylum Chordata; class Mammalia; order Chiroptera; family Vespertilionidae; genus Myotis; species Myotis brandtii. The sequence continues at coordinate 1,413,318 of NW_005371219.1, forward strand.
ACCTTCTTTGCCTGCACAACACTGCCCACCCCTGAGTCTCCGCTCAGCCAGGCCACACTTGAGCCACAGGTCAGGTGAGAGATGTGTCACATCTGTTACGAGCTAAGCAAAGAGAAGGTAACAGTGTTGTTGACTTTTTCTCAGCTGAGCAATCACGAGGCCACCTTCCCTAGTGAAAATGCACAGTGGTATGAGAGTTGTGATGCTAGAGCCCACCTAAGGCCAGGGGTCATAAGACTTCGAAAGACATGATTTGGAGACAAGACTGAACACTTCTGATATTCTTATGACTGGGTGAGGGCAACAGCTTGCCCTTCAAGGGAGATCACTGCAGTTCTATACAAGTGACTGGCAATTTGTCAAGACTGAAGCAAGGGCAACGAAAGAAGCGGGGGCCATCCCCGCGGTCTGGGGGTCTTTCTGCTGCTAGGATGCTATGCTGAGGACTTAAAGGTAAGAGAAGGCTGCCAACCCGGCCCCTTCACGTTGGCCGCCTCTCTGCCTAGGGTTCTGCATCCTTCACTGCAGGCTTAAAGGGAGAATTGGAGCCGGGTGGGGAAACTGCTAGGAATGGGCCCCTCCTCCCACGGAAAGTCTACTGACTGATGCTCCAGAGGATGTTCTGTGCTGCGGGGTGAAAGTTCCTTGCTTCGCTTACTCTGCAGAAAATTCCCTTCTGGTGGTGGCACGGTGAGAAAATACTAAGTGGAGAAGGTCTTGGGCAAGGAGCAGATGTCAGCGACAGCGGCATTCTTCTGTTTGTCCAGCAGGGGGAGCCTACGACCAGCGCGGGGAGAGGCAGCCGGGATGATTATGCAACGCCCAGGGCGCATGCTCGGGTGACCGCCCAGTCCGGGTGCTGACGCAGCCCTGGGTCGGGAAGAGGCACCTCTGGGGCGCCAGCGGCCCATCTCCCCAGCGGAGGGCAGGCCATTAGACCTGCATCCTTCCCGCGAAACCTTGGAAACGGTTCAGTCGTTCTTCTGGTTGACTTGCTGCTGCGCACAGCTGTCAGCTGCCTGTGAACCCGGGGACACTAGCCATGCTCCTGATTGTTTTCCGAGAGGGCTTGTCCTGATTTTTTTTAGACTAAATAATAATGGTTATTTTAGCGCCCTTTCCCGAGCGGCCCCCTGTATGCCTTAACGGAAGGAGGTTCTTGGCGTGCATAGTGTACCTTTTCCTGCTCTGCATTTCCTATCCCCATCCTGCAGCAAGGGGTCCCACCAGCGCCTCACATCACACCTGGCCGCAGCCTTAAACGCAGGTTGTTTTAAAAAGGGAGATAGGGAGGAAATCAATCCCTCCCTAGTGAACTAGGTTTATCAAAGACCTTGAGTTTAGAGAATGAACTGGAAACTATCCTCGGATTTCCTTCTTTTGAAACCAGTTGAATCTCATGGGGTGTGTGTGTGTGTGTGTGTGTGTGTGTTGTTTTATTTATCAATTTCCCTCAAATGTGTGGATCTTTTCTGATACCATATTTTAAAGAAGGATACTGGTTAAAAGGGAGAGAAAAGGCAGTTTGGAGTTTTTCCTGGTAGGGTAAAGTGCTGCTTTTTTTCTTTTCTTTTCTTTTCTTTTCATCCATTTTCTTTCTTATGTCATAAGGAAAATCATGAATTTTTCTTTATAAATAAGAAAATGGTCAAAACCAAGTTTACTTCAGTGAAGACATGTTAATTGTAGAAAATTTGGAAAATATGGATCTGGAAAAAAAGAGGATAAAATTCACCCATAATCCTTTAATCTATATATAATTGTTATTTAATTTAGTGAATGAACTGATGGCCATTTTTTTCTAATGTTATATATGCTAGGCTACAACGTGTTATAATATTATACATACTGTTTTAAAAATCTATAGTTTTCCTCACTTAATATATTGTGATAATTTTTAAAGCCTGCATAGTATCTCTGAGCATGTCATATAAATGTATCAAACATATTCAGTTAATCACATCATGATAGACATTAAAGTTATTCCTATTTTTCACAATGGTAAACATCACTGGGATAATAATCTTTCTATACATTTGTATTTCCTTTGGAGAAATCCTAGAAGAGAAATTGAAGATCAACAGATTTTTGTTAAATTTATTGATTGATTTTAGAGAGAGAGAGAAGAAAGGTGAGAGAGAGGGAAAGAGAGAAAATGAAACATCGATTTGTTGTTCCACTTATTTATGCATTCATTGGTTGATTCTTGTATGTGCCCTGACCGGGGATGGAACCTGCAACTTTGGCATATTGGGATGATGCTCTAACCAACTGAGCTACCCAGTCAGGGCCAAGATCAACAGATGTTTTAAGATACTCAATGTGTGTTTACAAATGCCCTTCCAGAAGCATTATGTCAATTTGTATTTTGACCATCAATTATGAGCCAACGCCAGCATAATTCCTTTTTGTATGCTTTGCCAGTTTTATAGGTAACAAGTAGTATTTGTTGTTGTAACTTGTATTCCACTGTCATTTTCTTTCAAATTTCCTTTAAGGACCTTTCTAACAGGTTTATATTCTGATGTAAGCAACAAAAGATAAGATTGTTTAGCAGCCAAATAAACAAGGTATATGCAATGAGATGCACTGGTATTTAAGACATTTGACCTTTGAATAGACGGAGGCTTTTATAGAGACTTGGGAGCTATTTATTGGGAGAGATTCACAGCCAATAAAATTAGAGAGGAACTGTGCATGGGGATCCAGGTGGAAATAATTCTTAAATTTGATTATTCAACTTTAATAACTAAAAGACCCATCATGGTCAGAAAGAATAAACAGGAGAATTCTGGTGAATTTTTGTCCCAACATGTCCTAATATAAGGCAACATTGTAGCATGGGGGCAAGAGGTGACCTTTGAGAAGACTTCTTCACCTGTGACTGGAACTCCATGACCGTGTGTGCTTACAGCTGTGCACATGTCATTGTGTGGTGTGCACATGTGCATCGTTGGGTATGCCTGTCTTCACAGATGCCATCCTCCTTATTTTCATCGAGTGTGAATGAGACAGGAGCCTGTGCTAGAAAAGAGAGAGACAGTTAGGAGATAGCGCTGCTTTGGGGAAACAGGTCAATTTACTGAAACACGAATTTACTGACAAATAATTTGCCAAGTGCCCAATTTGCAAAATTGGAGAGATGTTTTAAAAGTTTCAGTTTCATCCTCACCCTGTGCTTTCCACTGTCCCGTCTCAACAGTTTGCCTAGGCTGTGTTATTAGAGGCAGGGGCAAGTTCAGAGGCAGGGGCAAGGAGAAGCAGAAGGAAGGGTGAGACTAAAACTTATAAACAAACTCCTCAATGAATTAAGAAATTGGTCACTCGTGACGTTAATTTTAGTCAAGTGGCTTTCAATAGATTGGCCCAGGACCCTGCTTTGGCACCTTCTTCTGGAAATATCTCCCTTTCCTTTCCCAGTCCTTCTCCACCCAAAGTTGTACTTCACCGAGACCTTGAGATGTGCTATTCATCAGTGTAATCCTAATACTCACCACTTGCTTTAGGACATAAAGATTTAACTGTTAACTGGCTAAAAAAACAATGCTTCTGTGGAATCTTAGAGAACCTTTAATAACGTCTGGTAATACATTCAAAGTCCATAATATGATGACAATTTGGAAACAGCTTCTCTTACCTCTTCTAACCTCATGCCCAGCTCCTTCTATGGTCGTGAGCCCCATTGTTGCACAGAGAGCACCCCTGTTCCTCACCCTGCAAACCCTTTCCTGCAGTCCATCTACAGTCCTTCTGGTCACCACCTGCAGATCAAAATAAATAAGTCAATACACAGCAGCCTCTGCCTCCTCCACTTGCCTCTGCCCCTGGGGTGCGTTCCTAGATGTTTGATCCACCTTGGACAGAGGCCTTGAAAACTTGGAGATTAGCAAGGACAGCCAGTCTCTCGGAGTGGTCTTCCCTGTGGAGGAGAGACAAAGGGGCAAGAAGACATTTTGCACTGAGATTAGCTGCCTGCCAGTTTTCTCAAGAATTTCCCTAAAATAAAAGTACATCTTCTTCTCAGCCTGCTTACAATTGAAAAGTCCTCTTCTACTATGGTAGCCTTGATAGATGCCAGACTCTAGGGAGGATTAAGGTGATGGGGATGGTGGAAAAGATGAATCCGACATGCAAGCTGTCCCCGCCACACATTGGGTCATAGCAAATATTGGCAAAGCTCCGTTACTTGCAGCCACCATGATCATCTCTGTGTGGGAAATATAAGCTTGCCTATAGTTACAGTGTACAGAGAGATAAAACATAGTTACAAAAGCTTCAAGAAAAGCCGTTATGTGCTAACTGGTAAGGTACCAGAATGGTCACAAACTTGACTGGGGCATCAAGGATGTTGGCAGAGGTGACCTCAGAAGCAAAATTGTGAGCCAAGTGCTGAAATGACTAAGAAAGATGGAAGAGTGAGCGGGAAGACAGTGTCAAGGGCACGTTGATATATGGCCTAAAGCATAAAAGAGGAGACATAATAATTGAGTAATGGATGCAGAGCACTTTCATCCATCATGTTGGAAATCTAGCAGGTGCCTCTTTACAGCCAACCATATAGAATTCTACACCCAGGGATGATTTATCTGCAGGGGTGAACCAGACTTGCTCTGGACCAAGCATGAAAACATATTAAATACGTAGCCTTTCAGAGGATCACATTGCTATAGTTACAGATATAGATAGAGGTAGATATTTCTGAATTGTGAATTGAGGCAGATCATAACATAATAAATAGAAAAATCATTTGTGTTCTTTTTAAAAATTCTCATTCTGCCCAACAGAAGAAACAATTTCACGCTTTCAAAAAGGTGGTGTCACCTCTGATCTATGAACCATTTTATTTCGAACACAACTTACTGTTACAATTTTGTCTGCTGCTTGTTTGGGAAAAGGCCTTCCTATATCTCTCTCACTGCAGAGAAATTCAATTTTCTTGTAACATCCAACTGCTGTTTATATCCATATCTTGAAATGTGGGAGCTATTAGAATTAGATAGAAATATTCCATGTAGAATGGAGTTAAGATTCATGGAGAGAGAGAGAGAGAGAGAGAGAGAGAGAGAGAGA
>NW_005371219.1:1418768-1433249 GCF_000412655.1 Myotis brandtii
AAACAGAGAGGAAAGAGACAGGGAGACAGAGACTATATTCTGAGGTTCTGGATGGTGGGTCACCATCAGCCTGAGGCAGCAGATCCCCTAGATTGGTTATACTGTGTCATTTCAGAACACCCCCCTCAACCCTTACCTCATTTATTTATTGACACTAGGAATTCTTTTTTTAAGAGGAAGAAATCTTTTTTTTTTAAATATATTTTATTGATTTTTTACAGAGAGGAAGAGAGAGGAATAGAGAGTTAGAAACATCGATGAGAGAAACATCGATCAGCTGCCTCCTGCACACCCTCCTACTGGGGATGTGCCCGCAACCAAGGTACATGCCCTTGACTGGAATCGAACCTGGAACCTTTCAGTCTGCAGGCCGACGCTCTATCCACTGAGCCAAACCAGTCAGGGCAGGAAGAAATCTTTTTATCCTGATTAGAAATAAAGTTTAAAGAAAAAAGGGTGGGAATGGCGATGTGTTTAAGCTCACACTTGGCTGTACAAGGTGGGTATCAGAACTTTGTCAGGAGCAGGTTTCTGTTCAGGCACGGAGTTCAAAGACAGTGTGCCAAGGGCTCAGGAAGAGGGGGAGGCAGGCTTGCAGGTGCCAAGCACACCTGTGCACTGGGCACGTGGACCAGGACCTGGGCACCCTTTACCTTCTAGAATCTATGTCTAAGCACCTTAGACTTTCTAGGAATTCAATCTATGAATTAAAGCCCAAACTACTAAACCTGCAATTACTTAGCGCTAATAACTTCAGTCTTTATGTTTCCAGTTTGTGAAGAACAGTATCAGTTTATATCTGAAAATCAAATGGTGCCCATGGTGCCTGCCAGCCCTCCTGCAAGAGTTCTGAGTTAGGTGTGAACACATAGTAGGACCACAACAGTGTAGACTTATGGCATCATCCAGCAGGAGGGGAGCTTCCAGTCACCTCCGGCAGCCTCCACGCTCATACAGGAACTCCCTTCCCAACATGCCTCTCGGGGGGCCCTCTGGTCTTGGGCTGTCTAAAACCTAGACAAATCCCATGGTGCTGAGGATAGCCTTGATTGTAGGAAAAGTTTTTTGTTATTTTTAGTCAAAATATATTCCTTTGTTTAACTTTGGTTAATTGGTTCCCCTCTAGGAACCCAGAAAACAAGGTGCCTCCTTTGACATCAGAGCCTTTGTCTAAAAGTCAGACATAGAATAGAAAGAGCGCTGGAGTAAGTTTCCAGAGTCCTGAATTTGCTCCTTCATTCTGCTGCAAATCAAATGCGTGACCTGTGCTTAAACTCAATTAGCCTTTTCCTAAGAATTTCTCTTGGGTTTTTTTCTTGGCGAGTTTCTTTTTTTAAAGATTTGCATCTGTACATTTCAAGGGGAAATACTTTTTTTTTTTTTAGCAAATCATTTTAGTTTAAATTGGGAGGTAGGGTTTAACTCTTACTTTTTCTTATGAGAAATTTCAAGGCAAGAGTCGATGTAATAGAATAATGAATGCCCCCGTAGTCAATAGCCAGCTGCAATTATCAACTTGTGATCAATCTTATTTCATCTTTATCCTCACCCAGTGTCCCTCCTCCCTGGATATGTTTTGAAGCAAATCCCAGATGCCTTACAAAATCATCCATAACATATAAGGACTCTGACTTTGTAACTACCACAATACCAATTTTATTCTCTTCCACATTAAAAATAATTCCTAAATATCTTAAACTATACAGGCAGTGCTCACATTTTTCCAACATACCTCTCTCTCTCTCTCTTTATCCCTCTCTTTCTCTCTGCTTGCTTAACATTGGATGCAAATAAGGGCCTACAATTACAATTAGTTAAATCTCTCTTAATCTACTTTTTCTTGACAATTTTATTTGTTAAAAACTAAATTACATGTAACCACTGCACAATGGGTAACATAGTAAATTTGTGTTCTGTGTTTTGTTTTGTTTTCATTTTCACCAGTTTATGTTCACATTAATGTCAGAGAAGCGGAATTTCTGGGTCAAAGGGTAAATGAATATGTAATTTCTTACAATACTGTAAAATATTACAATACTAGAGGCCCAGTGCATGAAATTTGTGCATGGGGGGGTGTCCCTCATCCCAGCCTGCACCGTCTCCAATCTGGGACCCCTTGAGGAATGTCTGACTTCCCTCTCACAATCCAGGACTGCTGGCTCCCAACCACTCGCCTGCCTGCCTGCCTGCCTGATTGCCCCTAACTGCTTCTTCCTGCCAGCCTGATCACCCCTCTAACCACTCCCCTGCCAGCCTGATCGACACCTAACTGCTCCCCTGCCAGCCTCATTGCCCCTAACTGCCCTCCCCTGCTGGCCTGGTCAGTCCTAACTGTCCTCCCCTGCAAGCCTGGTCGCCGCCAACTGCCCTCCCCTGCCAGCCTTGTCCCTCCCAACTGCCCTCCCCTGCTGGCCCAATTGCCCCCAACTGCCCTCCCCTGCAGGCTTTGTCCCCCCCAACTGCCCTCCCCTGCAGGCCTGGTCCCTCCCAACTGCCTTCCCCTACAGGGCTGGTCACCCCTAACTGCCCTCCCCTGCAGGCCTGATTGCCCCCAACTGCCCTTCCTTTCAGGCCTGGTCCCTCCCAATTGCCCTCCCCTGCCAGCCATCTTGTGACCACATGGGGGCGGCCATCTTGTGTGTTAGAGTGATGGTCAATTTGCATATTGCCTCTTTATTATATAGGATTGTCTCTATAGGTCTCCTTTGCACTTCCACCATCCCTGGAGACCACTAAAGTTCTCAAATTACAGAATAAAAATTTGATGAGACCGCCCATGTTTTCATGATTCTTCTCTTTTCCAGCCTCAACTTATTTTGGTTCTTGCACATTTGACAAATATATCTTCTATGTTTATAGCCATTAATAAAATTATTAAAGACAAGTGGACAAAGATACTTTGATTAGCACCAGAATGCTTCCTTCCAAGCTGCCATTGGTTGAGTAACTTTTTAAAATATATATATATTTATTGATTTCAGAGAGGAAAGGAGAAGAAAGAGAGATAGAAACATCAATGATGAGAGAGAATCATTGATTGGCTGCCTCCTCCATGCCCCCTACTGGGGATCGAGCCCGACGCTGACATGTGCCCTGACCTGGAATTGAATTATGACCCCCTGGGTCATAGGTCAATGCTCAACCACTGAGTTACACCGGCTGGGCAAATATCTTGAATTTATCTAAAGGCCATCTATAATTTCTCCATTATGAGTTTGTATCCAGTGGCAGTCAAAATTAATATACAGTTGTTGTCCATGCCTTTCCCCTAAAAGGCAGTGGGTATAACTAGTTAAGATAATAACTGTTCTATTGGATCAGTTATTTAAACCTCTGTGCTATGTAGGGATTTTAATAGTACCTGTTGTGATGATTATGAGATAATACACATAAAGTATTTAAAATAGCACCTGGAAAGTAGTATGTCTTCCAAAGATGGTTGTTCTTAAATGAAAACTACTTATCTGATAATAAGGTCTTAAAATATTAAGGTAATTTAGCAATAGTTGTTCTTATTGAATGTATCTTGTCTCCTAAAAATCACCATTTCATTCCCTAACTACTTTCTAGGTGACTTAAAATGTTTTTTTATGGGTTTTTCCTAGGATTTATGCTCACTTATTTCTAGTCTCTAAAATCCATTTTTGGTCTCTGGAAATTTTATCAGTTAGAATTAAGTTCAGCTCTATAACATACTCCAAAATAACATAATCTTAATCAAATAAAAGGTGTGTGGGTTTTTTTTTCTCTGAAATAAAAGAAGTCTGGAGGAAAACAGTTCAGAGGTGGGCATGATGGTACCATGAACCATCAAGAAGCGAGGTTTTAATCTTTATTTTTCACTTTTATCAGCATATAACTTTCCTCCTGCAGACTATGGCATGGTCTCAAATGGTTTCATTACAGGATGACTGTAGTCAGAACAGCAAAGAGACCAAAGGGTCACTCTTTCCAGGTCATTGATCTCAGTCAACCTAGAAGTTACATTAACACCCGCTCTTTTATTTCAATGACCAGAAAATATAATCACATAGCCATAATGAACCATAAGAGAGACTGGGAAATGTATGTTTTGCATTGGATGCAGTAGGCCCCAAATGAAATAGGAGTCATGCTACTAAAGAAGAAAGAAGACTAGCCATTGGAATAGGCAACTAAATATCTTTGCCATAATATTTTTTCATCTTTTGACCCCTCGCAAATTCTTCATGTCTCATTACATATTATCAACAGTGATACTTGGATTACATCAACAAGTTATTTTAAGAACCTGGGATAAAATTTCTCCAAACTGTAGAATCAATGAAAGAAAGATGGTGACTCCAGAACTATAGTAGGTTCTGGAGTTATGAAGATTAATAAAATAGAGCCACGCTTTTGTCGTTTTAGAAACACTGCCCCTTATGAGTCTAATAAACAGTTTTTTTTTCTTTATGCGCTGAGTCTTTCTTTTCTCAGAACAAATTCCTTCTAAAAGTAGACACTGAGCCCTCTCTTCCTGCACTAGTTTCTTAAATTACCTCATTATCAATATCTTCCAAGATTGTATTACTAGACTGTTCCTTTTGAGCTGTCTTTACTTTGTAAAAAATTCAATCTGTGGATTGTGTTATTTATTCTCTGTATTTCCCTCCTAGTTTATTATAAACACAAAAATGACATGGTTACTTTCTCTCAACATTCTTTACTATTTTACTTCACCTCGAATTTCTTCCCAGTTTCTCAGACTTAAGTCTACAATGGTATCCCCCAACACACACCTTTTAAAGGTGAGCCTAGTGACAAAGTAAATTAAGGATTGCTTAGGAAACCTGCATTCATCATAAAGAATCTTTCTACCAACATTCAAATGATCAAAATTTAAAATTCAGCATTGACCATGATTCAGTTACACTGTCTACACACACAAAAATGGGAAAACCCACCACTGTGTGCATGGAGTAAAAAAAAAAAAAAAAAAAAAAAAGAGCAGTTGTCAGACCAAGTGATCAGTATGATTTGCATTGCCAAAGATTTGAACATATTCCAAAGCTTCAGAATGTGAAACAGTATGGTATCGGTGTCATGATAGGCACATATAAAACAATACAAACACCAGAAAAAGGCCCATATATAGAACTTTTTAGTATGCATTTAAGATGACATTTCAAATGAGTGGGGGAAATGATGAATTATTCATTAACTTGAGGATTTAATTATTTTTAAAAGGCGAGAACACAAGTGCCAATGGTATGTTGGCAGTGGGTTACAGATGAGCTGGGATGTGATCCCTTCAGTGATTAGGGCAGTTGATAAGCTCTGGGAGAGCAACTTCATGTTTACCCCAGAGTGCCATGAAAATAAATATTTTCTATGTGCACTATAATGCAAAAATATGATAGAAAGCACTCTTTTATTATATACCCAAGTAAATTTAAAATGGATTTAAAACTAAGTGCAAACAAAACTATAAAAGAACTGTCAGAAAATATGAACAAATATCTTAGGTTCAGGAGGCCTTTAGAAGAATAAAACTGAAGACATAAATTGCAAAGAAAAACAAATGAGATTTGATGAGCTAAAATAAAGATTTCTATACCTCAACAGTAGAATATTAACAGCATTAACTTGGACATATGTGTCAGATAATGTTGAACAAATGGAAACCTACTGCAAATCTATAAGGAAAAGAAAGATAAATATCTACATTTTTTTAAAAGTAAAAGGCATGAACGGGCATTCATATAGGTGATTTTTAAAAAAAATCAAACTTATGCAAACATGTTAAAGATCATTAATAATAAAGAAATTCAAACTGAAAACATAGTGAAATTCACAAAGACAAAAAGATTCATGACTCCTAGGGTGGCTAGGTTGTTGGGCATTGAACACTTTCATTTGTTGCTGAGGAGTAAGTGAATGGAAATTAACATTTAAAGGGCACTTAAATATAGATTTCCTAGGTTCTTAAAATGTTCATACATTTTGACCTAGTAGTTTGGGGGATCTATACTAAGTAAATAATTAAAGATGAAGTCAAAGTTATATATATATATCCAATCAGCCTAATTTATGAAAGGGGCAATTTAAAGGAATCTAAAAGTTGTTTAAGTAGGGGATTATTAATTTCTGTTATATATTTACTATAGAGTTCTATTTAGTCATTAAAAATGTTAGGGAAAATACTTACTGAAAAGAAAAATATTTACAAAATAGAGCCAAGTAATTAAATGCAGGATGTAAGAGTATGATGTTATTTTTGAAAAAATAATATATAAGCAAATGAAAAACATAGTACACAATAAGCAAATATAATTGATTTTATATTAGTGCCAGATTATAGATAACTATTATTTATTCTCTGTGATTTTTCTATATTTTAAGTTATCTGCATGAACATGTAATCCTTCTATAACTATTTTTAAAAGAAACATTATTAAAATACAAAAAATAAAAAAGTTTATTGCATTTCCACTATGCTTATACAAGCATGATTTAAATTAGTAATTTAAGCTTCAGCTACATAGTAGGGTTCCTATCCCCAGAAGAATCATTCTCCTGATTATTGATTTGCTGTAATCACAGAAGATTGAAACATCTCACAAGATGGGATGATGAGATAGGAGTGGAAATATTTAATGGGACTTGTGCACTAACCAATTCTTCAGTTCTAGCTTTGCTATACATCCCACTGAGAAGGCTTCACCTGAATAAAAGTACCTTGTACTCAGCTAATAAATATTTGATAATGTCTTTGCAAGTTCCTACTGTTACTCACTTACATTGCAGAAATTTTGCATCTCTGATCCTGAAAAAAATGGCAATCAAAAATTTCAAAACTATCATTTACATGTAAATTGCCTGAAGTTTTGTGTTTATTTAGTGCTATATTTTAATTTTGTATATTAAGTTAAGAAATAAATTTAACTTTCAGGACCATGCATAAAAGGAAAAACATTTGATCTAGTCTGTTTGGGTGACACTCTGAGGTAGGATGTGGCTTTATGTGTTCATAGGTTTGGGGAAATTATACAATTTCATGACCTACTGAGGTTTATTTATTTATTTTTAGATGTAGAATATTGAAATGTAACGTTTTCATGAATATAATGATATTGACAACGTGGATTCTTATTTGAAGATTTAAACAGTGGAGTCACATAATTGGGCTTAAGAGAGAGAGTGTGTGAGCATGCTGTAAATGTCTTAAACATTTAGGGATATTTAAATATTTCTTGTAACTTAAGGCATTAAATAGAGTAAAACTGGGGTGATGTTGATGTGCAATTTGTGAATATTTTCATTTGTTCTGAAAAAAAAAAAAGACTTGCACTACCTTTTACTCCAGAAAGCACACTCACTCTCCCAGTGAGTTTGAGGCTGAACTTGAACTTAGAATGAGCATGTAAAAGTCCCTCCTGACAAAAATCCAGGAGGCACCTTAATGGAAAATGGGTAGTGTTTCACAGCATGGGTTTCGAAGCAACATCAATTTGACCATAATATGTTTCCATGGTTTCCACACTTATCACTCTCTACCTTGGTAATGAACACCAATAAAATATGACCTGACTGGATAATAGCAAGAGAAAAATGTGAAGAACACTCTCTTTTATAGTTTCTTCTCTTATAAAATACTTGACTCACTCTTTTTGCTAAGGCTATCCTAAATTTTACTGTACAGTGCAATATGAGGTCATCAGTTTTCGGTATTTCAGGAGGATTCTATGCTGCAATCAGATCAATATTGTGTGCCTCACCTGTGTTATTAGAAGAAGGAGCTAGCTGCCAAGGAACTGTATGAGAGAAAAAATGCTGAAGAGTGGCACAAACAGGAACATGCCCGGTGCCGCCAATGTCTATGAAATGCATGAAATGCACAAAAATCTGTATCTTTTATGGATAAATAACAGATGGAGCTGTCAGGTAATGGTAAAAAGAAAAATCAATTGTAATTTAAGTGAATCTCCAGAGCTGTCTGGAGAATAGACATGCTGCGTTCAACTTGCAGCTCGTTAGGGCTGGGTTAGGTGATAGAACAAGATGGAGCAGGTTTTCGTGGTGTGATGGATTTAAGGTCACTCAGTCACAATGAGGTCCTTCTGTGGAAGATTCAACAGCTACTTATGTTTTCTGTGCCACGTGTATGTCATTTTCATCAATAGGAATTCACAGTCTGTAGTTCCTTTTAATAGAGAGTGTGCTGTCATGATTGAAGAAGGGTCTTCCTCGCTGTAATGTACAGCCTCGCATGCACCCCCCTCTCCACTGCACCCCTCTCTTCCTCTCTCCTCTCCAGCACCTGGCTTGCCTAGCGCTGCCTCTCAGCTTCCCTAGTTGGGTAGGAAGCCTCACCAATGGGCTTTTTGGTATGTGTCTGGCGAGTAAAACTGGTATGAAGGACCTTGTGCCCTCAACCATTTGGCAGAGCAGGACAGGCAAGCCAGGAGCCCCTGCTCCTCTGCGGGAGGAGCAACCTGATCGCTGGCATCCTTGTTCTTTGTGCTTTGACAGCGCTGATGGCTGAGTCATGCTCAGAAAATCCCTGGAAAATGTCATAGGGACCTATGTTTCTTGAGCATTGGGAAATCTCCTCTAGCCACCACTGAGAACAACTGTAGGAAACCAGGTTTATCTTCCTTTTTAACCCCAAAGAAATAGAGAGAGAGAGAGAGAGAGAGAGAGAGAGAGAGAGAGAGAGAGAGAACACACAAAGAGAGAAAACAAAAATAAGCTTCCCAAGCTAATTGAACAGAGGTTGCACAGTGACCGAGAAAACTCCTATCCATTTTCATATTCACACACCTTGGAGACCAAAGGTTAAGAGTCTCAGAATAAGAAAACCACTTTTTTTATTTAATTCCTCAAATGTTTAAGTCCAGATAGAGAACTCTAGTCATGGCCAAGTTATCTGTCCATCCTGAGCTATTTAAAGATTCCTCATCTGTAAAATTAAGATAGTGATGATTCCTACAATGCAGTCGTTTCGAGGCTTAAATAAGAGAATGCACCCGGCATATGACAAAAATTCAATAAATGTCACTTATCAGTGTTACAATTTCAGGGGAACAGAATAATATTTTTTCTAATTACTACACATTTTCTAGCTGTTCTATGCATAGACTGCTTTTATTCAGGGAAGAAAAATAACCTTCCAGAAGTGCTTTTATTTCCTAAGGGGCTATTAAAGTGTCTAGTCCTATTCTAAAGACTTTTCCTTTCAGCCCAATAGACATGCTCAGAAATGGAGTGGATTCCGGGGGCAATGGGGCTATGGGTGTAATGACATCAGGTACATAACTCCACTTTAGTCTGAAATGCCCTCTGCCCTGCCTGAACCCAACACAAGCCAAAACCCCACAAGTTACACAGCCGAGAAATGACTTCTGGGTTCCTGGGTCTGTTTTATTAATTCTTTATCCATTATGTATTGAGTATTTATTAAGTTCTCTATGTGAAGTGTTGTTGGCTAGCTGCTTTGGGACTGCATAAAAATGTATAAGACAGTCTTGTGACCCCCAGGAGCATATGAGTAGTAGAAAAATATTACATGAAGAAATAACACAATAAAAGTAGGTGTGAAAACTACTGTCTGAGTCATGAGAGCTCAAAACATCCCCTTGGTTTCCACAAAAATGTTAGAATTTTGCTGGATAATTATGCATTGAAGAAAAAGGCCTTCAAGAAGGAGCAAATGATATAAACAAAGGTGTTAACGATTCTAAAAATGATTACTGTAATAATAATAAATAACTAATTTACATTTTATACTATGTGCTAGGTGATGTATCAGATCAAATGGATGCTATAGAGCATGTTTTAAGGCAGGCAAGGGATTAAGTTGCAAAGATAAGCTGATAAAAAAGGAATTTCTAACAACTCAGTGATGTCAAACTTCCCTAACTGGAATAAGGTGTTTTCTGACCTGTGGTGAGCTTATGGTTCTAGTGTCCGGTGGCAGGTAACTAAGTGAATATAGGTCTGGTCTGACCAGCTTTTCGGATTCAGCACCTTACAACAATCCTATGATGTAGGCAGTGAAGGGATTGTTACATCCAGTTTACAAGTGGTAAGAATGAGGCACAGGAGACTTAAGTGACTAAACCAAGAGTATAGTGGGGCCTTGACTTACTAGTGTCCCGACTAATGAGTTTTTTGAGATACCAGCTGTCTCTGTGCCAATTTTTTGCATTGAGTTGATAGAGTAATTTGAGTTAACGAGCTTCTTAACGAGCTAGGTCTCCAAACGAATTAAACTCGTAAGTCAAGGCCCCACTGTACTTGGGGGGTCTGCCAGAGGCCAGTCCATCCTTGTGGCTTGACACAGTTGCTGCAGGGAAGAAACATCTGCACAGCATATGTTCCAAGGGACCTGGCGTATATGGCATACTGTTCTTAATATGTTTGCTCCCCTTCTTAGCACTATGTGTTCTAACCAGGGACACCTCCCCGAGAAAGGTTGTTTCCCCAGGTGGGGATGTTTCCCTGGAGTTAGGGATTAACGGGACTAAGGAAGGGAATAAATCAGTAAAACCCCCTAGTGATACAGAAATACCTTGTACTACTTATGAAGAACTTAGACTAAGACTGTTGGCAATAAATTTGGGACTTGCTAGGCCCACATCCCCAGGGGTATACCCACCAGAAAAAGGACCAAAGCCTATGCCCCTGAAAACCTGCCAATGCAGGGCAGTCCCAAGGAAGACCACCAGCAAGGCTAAAAGGACATAACCTTTACTTGGGATAATCTCCTTCAGTTTCTTCCTTGTAGCTTAACAGTAGAGCAGTAGAGTAGTGACTTGGAATGGAGATAACAAACTAGCCCTAACCTTTGGAATAGAATGGATAGGATAAAAATCCACAGAGCTAGATAGAGATAAGATTTTTGGCAAAGGTCAGATAAGATACTATGGACATGAAACAACGTACTGTAGAAGGTCAAGGGAGGACCCAAAACATACCATGATGTGACTATAGAGCAGTGATGGCAAACCTATGACACGCGTGTCAGAGGTGACACGCGAACTCATTTTTTTGGTTGATTTTTCTTTGTTAAATGGCATTTAAATATATAAAATAAATATCAAAAATATAAGTCTTTGTTTTACTATGGTTGCAAATATCAAAAAATTTCTATATGTGACACAGCACCAGAGTTAAGTTAGGGTTTTTCAAAATGCTGACACGCCAAGCTCAAAAGGTTCGCCATCACTGCTATAGAGGCATGCTTATAGGATCAAATGGTATAAATACAGATGTAACAGGAGAATAAAAAGAGAACCCAACTATGCTGATGATCTGAATGCTGTCTCCGTGTCCATCATTCTTCGCTGACTCCATCCACACCTTTGGGAATGCCTGGACTGCTGGAGCTGGACCCTGGCAGGGGTCGACTGCAGTACTGGAATTAGAATCTGAATCTCACTTGACTTACTTCCAATTCTCAAAGCCAACTTGTTACTCCGAGGCTCTGAAGCACCTCACATACTAAGTTTATAATGGAAGGCAAAACCATTATGTCCTGAGAGCATTATAATAGGTTATGTTAAGTGGCAACAAATCGGTGTGCTTGGGCTACTTGAATTGCATGCAAATTGCAGAAATGCTAATGGCTACAATTGTGCTAATATTTATTCGAGAGGAGTTACGGGGTGGCACTGAAGGACTTGGGAGAGTCCAAGAACCTGAGCATCCAAAATTCATAAGTCACAGAATTTCAGAAGTGGGAGAAGTTTTGAGATCATCTATCTTCTTTGTTTTACCAATGAAGAAACTAAGGCTCAGAGAGATCAGGCAAATTGCTAAGGTCATATGGAGAGTGGAGTGGGAAAGGGCTTGATCTCTTTAGTCTTAATCCACTTTATTAGGGTTCTACAGAGAAGCAGAACCCACAGGATATAAATATACATATATATCAATATGTAGAGACATTTATATATTTTATGTAAGATTTATATACTTATAGGTAAAATAAATTTATGTTATGTATGGAGATTTATTTATTAGGTGGAATTGGCTCACACATGATGGAGGCTGAGAGTTTCATGATCTGCCATCTGTAAGCTGGAGACCTAGGAAAGCCAGTGGTGTAATGAAATCTGAGTCTGAGTCCAGAGTCCTGAGAACAAGGGAAGCCAATGGTACAAATGCCCATTCAAAGGCCAGAGAAGATGAGATGAGATGTCTCAGCTCAAGCAATGAGGCAGGAAAAAAACAGTGTCAAATACTTCCTTCCTTTGCCTTTTGTTCTACTCAGACCTGCAACAGATTGGTTAATGCCAACTCACATGGGGGAGGGCAATCTACTCTACTGAGTCCACCAATTCAAATGCTAAACCCATCCATAAACACCTAAAAAACATACTCAATGATGTTTGAGCTGAGCAACCCCACCAGTGGCCAGTCAAGTTGATACCTAAAATTAACCATTACAGCACTTCTTATGGGGAATGAAGACCTGAGTTCTGAGTCTTTTAGAAAAACCATTTCAAAGGGCAACAGATGAGGTGGAAAAAAGTGGTGAGTCCAGGAACAGAAAAGAGTGAACTGAGCCTGGCTGTGTGTCCAGAGGGGAAGTTGGCCCTATCCCAGGATCAACAAATTCTGGAACATTTTCCAGAGCTGGGATGCAAATGTGAAACTATAATAAAGTGTCCTGCTTCCCCTCTGAAACACAGCCTTCAGTTTTACCACATTCATTTTTACCAGGTTCCTCTCCAGACCAGGAAGTAGGAAAAGGTAAGTGGTCTTGAATATGTCTGAATTTTCAATCCTGATTGACTGAGAAGTCATTAAATCTTATTAGATTTAAATGGAATTGGTTGAATTAAATCTTCTACATAAGACAAATTGGGAGTTCAGAGTCGTCCATTAAAATTTAGTTTTAGAAAATAAAGTTATAGTTCAGTATCACCTGAGACTATCATGGTAAAGTTTGTATTTTATTTGTAAAAATTTGGGTGGGGAAAAAAAAAAGATTTTGAGGCTTAAAATAAACTTTCAAAAATGCTGATGTATTCCACAGCGAAGTTTGAAAATTTTGTGTCCATTCCTACAGAGAAACTCAGGAATTTGCCCAAGGTCACAAATGATAGGAGCTAGAGCAAAAACATGACCCAGGGATATTTCTACCATTGACTTTTAGAATTTTCATGAAGCAAAGGAATGCCAGGTGCTATTGGTGTTGAGTAGGACAGAATTCTTTTATAAACACGCCCTCCTCTTCTGTGTGGAGGAGCCTTGGGGTGGATATTCCTGGCTCTTCCCAGGGTGATCTGAAGCCCCCTTTGGCTATGTCTGTGTAGGTTGCAGAGACCATTGCAGTCCTGGGGGAAGAAACACTAGAACCAGACACTAAAACAGACCTGGACTGAAGGCTGCCCTCCCTAAGTCCTAAAGAAGGTGTATTCATTTGCATAAAAATCCCAGAGGCTTTTGGGAAGCAAGGAAATGAAGAACTTTGATATTTGAAGTTCAATAACTTGTATCCTAAATGACCAAAAGATCTATTGACAAGAAGAGACATCAAGTTTCCTGAGGAGAAACTCATGGAAAGGGATGGGGTAAATTGCATTGGTAACTTTGGTACAACAAAAGCCTTCCAGGCTTAGGAAGGGAGGACTGGTTCACATTATACAGATCCCTTCTGATAACAGTATAGGGCAGTGGTTCTCAACCTTCCTAATGCCACGACCCTTTAATACAGTTCCTCATGTTGTGGTGACCCCCAATTTCATTGTTATAAATTGAACATAATTAAAGCATAGTGATTAATCACAAAACAATATGTAATTATATATGTGTTTTAATGTAAATATCCGATAGGCTATATGTGTTTTCGGATGGTCTTAGGCGACCCCTGTGAAAGGGTTGTTCGACCCCCAAAGGGGTCGCAACCCACAGGTTGAGAACCGCTGGTCTGTTGGGGTCAACCCCAGCAGGTCCAGGGGTCCCCAAAGGTGTGGACGGAGTCGGATGATGAAGGAAGGACTCGGAGGCTGCGTTCAGGTGATCATCATGGCTAGGTTCTCCCTCCAGGATCTCCAGGTTCTCCAGTCAGGTTCTATCACCAGGTTCTAGTCAGGTTCTCTTGCCTGTTCTCTCGCTAGGTTCTCCAGCCAAGATCTGTAGCCAGGTTCTGTCCAGGATCTTTTGCCATGTTCTCTCACTAGGTTCTATCTCTAGGTTCTGTCTTCTGTTGTCTTGTTACATCTGTATTTATACCAGTTGATTTTAATCCTGTCAATTTCTATTCCAAAGGTTAGGGTGTTTCTTATCTCCATTCCAGGGAGTAAAGATTATGTAGCTTAAGCGTGATTGTTCTTAGTTAAAGTGATTAACTACCCGCCTGGCACTTAGTTAAGGGGTTTTATTCCCTCCCTAACTTCAGGGAAAAATCCCTACCTGGGGAAACAACCTTTCTCGGAGAGGTGACCTTGGTTAAAACACATAGCGCCAAGAAGGTGAGCAAACATATTAAGAACAGTATGCCATATACGCCAG
>NW_005371219.1:1433284-1445005 GCF_000412655.1 Myotis brandtii
TGTTTGTAGTTAAAGTGATTAACTACCCACCTTAGTTTTACTGATTTATTCCCTTCCTTAGTCCTGTTAATCCCTAACTCCAGGGAAAAATCCCCACCTGGGGAAACAACCTTTCTCGGAGAGGTGACCTTGGTTAAAACACATGGCACTTAAGGAGAGCAAACATATTAAGAACAATATGCTATATATGCCAGGTCCCTTGAAACATATGCTGTGCAGATGTTTCTTCCCTGCAGCAACTGTGTCAAGCAGCAAGGATGGACCGGCTCCCAGCACTGGTCTAGGGAATGTGCAGCATGAACGTAGAGTATAATTCTACATTATTTGCATGGCTCCTTTTGTGTGTGTGTGGTTCCGTATTTTTAAAAATATATTTGTATAAAAGGAATTTCAGTGAAAGAATCATAGAATATTCTCCTTGTTTTCTTATTTCGATTTTAGCCTTTAGATATAAAAATGTTACTAAGATACATTGTTAAAAAAAACACACACAAAAGGTGTAAGAAGGCTGATATATTCAGTATAGTTACTTTAAAATTTACAGGCGTGTAGATTTTTTAAATGAATCTCTCTGCTTGTTAAATGTTCCCTAATGATTTCCATACTCAATAGTAATTTCACCAGCAGTGTTTGTGGTAACAATAGAGAAATATTACTAGAGCCAAATGGGTGACTTTTTAAGCAAATTCCCTTTTCCTTCAGTGGTATCAAAAGTTAAAAAGTCAAAGATTTTAATAAAACATTTCAAAGGATGAAACCGAATCTTCAAATCAGGAAACAAAAGACTCAAGTTATTTCTCCTTCCAAAATTGTGTCTAAAGATAAAGGTTGACAAGGAAGTGAAATGCTACCACCATGTTGCGTAAGGCTGAATACTTTCCAGGTTTGCAGACAACATTTTAGAGAAAGAGAGAGAAATCAGCAGGTCTCTGACTTTTCTGGGACTAAACTAAGCAGATTTTTAAGCCGGTTATACTCAGCTGCTTCAGGTGCATGAAGACTCTCTCCGGCTTGATTGAATTGCTGGTTAATGCACAGGAACTAAATTAGGTCTATAATTTCAGATGCCCTTTTTTAATGACTCATGTTTCTGTCAATAAAATTGACAACACAGACCAGCACAGTTCCTTTGCCCACCTCTGATCTGCCTTGTTAAGTCATGTGACACGGACGAGTGTTGCCAGATATAGGCCATCACTCCCTACTGGCGTTTTCGTGGAAATAAGATTAAAGCAATGTAGCCTGCACAAACCCAGGGAGGTTTTCAGCAGACAGGAGGGAGGGCATCAATCACTCACCACCAAGTCTCACATGGGACATTTTCATTGATAGGGCAGACTTCCTCTATTAAAAGGTGAAGTCAGTCCCTTTTCTGGTAGAAGTCATCTCCTTTGACATGGGATTTCCTATACTGACCTCAAGAACCTCCTAAAAGATTCAAACAGCTTATCTCTCTCCCATTCCTGAAATTAGAGAAGAATCCCTAAGATGAAATAAGGAAGTTAGTTTTAATCATGAATTGAAGTCACATAAAGAATTTGTAAAATGTGGCCCTAACCGATTTGGCTCAGTGGATAGATCATCGGCCTGCAGACTGAAGGGGATCTGGTTCGATTCCGGTCAAGGGTATGTACCTTGGTTGCGGTCACATCCCCAGTAGGGGGTATGCAGGAGGCAGCTGATCTATGTTTCTCTCTCATCAATGTTTCTAACTCTTCTATCCCTCTCCCTTCCTCTCTGTAAAAAAATCAATAAAATATATTTCTTTAAAAAAAAATGTTGCCTCAAAATTCTAAAAAAAAAATATTTTTTTGAAAAAAAAAAGAATTTGTAAAATGTGTTCATCACAGGGAAAAAGTCTATTAATCCCTTTACAGTCCTTTTCAAAGGAAATAAAAAGGATAACTCTCAGCTTTGTTCTGCCATTTTCCCTCATTGATGCCAATCCAGTCATTTATTATTTAAGGTACCCAGATAGACTGTACTCATGAATATGTCGACTTTTAGAGACAGATAACAAAGGGACAGGTATATGCTTGCCAAAGGAGTCACATAAGGGATATGTTGATAAAAGCCACCTTGATTCCCGGCCCGCATGGCTCAGTGGTTGAGCATCGACCTATGAACCAGGAGGTCACAGTTCGATTCCCGGTCAGGGCACATGCCCGAGGCTCAATCCCCAGTAGGGGGCCTGCAGGAGGCAGTTGATCCATGATTCTTCCTCATCATGGATGTTTCTATCTCTCCCTCTCCCTTCCTCTCTGAAGTCAATAAAAATATGTTTTAAAAAAATCTTGATGATAATCTACTTTGTAAATACACTCCTCTCTACTTTTAAAAGAGAAAAATGAAGAGGCCCAGAGAAAGCTATGAGAGGTCAAGTGCAAATTTAACAATTTATATCACCAATATATGAATTATGAATCTATTTGAACTGTTGTTAATTTTTTTTAAATTTTCATTAATTTAAATAACAAATTAAAAGACACAAAAACACATTTTAAAACTGATGCTAGCTGTTCAAGAAAAAGAAAAAAAGTAACTTTTAAATATATGACGAGATGCTTATTCTCAAAGTAAGAAAAATGAAAAATAAAATAATTGAGATAATTGGCAATAATTTTTAAATGTCTAACATGCTCATTGACCAGAGTATGGGGAAACCGGCATTCTCATCCTTTGTAGTAGTTAATATAAGTTGGTAGAAAGCAATTTGGTCATATCCATCCAAATTATAGATGAACTACACTGTTTCACCCAATAAATTCCAATTTTAGGAAATGATTCTACTGATATACTTCCACTCATGCAAAATGCCTTTGAACGAAGCTATTAATTGAAGCACTGCTGGTAATATCAAAAATGTTTTTTAAATGGAAATGGTTTAAATGAGCATCAGTTGAGGGCTATTAAATATGTATTTTTAACTTATAAATATGTACAATAAAATATTATATGGCATCTAAAAAGGATAAGACAGAAAACTACATAGAAGTTTATATGGTGTAAGTTTAATTACAAAACCAAAAAGCAACTAATGTGCAAAATATAACTCCATTTGCACATATAAGCTTACTAGTACACAGATTAGCTATAGGAGGATACATAAGAAACCAACAAAAGTGGTTACATATGGACATAAAAATGGAGAAAGTTTTTAATTTATATCACACACAGATGTTACCCAGAGGAAAAAAGATAACTAATAAGATAATTAAAGAGAGAAAAGAACATAAAATAATTCTTTATGTACAGTCAATTCAACATGATGAGTAAAGTGCTTACTGTGTGAAAAGCAATCAGCCTTTATTGGTAATTATTCTCTCAGCTTTTATAGGATTTTAGAGTTTGAAAGCATTTTCCCAGAGTTGGTGCCAAGAGATCTATATTCCAAAACTTGGACCCATGCTGACTCATTGTCTAACTGTGAGGAAGTAGTTTTATCTTTTTGTAGTTTTATATCTTACTCTTTGTATAATGATTATAAGACTCCTATCCTCTTTTCATATCAAGTGTACCAGTGAAAAATAGACCACAAAATTAAAGTTTTTATTAGCAAATGGGCTCCATAGTTCTAAAAATGGTTTCTTAGGATCCTTAGGGAAAGCGTAGAATATTTTAATGTTAATCCTTTTAATTCAAAGAAAACTTTTCTTGAACCATTTATCTCTCTAATGTTTTCCCTGACTTGAGTTCATATATTTTAGCTACTTCTGTTCTCATCTGAGTTTTTGTTGATTGGCTTCAAAAACAGCATTTATTTACCTCCTGTTGCCAATGCAGTGAGTTATTCAACCTTTTAACCATTGCCAATCTAATCCAGGCAGCTACCTTGTGCCTGCCTCGCCACTCCCTGAGTTACCCTGGGCACTCTGTCTTCTTATAGGTCCACCAGATTTCCCTTTCCCATTCCTACCAAGCCACCTTCTTGCTCAGACTGTTGTTACTTCTACTGAAACTAAGAGCTGCTGTCAGCTCTGATTAGATTCTGTTTCTCACTTCAAGCATACTGTGGAATGTGCTTCTATAATAAAATTTAGTCTGAAATAGACTATGTGCTAAAGGTCAAACTAAGATACCCGTTGGCTTCCCCTTAGATTATAAACTGATGTTCTAGTTCATGAATCTCTCTTTTATATTTGTCTGCAAGATGGCATAATCTTAGTGGAGAAGAGTTCTGATAATCCACCCCTTTTTGTCCATTGTCTTTTAGTGACTTTATTTGGAATGGGTTGGATTCTGGGGGTCTGATATCCCTGTCCCTCTAAAACTAGGCAATCAAGGTCATTGTATCTCTATGCCAGAGCCTCCTCTGATATCTCTTCCCTTAAGTGTTTATGCCATCCCCTCCCCCTTGCTTAATATATAGAGTTCTACTCTTCGGGTTGAACCTTCATACACTTCTATAACACGTATACCACAGGGGAATGGGGCAGCTCTTCAGGATATTGATTTACAAAAGATAACCAAGACCCCAGAGACTTCTCAGAAATTATAATAGAAAAGACTCTCAATTAACAGGCCTTTATTAAATCACATGTTATGTAGCCTCAGATAGTATATAATATAGTTTGGGAAAAGAGACATGGACTCGTGAGTAGGCTATGGAAAGCATTAATAATGAATACCAAATAAATGATACTTAAAATAAATTGGAAGCTCATAATCAGATAGCAATGACCTCCAGCTGGAGTTAGCATAGGAGACTTCCTGGACAGTAGCAAGGACAGGGAGGACTGAGGCCATTAAAGGGGAAAAATAGACATATCCAATGGCAAAGCAGACATAAACCAAAGAATGAAATCAGTAACAAAGTGTAAAATAGGTTTGAGTTGCAGTGAGCACACATACTGGCTTGACTGGAGGTGTTTTGGAATGTAGGTCAGAGGGCTTGCCATACCCAACGACACCTTTTGGAAACTGCCCAGCTCACAGCTTTCTGCTCAGGGCAGAAGCCACAGTGCCACTTCCCACCGCCACTTTTTTTTTTTTTTTTAATTACATGGATAGATAGCTACTTGTTAAACTGGATTGGGGCAAGTGACTCTAAAGTCACTCAATCAATTGCCACCATGGTGTCCCTGGCATGACAATCTCTGGCAAGATATTTTAACCTTAAGTTATTTATATCAGCTACCTTTGGAATTTGAAGATTGGTCATGTGATAGCAAAGGAAAGCAAAGCCAATACAATAAGGAGACAATATAGGATGATGACCTTTCTTACAGTCCCCTTATATCTTATCTCTCTTCCTCACGTCCACAAAATTCCAAGGATCCCAGGGCTTACTCTATGAGATAGGAAAATGGGGTCATGGGGTGGGGCCTTTGGCATTAGCCCTTACTTATGGCTTAGGAATTTGTAGAAATATCCAGAATGCCTCAGGTCCCCAGCCCCATGGCGACAGAAATGTGAGAGTAGGGTTACATGGGGGAAGAGGGAAATAGCACAGATGCCTTGCTGTCTTCCAGTATATGAGGCTTCTTTCCATTGGTACATAGATAATGCCACCTGAGAGACACATATCTCCATTTTCATTTCAAGAGACACTATAGTATAGGGGTTCAAACACCGAAAATCTGGCACCGAGTCTTTGGAAAAGAACCCCAGCTTCCCCACCTGTTAGCTATTTAATGTAGAGCAAGCTACTTGCTCTGTGCCTCAGTTTCCACATCTAAAAACAATGAGGAGGAGGATAATAGCTATATCTACCTCATAGAGTTGTTACAAGAATTAAATAAAGCACTTAGGAAAGAGCATGAAGAAGCATAGCATCTTTTTACTTCCAAAGATCCCATATAAATGCAGGGGCACATAATAAGAATTATATAAGCGTGGTTAAAAAAGCATAACATCTTTTTACTTCCAAAGATCCCATATAAATGCAGGGGTTACAGCCTAACCGGTTTGGCTCAGTGGATAGAGTGTCTGCCTGCAGACTGAAGGGTCCCTGGTTCGATTCCAGTCAACGGCATGTACCTTCTCTATCCTTCTCCCCTCCTCTCTGTAAAAATATCAATAAAATAAAATATATTTTTAAAAATGCAGGGGTTACTGTATGTCACATAGACTTGTCCCTCAGCCCAGGCCCCTATGGACTTATATAAAACACTAACAGTCATGTTCATGATCAAGGTATGATATGATGGTATAGGGAGTTCTGCTTAGGTACCCTGCTAACAGAATATAATAAAAAGAACAAAATTTAAAGGACTCTAAAATATCTTTCTTCCCACAACATGGAGTAACAGGGAGAGAAGACAATGAGACCTCATGTCAAGGTTGTGTGTACCACAGAGGGAGGGACAACAATTCCAGGTAGTCCCAGCTGTCCCTGCACCTTCTCTTTGCATAGATATGGGCAACTGCACCACACGTGCAGGGGGCTCAATTCTTTCTTCAAGAGGAGAGGGCAAGAGCCAGTAATGCGAAGGTTACATCATGGAGACCTTTTTAAATTCCCTGTTAGAAATTCTCTAAAACAAAATGACAGCAAACAAGAGCAATACCTAGACTGCATGCCCCAGCAAGCTGCCAGTCACTGCCCCAGCCCTGGCTGTGCCGTCAGTCACAAGCAGGACAGTTGGAGACCTGCAGATCTGAGAGGGAGAGAAGCTTCTTTCACAGCAACCCCGGGGAGATGGAGAACTAGAGAGCAGAAGCCAGTGGTAAGTTCTCCGGGAGTGACTGGGGTGACATGATCTTAACAGATCTGGTCTTTATGCTGGATTTCCCGTCTCCTCTAACACACTTGAGTCACACAGAGGTCTGTCTTACTTCCCAGGCCCCAGTGGGAGTCTTTGCTGACATCAGGTCCATTTTGCCTTCTTTTGTCCCCACAAACCTAACATCTAGTGAAGCCTTACTTTGTGAGAATCCACTCCAGCTGTGCTCTCTAAACCTCCATGACCTTGGTCTTGACATTACTAATCAAAGCAAGATCTTTATTCCCTGAATCTGCTTTATCTTAAAAACCTCCTTCCTCTTCTGGTTTCAATGGATCACAATCTATTCAGAACACTTGAAAAGACTGCATCTGCCCAGGCACTGCTTTGTCACAATATTTCCTTTTCCAGAATCCTACATTGTTCTGCACTGCCTCCTGAATCCCATTAAAACCTGAGACAATGGGCTTTATTGCCTCCAGGTATTGGACCTGCCATCCTCCCACATTCGATCTCGACCCTGACCACCATATTTCCTAATATTTTACCATTCTGCTACTACCAGAGATTTTTACAGGCCATCCTCTTTCTCATACCTCCTTGCTCATGCTACATCTTCCATTTGAATATACTAATACTTGCCCCAACCAAGGCCTTGAAAACCTACAGGATGATGGCTTTCACTCAAAACTTGCTTAAAATTCATTTTCCAAAACAGTAAATCATTCTTTTTCTTCCTTCTCAATTCCTGAGAAATCTACCATTATAAACATAGAGGATGATGAAGTAGAAGATAATGATATTTTTGGTGACTAAAGTAGTAGTGACAGTTTACATGTGGGCAAAAGTTTGCATAGCAATTTCACACACACACACACACACACACACACACACACACACACACACTCCCTCACTCACACACGGTATTATGTTGTCCTTTAATGAGCAGAAACTATGTCCTGAGCTCTTGCTTTCCTCACATCTTCCTATATTTCATTTAGAGTTTCATATACATGGAGTGAAAAAAGGTAGATAGATAAACTGAGTTTTCATTGCATAATTTTAGAAAATAATTTCCCCTGAGACTTCTTATTTTCTCAATTTACAGGTTGGGATGGTAAATAGTTTGCTACACCCTTGCTTCTACAGGAGAGCTTTGAGGATTCATTACATAATCTGAAAAGGACTCATTTTACAGTCACCAAGGGAAGAAGTGAAATTCAAGAGAATGATGGCTCGAAGGGGCACCCAGACCAGCATATTCCTCCTGTCTCCTTCCTGTAGCCATCCCAGCTTTAAGTTTAAGAAGTAAGCAAAGCAAAAGGAAAAATATCCCAGAACCCTGAGGTCTTTATCCTAAAAATCAAGAAACACACTGGCTACTCATTAAGTTGACCAGCAAGTTTGGCAGAAATATCTTTCAAATGGTATATAATTAACTGTGCACATAATTCCAGCCCCTGAGGCAACTTCCAAATAAATGTTCATCATTTCCACAGGCATTAAAACCTACTGCCTTGGGGAGGGAAGCTCTAAGAAAAGATAATCTGGGCATTTGCATTACTAAATCAGCACTCTGAAATAAGCATGTTTGCTCTATTTTTGTATTTATTGAAAAATGTTAATATTCTGGGTATTGGTGTTTGCTGTAGTGCAGACTGCTAATTCTGTCCTCTTAATTCTGCAAACACACTTACCATGCAGCACCATGCGCTGCCCCTTTTGGAGAACAGATCAACCTTGCAGAGCTGCCAATTATCGCCACTCCTGGCACTACTACACACGCTGCCCTTTTGTGCTTTATGCTTTTTTCAGAAACTACTTTTTTTAGGGCAATGTAACTAGACTCAATGTATATTTAAATAACCATAATGCGGGCTTATTGCGATGGAGGAAAGTGAGCAAAACTAGGAGAGGAAAAAGGAAGAGAGGGGAAAAGGTAATCAACATAAGATGAACATAGACATGGTACTTGATGTGATGCTAGGTATTTTACTTTAAGTTATTTACACAGTAAACATTTTGAAAAATTTGGAAGAATGGCATAAAAATACTCAAATACTTTTCACTTATATTCACTGATTTTTAATATTTGTCCCATTTGCATGCTATATATACAATAGATTAGATATACATATATGTTAAAGATATATAGAGACATATATATGTATATATGTGTGTTTATATATAGCAATAAAGATACTCATATTTATGTGTGTATATATAGATAGACACATATATAGAAATATGTATATATGTGTATGTATATATGGCTTATATACACACATATATATATATATATATATATAGCATATATGTGGTAATTTTAAAGTAAGTGTCATATAGATATCATGACATGTGACCTATAAATAGTTTAGAATATATCTCCTCAAAACAGGAATGATTTCCCACAAAATTTCCATACCATTATCACTCTCATTAATGATTAAATTAAGTCTTATCTCTTGCCTATGTCTCAATTACAAGATCTCTGATAATTTTTCAATCATAAGAACATTTAATTGTAAACATTTAATAAATTTTATTCAAATTATTTTGCCAAAATGTTCCCCCGAACAGGATTCATTCCTGAGACAGCCAACTTTCCCGACCAGCCTTTTCTTTCATTCTGTCCAAATTCAGGGCCGTCAGACTGTGGAGCATCCAGCTCATTTCACACAGGATCTTTGACTGCTTTGAAGTTGAGAACAATAATGTTGATGTCTATATTCTGTTTAGGAATGGAAGAGAATACAAAAGATTTCCCAGTAGGCTACTCTGACAGCTTGTCACAGGAGAGCAAACACAACTTGTGATAAAGGACAAAGTCCCTGGTGTGTATGCACTGCCCTGAAAGATGCCACTTGGAGTTGACACCACTTTGTTTCCTGAGGCCTGTCGATACCCCTGACCACCTCCCTTCTCCTCCAAACAGCATATCTATGTTTTCCAACCACGTAGCTATGAAAGTTTTCTGCCCTGTGACCAGGACTGTGACAGAGTTCATAAAAGTCTCACCACTCCTGTGCCTCTTTGCCGACACCGTCTCAAGAGAAATAACTCAGACAAGAATTGTTCCTAAGAGGAAAAGAAGAAAAGCCAAGGAGAATGAAGCTAAATTTATGTCTTTTGAAGATCTTTTCTCTTTAGCCAGGATCAAGGTGAATGATTACTCCCTTCAGCACCCTTCCTCTTCTAACCATTGTTATAATATCTTGTTGGGCAGACCTCTTGCATTTTTGTCTTCTTCTAGCTTCCAGAAGTTATATGGAATATAAAAAAAATTGCAGAACGACAGTGGTGACAAAGTCTAGGGTAAGCCAGAGAGATGACTTTGAAAGATTTGGGGAACATGTAGGGAAGTGTCAGTATTTTGAAGGAGAATTTCAGAAAGGAATGGAAGAATGGGCAGAGGGGTGGCATAAATCTGGAGAGATGTTGTTTGCTAGTGGTAACAAAATTCAACTAGTTCAGGTACTGAAACGTGAAATCCAAACTGAAACACATAGTTTCTTTCTGGGCAGCGTGCATGGGTGATTTCTTTCCCGGGTTCTTGTCCAGGTGAATTCAAAGAATGAAGCCACGGACAAAAGGTGGTATATGAAAAAGTGGAAATTTATTGGAAACAAGTACAGACTCCCACATGGGGAGGAGGTTCCAAAGGAGTAGCCCACTAAACCCCTCTTTCTAAGGTTTATATAGGGAGCAGTTCTTTGTGTCCTGATATTCCCCTCTGATTGGTCACTACAGCAGCTTCAAAACTCAAACCCCACGTACTCCTCCCCCCCTATTTTCTCCCCCTTCTGTGGTAAAATTCTCTATTTCCTGTGAAAATCTGTTTTCCTTTCTCCCTTTTGTTTCTCTACTCCCTGTGGCTTTCCCCTATCCTCTGTAAATGGATATATTTCTCTCCCTTTATTCGGTGGCTTTCCCCTTATCTTCTGTGAGTGGGTATATTCCTCTCCCCTTATCCTGTGGCATCTCTTTTCTCTCTGTGGATATATGCCTTTTGGCAGCTCCCAGCCCCCCAACTTTGCAGTTCTCCCCCATGGACCCTCTTTATTTCTAAAACTCCCTAAACCTATTTTACCCCTAAAAACTCCTTTCAGTACCAATAGGCAAGTCATTTTTTGTTCTTAAGGAAGGTTATAGCTTCCTAAGAGTATAAAATTTAACAAACTGTGGGCATTTTCCCATAAATGTCAAGGAATCTATTAGCCTGATAAAAAGATTCAATTTCTTTTACTATATTTAATTATCAAATTATGATTACTATGAAATAATCAATAATAGCTAACAATTTTTTAATAGTTGGGAGGGCTACATGTTATTTAAGTGTTTTTGCAAGTGTTAACAACAAATAGCACCAGATGTTAGATCTCAGTCCTTGAGTTTTAGCCAAGAAAGAATTCAAAGCCAAGACTCAAATGCAAGCAAAAGTTTATTTAGAAAGTCATAGAGATAGAAGAAGTGAGCCAGCTGGCTGCATGGGCTCAGGAAACAAGTTACAGAGGCAAAAGAAGGGCCCTTGGAGCTTAGGAGAAAGAAAACAAAGGTATGCAAAGGCACTCGGATGTGAGAGAGAGAGAGAGAGAGAGAGAGAGAGGAAAGAAAAAGAGAGAGAGACTGCACTGAGTCCTTCTCTTA
Organism: Myotis brandtii; assembly: GCF_000412655.1. Lineage (NCBI taxonomy): Eukaryota > Metazoa > Chordata > Mammalia > Chiroptera > Vespertilionidae > Myotis > Myotis brandtii. The sequence continues at coordinate 1,444,597 of NW_005371219.1, forward strand.
AAGGGTTTTTATCTGGAGGTCTTAGGGGAAAGTTTCAATAGAATATTTATCAGCTTTCCAGGTGTGTTCTTTCTCTCCACTGATGGGTAGGCACCACGGCAGGGGTCCTTAGTCATGGCAGCTGGTCCTGAGGTCAGCCATGGCATCCCCCTGCCTGGCCTTCCTGCTTTTCTGGGCCTGAAACTGAAACACAATTGAGGCCTAAATGTTATCTCTAGTTTGACCAAAACTCTGTCTCTGTGGTCAACATGTTAGGTCAGAGAGAGCCCAGGATCGGACAAATGCAGACGTGTGATGAGATAATGGACTCTCCCTGGCATTTCTAACAGATCAGCGGGCCAGACACAGATACTGGCTTCTCCCTGAATCAACACGACCCCCACACAGATACTGACTCCTTCCTGAATAC
>NW_005371219.1:1445134-1448137 GCF_000412655.1 Myotis brandtii
GTGGGTCTCCCGGGGACGCAATAAACCTTTCCTTTTCTTTCTTTTCTGACTCACTCGACTCTTTATTTCCTACGCCGCCTCCTGAGCCACCTAACCTAACACAACAGACCTGAGGATTTATTCCTAATATTATTTGACATGGGTCATAACCTCATTGTCTTGAGGCCTTAATGCTTAAGGGACTGGTTATGTAAGGGCTTGTATAGGAGTCGTAGGCTTTTCTCTGGCCCCTTAGTTCCTCCTCTAAGGGGGACTACCACATGACTAGTGGCATGCCACAGGAGGAAAGGTCACCCTGGGGGCAAGGTCTTACCCTACAACCCTTGTCCTCCCAGTGTTGCCCCTTGCTAGGCACCTGGGACTTTCCACTCTGGTGACCTTTGCACCTGGCCAATCATTCCTGCTCTGTTCATGTCTGTCTGTCTATTATAGAGTGTCCCCCAAAAATGTATTCACATACTTTGAATAATTACAAAGGCAGTGTATATTAAAATACATTTCATTTTCAAAATTGAGCTATCAGCTATTAGTGTGTATACATTTTTGAGGACACCCTGTATATCACTAGGATTACTCTCATTTTATAGATGAGGAAACTAAACCTTAAAGAAATAAAACAATTTCCCCAATTTCCAATATCACATAATTAGTAAGTGATAAAACCATGCAGACCTCCACAACCTACTCAATACCTTGTATTCTGAAGCTGAATTAGCCAATACAGAAAAACTCCTGAAGAAAGATTTGGGTCTATGGGGGATCAAGAGTGATACAATCTTAACATCCTACTTGTGGCTCTACCAGATCCCCCCAAATCAACTTCTGGTTAATGTCAGCAGTACCACTTTTAGGTAAACCAAGTAAAAATGTACAAAACCAGATCACCAAAAGAGGGTAGTAGAGTTTTACTGGTCCTAGGAAGCTAGTCAGCTGTTCTGTTATCCTGAATGCATCAGAGGAAAGAGATTTGAATGCCTGCAGGGTGGGTGAAAAGAATGACTAAAGGTTGTTTGTTGGAGAGAGAAAGAGAAACAGAAAGCAGCACCAACTTGCCCCAGGGTAAGAATGCTCACTTTGAGGAGGTCCCTTTAGGACTGAAGTTGAAAGAGAATGGGGAGCTCTCAGGAAAGCTAAGCTGCCTCTGTCTCCCTTGAGGGAAAGGTATGGGGAACTCCTTGATGCTACTATCCTCAGATAGCAAAGATTCTGGCGCTATAACTGAAGCATTAAAGTGGAAATCCAGGTGGGGCTCTTACTGTTTCGAGATCCCTACTTCATTTAAGCCTTCTTGAGTAAGTAAACACCAGCAACACTTTCCAATCAAACATTTTACCTTTGTGTTTGCTCGCTGTCGACCATTTGTCTTTGATATTTCAGCCAGATCAATGTTCAGAAATGAGACCTTGGAGAATCAAGGCCTTTCACCTTGCATTTATTCCTCTGCCTGCCCAATAACAGCACAATACTGCATTGCTCTGGAGCCCTACTGCAGATAAATTAGCTAATGTCTACAGAGGAAAATGAAGATTAAAATGGTGCATGTACAATAGTCATGAATAATGAGCACATGAGCGATTCGTCACTCCAAACTTAGGTATTAAAGCTGATCTGCTAGGAAACCGTGCCATTTTTCTCGATGATAGTTCAATTTAAAAGGATGCCCCTTTAAAAAATGACCTAGTAGCTTTAAATTAGATTTTAAAATAATTTTCATGTTTCAAACTATTAGCTGTTTATTTAGAGTCCCATTTTACATAATGACTCATTATCTGCCAGGTCATTCTGAGCATTCCACAAAAGGATTCAACTAGGGCCAGATTTTTTTTTTTTAAACTTAGCTAGTAAAAATGTTTCAGAAAATTGCTGGCATATTAGAAAAAAAAAAAGTAGACCTGGTTGATGGAGTCCTGCCCACTCATCAGACCTCTTGAGTCCTCCCACTGATGTTACTGACCCGATCCAGTGGAGCAACCCAAGTATGGTATGTGCTTTTCTCAGCCTAGTGCCACAGTCAGCTCGCTTGTCCATCTGACTGCCTAACCCATCCCAATTCAAATATCTGAATCCATGATGAATCTTTTAAATTTTGATTTGTGGTTTATGTGCTCAATCAATCAATCTGTGTCAAGGAATTCTAGAGTAACTACACCTAAGTAAGACTTTCACGTTTTTACCTGGGACCTCCTCATAAGGGTGTCTGTACTCCAATGTCTGTTTGCACAACAGAGGTTGTCTGTCCTCTAAATGTCCTCTCGATGTTTATGGACTCTGTGGCCCCTCAGGTTCACTGCTCCAGGGCATCCTCTGCACTCACCTCAAGCCCTCCCTTTGGCCTCTTCAGGTCTTTATTTATTGTGCAAACTGTAAATTGGTTGTGACTTGTCCCTTTGGCACTTTCACTGGACAAGCTTCTTTACTTTTTAACACATTTTAAACTAATCAGCTCTCTGTGGAAGCTAGTAGGAAATTTTATTATTCTGAGAGACAGAGCCACAAAGGAGAAAATGAGCAAGGAAGAAGTGACTCATTTCTAAACAAAATCCTAAAATAAGCATGCTTTCCAAATGTGCATAAAATTTCTACTGCATCTGTATGTCCCTCCAGCAGGCAGCAGTGAGTTGTACGTTCCACTTATCTCTGGTATAATGAGGCATAATAAAATCGCCTCCAGAACTTGCTCCATGCTCCAGTAATATTGACAGCGCGGTGTGGCAGGACAGGAGTGCTTGTGCAGCAGGGGAGATAGACTGTCTACAGAGGACAAACTGGAGGGCCTGCCTCTTCAACACTGCTGCCGGCCATGCGCAGATGCAGGGCTGAGTTTGGGGCTTCGGAGGTGAAGCTGAGAGAAACAAGGTGGTGGTTATTTTTATGGGATTCATGGAGAAGCAAAAAAGTTTCCTAAAGAAAGTCTTTGGCTGGAAAGGATCATTTGGAAAGGATATTTCTTCATCCCCGGTATTAAATGAGAAATTCTTAAAGCAGAAGTAATTCTTACTTGGG
>NW_005371219.1:1448183-1454310 GCF_000412655.1 Myotis brandtii
AATTGGATTCAGAATCACGTGATGTGTATGGATGTGGTGTGTGCATTGGGTGAGGAGAATATTTCCAGAATAAATATGATTCTAAAATATGATCAGAGTCTCAAAGGATAGCTCATGACTTCAACATATATATAATTAAATGAAAATTATAACTTACGGAGATCCAAAGAAAGAGAAATTCTGAATTACTGTATGGAGACTTTATACATGGGTATTGTTTTATAGGGTAAGGTAAATGATGACCAAGGTAAATGAAAAACACTATTTATTATTGTTGTTATTAATATTGTTATTATTATAATTATTATTTAACCTTTCCTTTCTTATGCACAAACCCAGTGGGAGTGGGGGTTGCCTCATGGAAGACAGAGACAGCATGATGAACAGTGCTCTGGGGTCCCAGAGATTCAACCATCCAAGCCTCTTTTATCAACTCTAAAATAAGGATTAGATCTGATATTTCAAGTGATCTTTCAACTCTAAACTTCTATAGCAAAGCCTTTTCTATATTATGATTTAAATGTTTGCTCTCAAATGTACATTCAAAACAAAACTTCCAAATAAAAAAATACACTAGCAAAAAACTCCATGCTTTTGCATTTTCTAAAATCTCTCCAAAAATTAAGACCTTTTATCATCAAAAACAACTTTGGAAAATCTACAGAATTTGGCCAAAAGCACTACTTGCTTATGATTTGGTGATAGTCATTGAAAAGAGCATTAACGTTTGGAGGCTTGCCTAATTTGCTGATAACTAAACACTAGCAGTGATTGTAAATGTTAGCCTACATCATAATCACCTAGAGGGCTGGTTGAAATAAAGATTTCTGGGCACCAGCCCCAGAATTTCTCATTCAGCACATTCTTGGTATAGAACCATGTATCTCTAACACGGTCCTAGATGATGCTGATGCTGGGCCAGGGTGAACAGTCCCCTCCACCCTCACGGCCAGCCTCCACCTCCACACTAGAAGGTTGTCTGGACCCAGGAATAACCCAGTTGACTCTCTAGAGGCTTAGATCTATTTTTTATTTAAATCTCTTAAAGCAGATAAATGATGTTTAGAAACATAATTCTCTTACAAAACCTTGCTTCCTACATCCGGATATAGATTGATTCTCCGATAATTTATCAGTTTCATTGACTTATTCTGACCTCTGGGTGGCAGCAACTCTAATCTCTCCCATTTTCCCAAAAAGAGAGTGAGAGGGAAAAAAAAGTCATGTGTACATTGAAAAAAAAAAGTTAATACCACTGAGCCTTAGATCTGACCAGGCAAAGAGAAAAGGCCAACATTCAATGTCAAGGCTTAGGAAGCATGAAATGAGCATCGTCTAGGGACCACCAAGAAACAGACAGCACATGCTTGGTGTCAACACTGCTCAAAGTCTTAATAAAGCACCTGAATTTTCAATCTATAGTATGGCTCTATCACCTACCTACTTATCCAGTATTTGTTGAGCTTACTATGTTTAAGGTATTATGCTAGACCCTACAGTGCAGGGGCGGGGTCCCTGATCAGCAGCATCAGCCTCAGCATCACCTGGAAACTTATTAGAAATGTAGATTCTTGGTTCTCTCCACAGAACTACTGAATCAAAAACTCTGGGTCCCAGAAATCTGTGTTTACCTAGCCTACCACATAATTCTGATACTTGCTGAAGTTTGAGAATCACTGTCATAAGAAATTCAAGAAAGTATTAAATAAGTGGATTGTAATGCAGTGAAGATCAGAGTTCAAATAGCTACCACACTAGGCAATATGCAGCAGTTGAGTGTGACAGAGCTTGATGAGTTCCATGGAGGCACAGAGGACTTCAGATTGGCGTATTAATAGGGGATTCAGGGAGAGGGCACAGTAGAGTGAGGACTAAAGGATCTTAAAATGCAGAGCAATGGGGAAGGGCAAAACAAGCTTCAGGAACAACCTGAGCAAAGCTTTGGAAGGAGAGTAATGATTAATTCAGAGACGCTCTGGGTGATGAACCAAGAGAAGCAGAAAGGTGCTACATCCTGGGAATTTGGAACACTGTGCTAGAAATGTGCTCCCAAGGCAGTGGGAAGCCACTTATGTTTTGAGAAGGAAAGTTCCTCAAACTGACTTGTGTTTTAGGAAAATAACCCTGGAAGCAAAGTGAGGGATTTGGCATAAAAGAGTTTAGAGGCAGATAATGATGTCTTATAGCTCTTTTATGAGTGATTCAGTTCTAGTTTAAGATAGCCAATGTTGCTTAAAAACTGCAGGATTAAAATAAGGACTGCATGTTTTGTTTAAATGAGAAATGTTGCCAGTCTCATTGGATTCTGATGCATATCATGCATTGTTACAAACTCCAAATCATTTGATTAAAGTAATAAATGTCTATGTACATGTGTTTTCTGTGTTACTAAGGAAATAAAATTATTAAATAGAATGGTGTTTCTCTTCCCAAACTTTCCTGTTAAGCAAAACTATGCTTTCAAGTCAGTGGTCTTGTGCTTATGTGTCATCCTAACTTCCTCTTTTCTGATTGGATGACCCAACCTTCCCTGTTTATCAGTCCATCTGGTATGATTGCCAGTTCCTTCCACCCTTCATGAGGGAAATTCTAAATGAGACCAATCTCATGAAGGGTGGAAGGAACTGACAAGCATGCTGGGTGGACTCATATCAGACCCCCAAAAATGCTCATTAGAAGCAGGGGTGGCTTATCATAAAATCAGAGAAAAGGGAGTCAATAATTTGGACAAACCTTGAAAAGACAAGAATGGGTTTGGAGGCCATAAGATTTGAGTGGCATGAATACACTTGGCTGTGTAATATTCACCAGAATCATCAGTTGTGAGAGGCAAGAACTGAGAAAATCCATAACTAGATTAATCTAAGGTTGGGATGCAGCTGGGCACGTGAAATAGGAGGACAGGCAGGCAAGAATATTAAACTGAAGTGATGTGTAATGGGGTGTAAGTTGGATGAGAAAGCAGTAAAGGTGGGAGGAGGTTGATGGACAGAAAGAACAGGAGAGGGATTGAAGCTCTTGATGAGGCTGAAGAACAGAAGCTGTGGACCTCATGTTTGAGAAGGCTGAAAAGTATAGAGGTGCATGATCTGAGAATGTCAGTGAGTATGGGATAATTAGAATTAGGAGCCGAAGTGGGGAAAGGTGAAGGACATTGGATAAGAGATCAAAAGCTCAATTGGTCAGGGTGTTGTAAGGAAGATCCATGTGAACAGAAGAGTAACTCACAATGGAGATGAGGCTTGGGGAGGAGAATAAGACTGTACGCCAGGTAAAAATGAGGAGCAAACCTAGGAATTTAGCAAAAGAGTAAGATGAGGAGAGGTGATTTAGTCAGATGTCCCAAGTCTCAAAAGGGTAATGATTTTTACATGAGAAAGAAGAGGATTCATGACTTGGAAACAATTTTAATGATGGGGAGTATGCTCCCAAGTTCCTGGAGGTGGGGAATTGGGATGCCTCCACTTGGGGGAAACAGTGTCTTCAGGGCGAGTCAAGCACCAGCTATAGCAAGAATGTGGTGGTGATATTCATTAAAGGGCTGAGGGCATAGGGAGTTGTGGATATAGGATAAGCGTGTGCACCAAAGAAAAGTTTGTGAGGCAGGGGAGAAAGGAAAAGTCTGGTAATTGGAAGAAAAGCACAGGACAGTGGAAGAAGAGCTTATATGTTGAACAGTCACCAAAGTAATGGACAGAAATCACTTGTTACATCTGTCCCCAGTAAATGAGGAGGTGATATGGTCAGGGGTCTGTTATGCCCAGATTTCAGGATCCCCAAGAACCCACATCAGGGAGCCAGTCCGATGCAAAAGCATAAGAGTCTTTATTCAAGCTAGCTCGGCTCCCCCACCTTGCCGACGCAGCGACAGGAAGCAGAGAGAGAGAGAACTCTGTGTGGAGAGGGGTTTTATAGGGGGTTGGAGTAAGGGGAGGAGAAAGGGCTGTGGCCTTGCCGATTGGCCAGGCGCAAGTCGGTGTCTTGTTCCTGGGTGTGGCTAGCAGAGGCTTAGACTTCCGGGAAGCTCCTTGCCAAGCACATGGCCAAGGTAAGATGGAGCACTTACCCTGGAGCAAGATGGTGGGCGTAGCCCTTACCCTGGGGCAAGATGGAGGGTGTAGCCCTCGCCCTTTCAGGATCCATGGATAAAACTTCCATGGTAGAAAATAATCATGACCTGTGTTGATGGTACTTTCTAGGGAATTGGGGAGGTTGAGTTAGAGTTGTCCCAAGAGAAGAGACATAAAAGGGAGGGGATGTGTTAAATAGGGGCTAGATTTTTTTATTTTTATTTTATTTTATTTTATTTTTTTTTTACTGTCTGGCCTGAAATAACCTTGAACCCAAAAGCATGCTGGATGAATGTCTCCTCCATAAGAAAAAGCTTGACCCCTTTCCACTCCCTCCTGGGGTTCACTGAGCTCAGAACATTTCTTCATATGAGCACTGTGAAACAGTGGGTATAAAACAATATAGATCCCAGAGCTGCAGTGCAAACAGCAAAGGTAGGAATCTTACAATATGTCCATACTGGTGTAAATATTTTAAAGTGTAGCTACCAGGGGATTAGTGTATTGAATCCAGGTGGGGAAATACAGTATATTGTTGTAGCACCCGATACAATTGCAAAGCAACAGCTCTTCATTTATTCTGCCTCAGTATTCTTTTGAAAAGATAGTGGTTCTTTGCATATGCTGCAGTGCTTGTCCTTCCTCTGCTTAAAACAATATCTCACAAACAGCAGACTTTCTGGGAAGAGATAAGAGGATCTGGGAATGTCCAAATGCAGCCGGAACAGTTGGGGCCCTTATCTGTTCAGATTCCCTTGCCTTCACTAACTATTAAATCTAACCTTTCCTGTTTAACAAGCGGCGGCTTGAATTTTCCACTGCCTGATGAGAAAGATGTGAAGGTCCACCAAGACCGTGCCTTTCACATTTCTGCCATCTGGAAGATTTTTAAAAAAACTTTAATTAAACAGTTTGAACCACTGTCAATAGTATATTTGCCCTTCTCTTAACCTGCAGCTGGCTAGCTGAATTTGATGTTCTCTGTAGAGCAGCAATTTTGTCTACAGTGGTCATGGAAAATGGTGAAAATAGTCCTTGAAGCTACTTTGGCCTCAGGGGGTTGGAGAGTTCTCCTAGGCATAGTCTCTCTTTGCCCTGGGGGTGTCAGTAGTGTTCCTGAGCTGTGCTCAGCCCATTTCCCCTGGCATTTCACCCCTTAGGTGTGCATTTTCCCCTCCTAAGTTTTTTTTTTTTAATGCTTTTTTATATATTTTATTGATTTTTCACAGAGAGGAAGGGAGAGAGATAGAGAGTCAGAAACATCAATGAGAGAGAAACATCGATCAGCCGCCTCCTGCACATCTCCCACTGGGGATGTGCCCGCAACCCAGGTACGTGCCCTTGACCGGAATCGAACCTGGGACCTTTCAGTCCGCAGGCTGACGCTCTATCCACTGAGCCAAACCGGTTTCGGCACCTCCTAAGTTTTTGAACCTGGAATGGTTAAGACAGTCTGAGTCTGATCACACCAAACATTACATTCAGAAGCAAATTAGGCAAAATCATTCTGAGGGGCAAATCTTTAGGAAAGTGATAGTAAAGTATTCTTTCACTTTCAAATAATCTGTTTATGATTTTAATTTTTGAAAATTAAGTCCCGAGGCCCAGGATGACCTAATAATTTATTGTCCCTTCAAAATGATGGTTTAAAAATATGTGTTCAACATGTATTAGGAGAGAGGTTATATGTTCTGTGGGACAAAGCCAAGGAGGAAGGCTGCTCCTAGCTGAGCTGAACTGTTCTTAGTGATTCAGTTCAGATCCCAGATGTTTGTAGCAATCACTCTGCAAATATGTCTTTCCCTTACGAACTCACTATCCTCAGAATCAAGTTGGAAATTCTGTTCTGAGAGCATGAGTCTTGGAAGACTCTACTCTCATCTTGTTGTCTCATCGAATTCCTCCCATTCCTTTCCCAAGAGGAATTCTGGTAAATATTATTTCTTCTACTTATATTCCCATGGATGTCTTTGCACCCAGTGACATTTAGCTCTTCTCATAGGTGGATGCCCTGAGCCATCTACCCTTTAACTCAACTCTGTTGATAACTAACATAC
>NW_005371219.1:1454381-1468458 GCF_000412655.1 Myotis brandtii
ATTATAACAAAGTAATGGTCAAGATTGGAAGAAAAAAAAAACTAATGGAGATTCTGGTAATTTTTAAAGTTTTGTTTTGTTTTATTTTTTAATGCTTAATTCCAATGTCTGGGGAATTCTAATAAATTTACCAGACAATTAACTGAGAGGAATGTTTTTGACAAAATGTATTTTGATTTTAGCAGAACACTGGGTAAGTTTCCTGCTGTATTGTCAGATAAGATTGCTAAGGATAAAAAAACTAATGGAGATTCTGGTAATTTTTAAAGTTTTGTTTTGTTTTATTTTTTAATGCTTAATTCCAATGTCTGGGGAATTCTAATAAATTTACCAGACAATTAACTGAGAGGAATGTTTTTGACAAAATGTATTTTGATTTTAGCAGAACACTGGGTAAGTTTCCTGCTGTATTGTCAGATAAGATTGCTAAGGATAAGTATAAATAAGAAGATAATGCATGGGCAATTTTATTTTTACCTTTTACTTTGGAAAATTTTAAGTACATGCAAAAATAGAATGGTAGAATGAACCTCTATGTATCTGTCATTTAACTTTAACCATTTTCATCACATGACTAATTCTGCTTCTTTTTATGGCTAATTTCATTTAATCAGTACCATTACCTCCCCTCAACCACCAAGATTCAAAAACACCTCAAAAGGCTAAGTAGATATATTGATCCTAACAAGATAAAGTTTCATCTGCATAAGTAGAAATTTCTAATTTTGAGGATTTTTAAATGTATGCCTTTTTATTGAATTTGATTAATTTTAAGGATGGAGAAGGACTGGTTTTAAAGAACTTTGTGAGGAAAAGACCTTAGTGGGTTAGCTAAATATAAACCAATTTTGTGAGAGAATTGCTAAACAGATAGACACCATTCTAAACCAACATAAAAATTGGTTTTCAGATCAACAGAATCATGAACTTCTGTCTTTGGGTCCCTAGCGAGATACCATCTTTAACTCTGAACATGACATTTTAAGATGGATAAGATAAAAGTAAACTATACGCTGGGGGCCACAGAAAAGGTGGAGAGTCTAAAAATCATACAGGGAGCGGATGAAGAAATCGGCTATGTCTCGTTTGGGTTGAAAAGAATTAAAAAGTTAAAGGACAAGAAAATTGCCTTAGTAATTGCCCCAGTGTCTGTGGAAAAGGAACTATTTTTTTCAAATTTAAGATACTGTGTGTTTTTTGTGACCCTTTGCAAGCTTCTACTGGTTAATTTGGTGATAAATTTTAGACTTTTTCATGTCCTTTATTTCTGTATAGGCTAAATACCAGACATACTAAATACTATCTATCAGATGCTTACTGTTTTCTAAAAGATAACCAGACCAAATGCAGACTTTAAAAATGCAGTCAATATTGGGTGTGGGATGAAAACCTTAGACATCTCTCCTAACTAGTATCATAGATTCTGCTAAGGCAGGATGAGAATTATTTTTCATGTAAAATAGAGAACAAGGTACTGAGGACTTTGTTCCACAACTTGAACTTTCCAGAAAAGAGGGATAGATTATTAAGGAAGAGAAAAGGGAAATGTGGTTTATGACAATCCTGTTATCATTCACAGGATCTCTCACACAGAACTTGGCAGATGTATGTACTGGTTAAACATACATGAACATCAATGCTAGCTGAATTGACATGAATTAGAGCAAATACACTGCATCGGGGGCCTATCACAACCTGTCTTCTCCAGTGTCTGGAAGTTTGACTGTGGAATCTCTCTTCCACTGTCTGAACATGTTCATGATTAAATGCAAATGGTCTAGGACAGGCTATCACCCAGGCACTGAGTGGTCACACAGCATGGAGGATGGACTGCCTTCAGGGTTTAATTTCTAGCTCTGTCATTAGGTGGACAAATCTCTTGATCTCTCTGTATTTCTTTCCTTCTATACTAGATGCAGGGTTTTTATAAGGATTAGCAGTAGAAAGTATTTGTCAAACATGCTCAAGTATTGGTAGCTGGCGTTAGTACCAGTATCTGAACATTTTGAGAAAGGAAGAGAAGAAATACCCTGAGAAAAGCAAGACCCAGGGATTGAGGCAGAAGGCATGCCATCCAGAAGGGGAGCCAAAAGAATCTACTTCCATTTGGGGAGGGAGCCAACAATAGCCTTTTTGGAGGTCCCGTCTGTAAAGTGGTTCACATCCCATTTGGTTATAAGTATACTTACGATAGAATCTTCCATGCTAAAATTCTGGATAAGCCTTTAAATGGGTACTCATTCTTTTCAGTGGTTCTCAACCTGTGGGTCGCGACCCCTTTGGTGGTCGAATGACCCTTTCACAGGGGTCGCCTAAGACCATCCTGCATATCAGATATTTACATTATGATTCATAATAGTTGCAACATTACAGTTATGAAGTAGCAACGAAAATAATTTTATGGTTGGGTCACAACATGAGGAACTGTATTTAAAGGGCTAGAAGGTTGAGAACCACTGCTTTAAATAATGAAGGATTCTTTTATAAGAGATAGAAAAGAGCCAATTAGATGAGAACCAAAGGGGTTGGGGGAAGCAAAGAAAGAAGCCAGGAAGGAACAGGATATATATAACATAGATCACTTTTTAAAACAGAGAACATAAGATGTGATTTCTCAACCTTACACTGAAGTGAAACCAAATTCTTTAGGACAATTTAATGGTTTCTAAGCAGCCAATAAATTAACTTCAAAAATTATAACTATTTCTTACTTTTGAAAATAGAAAAAAAATGTAAAGAATAAGGGATATAAACTAGGTTCCAAAAGACTTTCTATTGCTGCTTTAAATATTGAACTGGGATCTCAAGGGAGTTATTAAGTCTTCTCAGAGAGACTTCAGCCTAGGATTGATTCTCACCTGTGACTTTGTCAGGAGGCAAGCTCACAGGTACCCTTAATGACCAGCCAGGTGCCACTATCAAGGAATGAGAACATCATTCGATGCTGATGTCCCCCTCAGTGTTCCCTCTTCACCTTCCCTGCTTCTTTTTTCTCCTTCTTTCTTACCATACTCTAACAAACAGTATATTTTACTTACTTATTTTCTGTATTTCCTATGAGAATGTAAGCCCCTTGAGGGCAGAGAGTTTTATCAATTCTTGTCTGTTTGATCTCTTATATTACCTGCAGTACTATGGACACAGTACTCACTCCACAGTATTTGCTGCATGAGTGAATGAAAGGATACACAAAGCTACTCTTACTGTTAGTGCCCCTTTCCCCTGATGTGGCTGCTCTTTTTTCATTCCCTACAAAATACTTCCTTTCCCTTTGCTGAATGATGAGTTCCTATTAGTTCATTGTGTTCATATAACTGAAACCCTGTTTCTCTATAAATTCTCACTTCCTTCAATCCTTAAAGGAGAACCTACAATCCTGGTCATGTTTGAACTAGAAAGAAGTTCACTTTCTTTTGCATATCTAGATACAACAGAGTAGGAATAGGCGTATGACCATGTATCTCAGGCAACTGACCTAATAGTGCACTACTTCTAGGACTATCCATGGAGATAGGCTATTAGATTGTGGTACCAGTTTATTGAGAGAAAGTAAAAAATGTTTGTCTTATCATCAACTGAGCTTTTGTGCATGGATAGGGTATAAACAATGTTGTTACCAGAAAGGGGACCTGGCCCTTGGTAGGTCTGCCTAGGGCCAGCCAGTAGTGTGTGGGTTCTTGACTTTGTGCAGGAAAAATTTAACAACATGAATCCAGAAGACTATGAGGGAACATTTATTAAACCTAAGGTTGTAAAACAAGGAAGGGCTTGGCATAGAAGAAGCAACAGGTGAGCCCAGGCTGGGCTGCCCTAGCTCTCTGGGAAGCCAGAGAAAAGGGGGCCTTGAGATCAGGTTTAGGGGCTGCTGCACATTGCTCCCCTAGTTGTGAATCTCATGGGGTCCCTTAGAGTTTAGGAGATGCATGCTTGTGGGGAAAAGTGGGGGAAAAAGAGGAGGAAGGGAATGGCAGGGGCTGCTCCCCTGCGGGAGAGCACACACTGGGTCCTTTGTCTTTAGGCTTTATCTCTTTCTCAAAGGCAGGAATCTTAGGTGAGATTTCAGGGGAGGGTTTCAGCAGAATATTAACCAGTTTTCTAGGTGTGCTCCTCCAAGACCATGGTCTTCACTGATTGGTCAGCATCAGGACAGGGGGTCATCAGTCATTGCAACTGGTTCTGGTGTAGCCTACCTGGTTTTGCTGCTTTTCTGCATTTGGAACTGAAATACAACTGAGACCCAGATGTTATTTCTAGGGAGTTGACTCTGCATCTGCTATAAATTGTTCAGCTATCAGTCTCAGTTTTCCTATTGCACTTGTCCTGGCCTACTGGCCTGTATCAACATGATAGGATTACATTGTGGGGAATGGTGGCTACAGCAACATCACCTAGTCACTTGGCAGCATCATCAATAAAACACTAAGGGTCCTAGACTTTATTGTAATTACCATTAATTATTCCAACTTTTGAGAATTTTGCCTGAGCTGGGACCAGTAGTGAATGCATTTTCTACTGACTCAGCACAACACCCATTTCTGTGAACACAGTTCATTCCCTAAAGTGTATGCTGGCACATTGAGCTATGACATTGTTTATGTAGTAAACACATTATAATTTGGATGAACAACTTGGAAAGGTAGGAAAAAAATTTTCACTCCAAGGAATATTGGTTTGGCATTAAAAACTATTTGAAGTAGAGACAATTTGGAAAATGTAGTGGTAGGTCTCTCCATGAGATGGAACTCATTGTCTTTCTTACCTTTTGTTTAAAGTTTATGATGTATTCATCAAATATATATACACATGTATATATACATGTGCATATAGGCATGTTTGTATTTAGTGTATTTATCTTAGGTTTTATAATTTACCTAGATTGTTCATATTTTTTAATAATTTAATCACATTTTGACAAAATTATCATTTATTTGGGCCCCTTGGGACAGGGAGTGTGTAGGGTGTTGTGTTGGTGGGGATGGAGAGGGAATCATTACCTTCATCCTCTTCACTTTCACCCTATGCTCTGCTTATGCCAAAGGATGAAAATATCAAGTTGCTTGGAGCCTAGCAATCTATCACAGTAAGTGAGGAGGAAGTACAAAACCATAGAGAAAGACAATGAACCGGAATCTCATGAGATAAGCTATTTATAGAAAGACTCCTATCTAGATTGTTAAGTGACTGAGCAAGGTAGGAATTTGAAAAGCTGGTAACTTTTTAGAAAAAACACACATTCAGATTTACTCCACCCAGGAAGAATCTTGTTTCTGTTAGTAACGACCTTTATTTCTGGATAAGCTAAATCTGAGGTCTGAGAGTACCTTTCTTTTCCTTCGTTAGTAAGGTCTAATGGGAATTAAAATAAGGCCTTCTTTACCGGAAGGGCTCCCACTGTCCTCTGCAGTCTTGTGTTCTAGTTAGGATGCACCACCAATGACTGACCTTAGTTTGGATTTTGAGGTCAGACTCACAATTACAGTCAGCTGGAGAATCAACCAGGGCTTTAAATCACGAGGAAATAATTTTGTTTTCATTACATTAGCACTAAAAGAGGGGCAAAGATCAGGAACTCAGACTCTCTAGAATAGCGTATCAAATAATCGATGGGGGAAAAACAAGTTTCTCAGCAACGATGACATCAACACACAACAGCAAATGATATTCAACTCAAATTGACCTTGAAGGCACTCAAACCAAGTGGGCACTTGGGAGACAGAGATGGGAAAGGCCCTTTAGCCCTCTCTCATTGCCACACACCTTCAGTAATGGCAGCCAGCCTGCCTGCCTTTTCAGGGGCCTCTTCCTCATGTGGCCTCTTCCTTTCTAGGAGAAAGCTCTGCATGTTCTACTTGCAAGCTTCAGTTTTCCTCTGTGTAAATCCCTAACATCGTGGCTTATATTTATAAAGCACTTTGTTCATTCTAAAATACTTTGACATCTAAGAATCTTCTTTGTTCTCTTCAACCACAGTGATATGGAGGTTGATATGTCCATCCTAATTTTACAGAAAAGAATCCTAAATAGGGGAAGTGACATGTCTAAAGTCACAAACTAGACAGAATTGAGGCCTGAAATGGAGAGAACCTGGTCCCAGACCCCAGCCCACTCTGCCTTTCATCTGATCATGTAAAAAGCCCAATATTGACACATCATAGGAACTAAGGCTCCATTTTCTTCCCTGGCAGATGCAGAACAGTGTGTGAAACTCCCTTCCCAGGGGATACTTTACATGTGGTGCTTTCCACCCCTAAATATTATTTGCTATAACCTGCTGGAGGATAGAGTCATGAGCTCAGAGAAAAGACACAGCATATTAAATTTCTCCCGGTCCCCAGACTGCATTTTCATTGAGGCCACTTCCTGATTCTTTTTTGGTACTGCCCCAGGCATGTGGGGAAAAGCTTGTTTTCATGGCTAGCCAAGGCATCATTCAAGATAGTTTGAATTGAAGCCATTTATATTTTCCCTCCAGAAGCCAATGTTTGGGTAACCTGCAGGGAAAACTTTAAGACACCATGAAAATGAATGCTATTTCCTATCTGGTAGACACATATGAATAGAATAGTGCCTAATCTGAGTGTGTGTGTGTGTGTGTGTGTGTGTGTGTGTGTGTGTGTGTGTAGGAACAGGAGATGTGTTCTTTGAGAAATAAGTAGTCCAGAGACTCTTCTTAATTCATAGGCCAATGAGTCAATCCTCTATTTTCCAGCCCTTTCCCAATGGATTGAAGGAGTCTGAGACTATACGGGCAAACCAAGAAAAACCCA
The DNA here is from genome assembly GCF_000412655.1 of Myotis brandtii. Classification (NCBI taxonomy): domain Eukaryota; kingdom Metazoa; phylum Chordata; class Mammalia; order Chiroptera; family Vespertilionidae; genus Myotis; species Myotis brandtii. Next base: position 1,461,149 of record NW_005371219.1, read on the forward strand.
AAAGTCTGGGATATTAATATTATCTAAAAAACATTCAAATTTGCCTTCTTTAAAGATTTTGCTCTGAGCTACTCAGAGCTGCCTGAGACAGACCCTAAAGGCATGGATAACTCTACTCTGTCAAGTTGCTTTCTGCTTGCTGCCCAGGCAACCAAAATGTCACTGTGCACACGTGCATGTGTGCGTAGAAGAAATATAGTTGCATCTCTCACATTTTCATTCTTTACGGGCTTTCTCTCCGTCTCCCTCTCCCTCTGTGTGTGTGCATCATCTGTATGTTTAAAGTCATTTTTTCCATTTTAATTTTTGCTGCTTCTTATTTTTGAAAGACCAATGGAAAAGGTCTAAAAGACAACAGATTGCATAAAAAAATCTGTTTCACCAAACTGGCTTTAGATTCTGTTTTCATGTACTAATGTGCACATGCGCGCACATACACACACATCTTTTTTACCCCCCTTCACTGATTTCTCTCAGTCCTTTGAAAGAAGCATGCTCTCATATTAGAAACTCCATCATTCCTCTGCCAAAATGCAGCGGATTGGTCTTCAGAGCTGTGACCCTGTTGATTTCGCTCACTGCCAAACTTCATATGGTGAAAAAAAAAATAGCTTGATATTGGAGTGATTAAATTTCAGGGAGAGCTGACAGAATGGAGTTCTTGAAAACCTAACCTCTGCCAATTTTGATATCTCTAATTTATTCCGACAACCATTTAAGTCTAAATGCCTCCATTTTAATCGCATTAACAGTATATTACAAAGAGAGTGAACACCCGAAGAACTCCAGTTGCAAAATGAATTTGGCTCTGCCCCCGCCTCTATGTTTGGAATGAGCAAGGATCTGCTAGCAGAACCCATTAGCTGGAGCCAGCCCTTCGGTAATTCCCTTTGACTCCCTCTGTTTCTTTAGCCAGAGGCCTGGACCTTGGCGCTTGCCCAGATTACACAGGAAAAATAAACACACCTATTATCCAAACAACAGCAAAGGTACTGAGCTCCCAGGGCCAGCATTTAGCTCACCTTGAAAGCTCACATTTTCCTTGCATTTGAGTGGTGCTTTAGAGAATTAGCTATATGACACGAACCCACATCAATTCACACCACCCCAGAGCCCAGGTCTGATTGACATCCTGCTCAAACCAGCAACAGCCCCCAAGAAACTGTGCTCCTGGCCCCCCTCCTGGGTCCTGCCAGTTGATAATGTGTTAGGTCTTCAATAGGCCGATGTAGGGGTTTGTTCGTGCCCAGCCTGAGCTCCTGCCAGCTTGCCCGTTCCTCTGGTAATGTGCTCAGCTCACATAAAGCTGCAGGAAAGCTGAATATTTCATGCAGATATTTTATCTGAAACCAAGTGTTTCTGTTCTCCAGGGTCTCCTTTCTGTCATCAGCCTGCATCCTAGGAAATGGAATAAACATTTTTCTGCCCTGCACAAGCCAAGCTATTTTCATATTTTGTTTCCCAGCAGTCATTCCAGTGCATGTGTGTACAGACTCCATAAACTCAAATGGCTCCTTACCTTTTTGGTAATATTGCATGGTGGGTGCAAACTGGGGCCTTCCTGTCAGCCAGCCTGTGCTAGTCTCTTAGCTCTGCCCCTCACTATGTGACCCGCGGCAAATTATTTGTGCCGAGATTCAGTTTTCTCAACTATTAAGATGGGAAAAATAATCGTATCTACTTCACCCAAGTGCTGCTGTGAGAAACAAGTGAGATAATGCACAAGAAGTCCTTAACAAAGTCTGGCCTCTAGTGAGTGCTTAATAATGTACTTACTATAGTAAGTGCATAAGTAAGTGCTTAACTAGTGTGATTTTTTAATATGATCATTGTTAATATTATCTACTTGTAAATGCTTGAATTCAAGATTTATCATAACTTGATAACAACATAGAATAAGAGATGAGGAAGCTTTAAGTTACAAGAATTTCTACCTGGTATGGGCTTTATAGCAGCCATATGCTTAGAAGAGGGGCTGGGCATTATCATGAAGTAGCATTTGCATAGTAAGACTACTCATTTTCCTTAGGTGATGTGATTACTTAAGGTGGCTTGGTGAATATAGGCACTGATGGAGACTCAAGGATGCCATCCTTTAGTCTCTTCACATTACACATCCTCTCTTCTACCCCTCAGTGTTCCATGACATACTTTTTTTTGCAATTTTATCTCCCATGGCCAAAAATATTTAAAGATTTAATAATTATTTTGCAAAGTCTCCTATCTCCATTTTCAAAATCTTTGAAAGAAGCACACTGTGGAAAGAGAATTAAATACCTAAGCACCGATTGTTTTCCTCCTTTTTATTAAGCCAATGAAACATCTTCTAAAGCTGGGCTCTGCTGATAACCTTGGGAGATTTCACAACAACCGAAAGATAAAGGAGTGAATCAAACAAGAGGTAATTGTCCTCAATCAGACTAAAAAGGTGATAGAAAAACAAAGATATTTTAAAGTTTATTTTTCATCCAGTCAACATATACTCTGAAGTATAAGCAGGAGGGCTTGGGGATTGTGAAAAGTGAAATAGAATTTTTTTGGTGATTCAAAGTAGATGGAGTCAAGTGTCTGTTCAAGCAGCAGACCCATTTTCTCTGTAGAAATCAGTAATATTTCCTTGTATATTGCTTTAATTAAAACTTTGATCTGGTTCAATAAATAGAGTTAGCACAGGTTTTATTTTCCCTAAACAATTGGCCCTTCACAGAGAGACTCAGACTGAAAAAGGAATGAATGAAACACAAGTAAGTATGAGTGCCACCCAGGTGCCTCCTGAAAGAGAAGGTTCCCTAGCCAAAGAGAAAAATGTTCAAATTTCTCACCTCTCCCAGGAAGAATCTGATGTTTGCATTTGAGAAGGGAGAGTGGAATTTTTTGGACACTCATGGGTCCTTGAGAAATGAGAGTTCACTTTTAACTGGCTGGAGAATGGACAGGAACTTCGTGGTGCTGAAAGCAGGAAGGCACTGAGTGTGTGCCCTGCTGCCTAAGGCTGTCTTGGAATTAGGACACTGGGTTCCCTTGCTTCTGAAGCCAGTGAGCTGTATCCTGAGTGTATTAGGTGTAACCAGTCAGTCAGAGAACAATCAGCCTAACTTTTGGAGGGTCACCAGATATCTGGGTCAGACTGATGAAAAACATCAACAGCATTAAGCTGCTGAGGGTCCCTAAGGAAGATGTTACTCAACGGTCATCCTTAAAATGTAGCTACAAACTAATCACACTTAAAATACAAATATAGCATTGACTAGAAAATCATTCCAGCCAGCTATATGTCTAAGGTCTATAAAGAATAGATAGTTGACCCCCCCAAAAATGTAGTATTTTCTTGGAGGGCCTTAGGTCCCAAGTACTAGAAATCTTTCCAACATACAGGGGAAGTAAAATGTCTTGAAGGAATAGGATAAAACTGCAAACCTCATTATCAAATTTTGGATCCTGGGCAGTAAATTCTTTATTTTTTACAATTTCTTTTATGAGGCTAAGGCTATTTGGAAGATACTGTTTCCTGCAGAGTATTTTGATTAAGCACAAGTAGCTTTAGTCTCTCTATGCATAAGAGGACAAGGTTATTATTAATTGTTTCATGTTAAGATACATAATTTAGCTCCTTCAGGTCAATCTTCAATAAGAAATGTAGTAATAACACCAGTAACAAATGTGGAGAAATGACTTTGCTCCTTTATTCTTCATGGCACCGTCTCTGCCAAGATGGCTTCCTTTTGAACATGTGATACTCTGAATTTTCAGTGTCTATTTTCTTACTATTGTTCTTTTTTAAATCCAGTCCTGGCTATAGAAAGTTCCTCTCAATTTTTACCTTCATCCTCTTCTTATCAACTATCTGAGATATTGACTGATCTCTCTCTGTCCTGTACATTCTCTCCGGTTTACAGAGCCTGAGTCATTTATGTACATTTGGAGCTATCTTTGGATGCAGACCTGCTAAAGTACAAGGCAGTCTGATGATGAAGTACCTTATCCATTTACACTTGTATAGAAGAACACCATCCATTTATCTGCAGTGTACTTCTCAAGTAAAGCAAGTTGGAGATTTGCTCCTATGTCGGCCTTTGTGTGCGATTTCTTTTGACTCTTAATCATTCTGGCAGCAAGTGCACTGACATTAAGTACACTGTACACTGTGGCTTTGCTCATGGTGTCTCCAAGTATTTGGAAAAATCTCAAAGTCAATGCTAGTAAAATAAATGTTTTAAACAAGATTAGAGAAAATAAAGAGTCAGTTACTTGTAAGAAAGTATGTTCAATTATAATATAATCTGTGCAGTATGTACTATAATTATTTAGAAATAAAGCAATGCTTGTCTGTAAGGAAAAGTGAATGCTAAAACTAAACAGTTACAGTGCTCTGAAGAGCAAACATAAATAAATGTTCTGACTCTTAAGACCTTGGCACAGAGTACAATAATGAGTTTCTTTTGACAAGTCCAAAAAAAAAATGATTCTGTCTCTCCTCTTTCCTATGATTCGGCACCTCCTTTACCTCGTATTGATTTGTTCCTCATTTCCCTTGCAACAAAATTTACCTTCTTGTAAACATATCATCTGATATTCTTTCCACAAAGACTATTTCTAGCCTCTACATTCTTCCTAAATTATTTACTATTTTTTTCTTTCCTATCCTCCTTCCACTGAAAAACAAAAATTTAACCAAGACAGAATAGAATATTGATTGTATTTTTCCAGTGATCCAGAGAATAAAGACAAAGACAGGGCAGAGTTTGTGGACAGCCACCTCAGTCGACACAAGATGAACATTACCAGAACTCATTTCACCATTAAGTCTTTGTCTCTAAGACTTTGTCTCCAAGTCTGTCTTACAACTGGATTGTTAATAACCGCTCTCCCTGTGACTCCATGTCAGGGCGGGTTGACATGCATCTTTCTCTTTGACTACTCCCATGTGCTCAGCTACAGCTGAGGGACAGGACACAAGATAAACTTGCAAGGACAGATACTGAATTCAGTCAACAGAATTGTGAGACACAAGGCACATATCATTATGAATACACAATTTATGAATAAATTATGTAATCACAATTTCCTTTTTAACATTTAGATTCTGTCTTATGCTTCCTAACTGGAGATTCCATTCCTTTTCAAGTGCTAATTGCTTCTCAAAGATAAATTTTACATCACCTTGCTCTCATCCTCTTCACCAAGGTAAATATCCCAAAGATATGCAGTGCAGTTTGACCAAAATGTTTGTCTCTTCAGGCAAAATGTATGCCCTCCCTAGGAATTGCATAGCAAGGTGCTATGTCCCTTTTATGCCTTTTCCTTTCCTCTGGAAGGATCATATTTCTTATTTGAAAGCCATAATAAATTAAACCATGAATTGAATTACTTTCTTCTGATTATTATCAGACCTTAAACTATATTAAAGAAGCTATCTTTTGAGTTTTAGACGGTCAACTCAGCACATTTCTTTTAGTTTCATGGTTTTACAACTGGTAATGTGCTCCAATACAATGTTATGTTTTATAAATAAGAAAAACAAGGCCTGGAATAGCTACATGACTTACTCAAGATTACACAGCTGCTTTGTGGAATAAAGTGGACAGTACCTTAAATTTTCTGATTTATGTTTTCATTAACTGCTACATAAGTGAAAGAATTTGCTATATTTCCACATATATATATATATATATATATGAATATGAATATCATGCACACCCATTGAATATGTTTAAATCAATCTTCATGCTGAGAATTTTTTTATATCTGGACCAATATAGTACTTCCATCAGAGCAGAGTAGAACACCAATACCATCATGATCTCTTTATCCCCTATTTAGAAAAGATAGCTGACATTTGCATACCATTCTACATTTATAAAGAGCTTTCCTATACATGCTGACATTCTACCCTCACTCTGACCCTTAGAGGTTGATATTATTAATAGTTCTGTTTTATAGATGAGGATACCCAACATTTCAAAGTAGAAACCTTTCTACTGCTCAAGTCACATGACTTCACATTCAAGGAGATCTTCCTCCAGCCTGGGATCTATTTAGAGCCCATTCCAAACTGATGGATGTGCCCACACTTTCTTAGCTGGAGTGTTCTGAATGAGAAAAGCTTTAATGGATGAGAAACAACAACTGTATAATCTAACTTCACATTTTTTGTCCCACCTAGCACCTGGCCAAACATACTTGTGTGCTTACAAGTAAGTTTTGATGAAATAGTGCTATATGATTCATCCTCAAGTCTCTAACATGGATGACAAATCCTACATTGTGAGTTTTTAAATTACAAATTGGAATTTAATAAAAGCAGTTATAGTTCCTATTAAATTATTTTGACACTATTTTATAGTTCCTATTAAATCATTTGATAAACAAATAAGCATCTAGACAAACATTTCTGTTTTAATTGCTACTTTATTAATCATTTTAAAAATGCACACAAATCATGGTAATACTTATTTTTCTCTGGATGACTTCTATTTATATTTTTCTGTCTTTAACAGAATTTTTAAAAATTTACAATCTCATTTTCTAAAGTTGCTTTGCTGCTAGAGCCAAGATAAAGGCAATGTGATTTAGCTTCACAATATTTTATTTCTCTCTTCACCCCTAAGAGGGTGGGTTTCCCAAGAAGGCTGTGTTATCATGAGGGGATATTCTGATAATTCCATAGAAGTCTACAAAAATAGCAATATTTTTTTCTAAAATGCAAAAGAAATGTAGGGAAACCAGTTTTCAATATGCAGATTGATAGTGGTTCATGTTAGTGGTTTGTGCTCATCCTGAAAAGATGCTCCCTGATTTACAAATAAATAAAAGCTCCCACTGCTCTAAGGGACCCCAATACAGAAAGAAGTTTAGACCCAATGCATTCAGAAAACCAACATAAAATCATTAATAGGAACATTCTGACTTTGTAGAAAGCCAACAAAACAATCCCATCAGCATGAAGTTGTAAGCATTAGAGAATGTTCTGGAAGAGAGAGTCACAAAAAGATGACACCCCACACAGAACAGAGAGAGAAGGATGGCCTGGGAAAAAGTGGGGGGTGGGGGCGGGCAGTAAAGGTCTTAAGCATTGCCCATTTCCCTCCCCTCCTGTCCCTCTTGTGAACACTCAGGGATCCTGCACCCACATGCCTCCCATGCCCAGCTCCTCAATACCATACTGTTTCTGCCCCAGCCCTCCCCATCTCCTTTAGATGCCACTCCTAGGGTTAATTGCTCTCAACGTTCTGACTCCTGAGAACACAGTCTGATGAAATACTAAGCTGTCTAAGAGGTTCATGACTGATGATGGGACCAAATGATATTAC
>NW_005371219.1:1468537-1477390 GCF_000412655.1 Myotis brandtii
CTCTGCAAGAGATGCAAAGCTGTAGCAGCTCAAAGCCTTAGCCCAAGGCGCTGACAGGTAGTCGATAGAGTTTTTGACCAATGGCCTTGTTAACTGTGGTAGGATGAGAAAGCTCTGAAAAATCATGAGTTGCAGGGATCAAGACCTGGCTTTCCATCAGGTAACTCCTCTCATTTTGAATAAGTCACTTGACCTGCCTTATTAGATGGTTCTCCCATCTAATAAATGAAGATTTGAAGGGTGGTTTGTGAGGGAATAAAACAGATTGTCAATAATCTATATTCCTGCAGGCATCACAGGAGTTTAAAATCATTTCACATACCTTGTGCATTTATTGTGCATGGTATAAATCAGCCATGCTACTAGTGTTGCTTTCAACTACCAAATAATATAAGATGTCCAAAGCAAATCAGAGTACTGTAAATGAATTTCCATCTGTTTTTGTCTTCATTTCTGTTTCTTTCAAATGCAAAGATTCACACATAACTACTGTCAAGAGTATTTTTCATTCTTATAGTCGATTACTATTTGGTAAAGGAGTCAGGACAATGCAGATCTGCAGAAATGAGGAGCTTCTGCACCATGGGTGTCCCACCCGCTCCAGGAGGTAGTCAGGAGTGGATGCGATGCACCAGGGAAGTGGCAAAGCTCGCCCAGGCAGTGACGTTTTCCTGCCTGCTCTGCTGGCCACAGGCCTCCTTCTTCCCCAGCTGTGCAGTTCAAAACTGCCGACTCATGCTCCTGATACAAGCCTAATGACCATGAACCCTCTCTGATTTTTTTCTTCAGGCACATTTTCTTGGTAACCAGGCAGATAATATGCTAATGCAAATTGGCAGACTTGAACTGAAACGACAAAAATACGGTCTGCCACTTGGAAGGAACAAAGGACAAAAGATTTCAAGGTGGCCCTTTTGCCTTGGGGTTCCACTTCTGTTGCTACGCACACAGTAAGTGATCAACAAGAGATGTGGTGGTATACAGGAGGGGCCCCTGATGACCATTAGGATTTTAAATCACTATGAGCAATAATTCTTTTCATTGAAAATAAATGTCCTTTCAGCCCTTTTAGTAACCTTGTTTTAAGAGACTCGGGTAGTTTTTCTCTTTGTGTGGAATTGCTCTGGGTCAGTGGCCTATGCTGAACCCAGTGAGGCAGAAAAGTCGCGATTTGCCTTTTCTCTAAATCCATCTTGGCCACAACCTGGCCACATCTCACTTCTGAGTCATATAGCAAAGGTTCACCGGAGGTCACCCTAGTTCCATGGACTCATTGGGAGTTTTAATGTATTGTATTGAAATAATGTTTAATCTCTTCTTGTCAGCTGGCTGGGTGATACAGTAATATTACCCTGTGTTACTGCACAAGTGATTAAAACACAAGAGCACAGCAGGTCCTGCTTCAGTAGCTGTCTCCCAGGAAAGCACTGAAGATTCTGCAGAAAGAACAAGCCTTCTGCAACATACAGATATTCCCAGAAAGACAGTTCCAAAAGCAATTTATTCGTGGCTGTGTTCTCTGCACTGTTGAGTGCAATGCCAAGGCTGCTAGCTCCTGTTTTATTAAGGTTCTCTTCTATCTGACTGAGTCTCACATATTTTCTGACCACAGACTTAGAATTTACTGTAAAGTGAATGATCTTATAGGAACCAATCAAAATTCCCTAAACAAATTCAGCTTAGATTTGAAGTTGTTTCTATTCTGAAATAAGCCTTTTCTTATCTGGGAACTTGTCAGCTAGGTGGGTTTGGGGAGGCTGTTTTAAGATGGTAAAATTAATAAATATTTTCCTGCCAAAAGCCACAACATCCCGTTGGTAAGAAGGAAGATGTCTGGTTTCAATTGGGAAGGTCACAGTCACTCTGCTAAGCTGATTTTAAACGTGATATGGTGATAAACACAGAAAAGGGAAAAGAAATTCCTTACAAGGCAGAATAACGATGAGGATTTCTTTTTGCATCACAGGGGAGTAAGATTCATATCAAAGTCCTGAGAAAGAGGTCATTTTGAGATACAGAGAATTAAAGATTGGCTGAAAGAGTACAGTATTTATAAATTGCTTATAACTGGTGGTTTCCTTAGTCAGTTCGGCACCTATTACAATCTTGAGATGCTTATTACCATTTTACAATAAAACTACTAGAAATCAGAATTTTATCTTCTCTTCTATACTCTGGAATGCCAAGTCTTAATATCATCCAAACAACTAGATTCCTACTTTATCTTTTGAAGTGATCCGGAGCCAACAACTAGCCATTCACCTTCAGTGCATATGATCCTGGTGGTCAGGTTAGCGCTGGGGCCCACTCTGAAGGATGAGTCAGGAGGACAGACGCAGCCACCAGCATCCCTTCGAGTCCCTAGGGCTGTCATCAAATGGTACTGTGGGCAGTATCTGAAGGCTGATCACCATGAACCTGAAGTGTTTCAAATACCACTCCCAGGAGGAGTTTCCAGAGTCCCAGACAGCATGGCCCTTGCATTTAGACTCCAGTAGAAGGGTCCAAGCCAGAAGTTCAAAAGGAGGAATTTATATTAAAATTACTATCCTTATGAAACAGACAAGGACAATGAGGCTTAGAACAAGTCAGTAACTTCCCCACATCCTGACAGCCAAGGAGTGAACTGGAATCAATATTTCCTTCCCTTGTGACTTAACTTGGACATCCATCAGACCCTGCCACTTCTTTCAGGGAAGGGAAAAGACAAAATAGATAATTGGATCAATAAGCACAAAAGCCAAATTCTGAGGTTAAAAACAAATCCAAGTTGACACAAGAGGAGCAATTTTCCAATGACCCATTGTTTGAAGATTGAGGAGTAGACAGAGGCTCCAGGGAAGAACCAAGAAACAAGTTCCATTTAAAAAAGTATTTGACTCAGGGCAAGGATATTAAACAGAATTTTGAAAAGCTGATCCTGGCATATATTTCCTTCTAATAGATGGCTAGGTTAGCAAGGGAATTCTCTGTTCTTGCCCACTAAAGGAAAGGCTAATTTAGTCCTTCAAAGCATGTGCCCATATCCCAAGTGTCAGATGAACAGAAATGGTCAAAATAGCATGTCTCTCAAATGTAAAAAATGACTAATGGAAGGAAAAGGTCTTGGATTGAGAGCCTGCTTGTTTTCACAGAGAACGTGTGTGAAGAAAAAAGGTAATAATGGCAACGATTAGCAAACTATGGGAAAGATGGCAATGAGAGAGTGCAGAGCAGAGTGGCCTGAGAGAGCTGGCCTCTGATCTGACCTTCCACTGTGGCCACCAGTGACCCTCTGTGCCAGCTCCAGTGCCTGTACTGTTCCCTGGAAGGCTCTTCTACCCATTAGAGTACAGAAGCTGTGGCTCGACTCTATTCAGGAACGCCCAGCCCCAGTCCAGGTCTTAAAAAGTAAGGAAACTGCAGAAATGTAACAAGCAAACTGCCTACTGAATACGGGTTACTAAAAATATGGGCGACTGCTTGAGATGAAGGACAGAGCAAGGACTTCATCGAGCATTTTATTGAGCAAGTACTGTATGTCAGTCATCATACCAGGCACTCTATCTGTTTCGCACTGAGTGTTTTTAAGAACCACATGAGATGTAAAACTCTGCCAATTTTACTAGAAACTGAGAAACAGAAATGTTCTGTTACTTCCTCAAGATCCCACAGTTGTAAGTGAAGGGGCTGAGATTCAGTTCCAGGTGGGTTTTAGTTTCCATCTAATAAAGATACAGGTGAAATTTTTGTGCACGCACGCAAATATTTCAAAATGTATGACCATTAACTAATATCTTTGTTATACAATTGTAAGAGGTATCATAGGCCAGAACGTAATGAAGCAAAATTTTCCATCAGTACATCTATAATTTTGAATACCGTAAAATATAGGCAAAGTAATTCTCAGTGAGAGGAGTCGGGAAAGAGGTGCACATCAGAATCACCCGTGCAGCCTGTTCAAGCACATCCCCCATTCTCCCCCCCCCCCCCCCCCCCCCCTTTCTTCACTTCTGTTGGCTAAGGTTTTTGGCAGAATATGAATTAATCCTTAGAAGCACTTGGTCAGAAAAAAACACAATGTTGTGACATCGCTTTGTAAATTTCCATGCTCCTATTTACTTTAAGTAAAAGAATTTCTGGATAATCTGTTCTCAAATTATTTAGGTTGTCATATGTTTTGGTAGTTTATTTATATTACACACAATCTTACAATAACCAATATTCTCACAATAACATGAATGATTTGCATCTTTCATTTGCTTCACTGGCATATTCTGCACATACACATACACAGCTTCACTAATGTACTGACTTCTGATAAGATACCTGGGACTGGGAATCTCAAGACCTGCATCCAAATCTCAATTTGCGAGTTTTGGAACCACTGATAAATCATTTAATCTTTCTGTGTTCCACTTACTTCAACTGTAAAGTAGAAAAAAAGAATGACTTTGCCCATATTACTGGAATGTTATAAAGATCAAGTGATCTAAGGATTGTGAAAATGTTTCAGAAACTGTAAAAGAATATATTAACATAAAATATTAATTTTGTAAAAGTGCTTCAGAAACTGTAAAATGATATATTAATATAAAACTTTAGTTTTCCTATTAGACCTCAAATTTTTATCTTTTATTTTATAGCCATATTTAAGCTCATGTAAAATAAGATACTCGTTCATTATACACAGTCTATAAGATTCAGAGATGAGGCAATCTATAATAATAAAAGTGTAATATGCTAATTAGCCCGGACAGCCAAACAACCTTCTGGACGTCCTTCTGAACGTCATTCCAGATGTGCTTTCAGACAACCTTCCGGACGAAGTCAGGCAGGCAGGCAAGCTTTTAGGGGCAATCAGGCAGGCAGAGTGGTTAGGGGCAATCAGGCAGACAGGCGAGTGGTTAGGGGAGATCAGGCAGGCAGGCGAGCAGTTAGGGGCAATCAAGCAGGCAGGCAGAGTGGTTAGGGGTGATCAGGCAGGCAGACGAGTGGTTTAGGAGCCAGTGGTCCTGGATTGCGAGAGAGAGCAGGCCGGGCTGAGGGACCCTCCTCCCACACATGAATTTTGTGCACTGAACCTCTAGTGTAGAATAAAGGCAAAAACTCAAGGCTTGAATATGCTGAACTTGCATCCTAGTTACACAATTTATTGAACAAGATCCTCTGGCCATGTTGCTTCTCTGAACCTGTTACTTTATCTGTTAAGCATCCATAACAATACCTACCTATGTTAAAGGATATAATGTATGCAAATCATGCAGTTCAGTTGCTTAGTACATGGACTAATGAGAATTACTTCTATTATTACAGAGTTATAATAGTCTTTGCTCTCCCCATTAACCACAGTTACAAATGTCCATATGGCTCAAGGACTGTATCATATTCTGCTAGTTTTGTAGCCTCCTCCTTATGGGGTTTTTTTTCTCTCATTCCCTTCTAAAAGAAAAGAATTTGCAACCATCATAATCATTATGAAAATGTATTGGGTGTGCAATTAAAAGTTCGTGTGAGAGTTATTCTTTATACTAGAGGTTATATCATACTGAGATTTAACAGTGAGTCTAGGTTGAAAGGTAAAGCAAGGAGAGGGTCATGCAGGGTGTGAGACATGTTCTTGCAAGGTGACTATTGTCAAGTTTATAGTCTTGCTTTTGTATTATTATATTTTTATTTTCTTTTGCTTGAAGTGAGTTTTTAAAAAAATATTAGAGTTGTGTGTTTTTTAAATATTGTCCCACTTGGAGGAATCTGGTAATTGGTTAAAATTTTTAAAAAGTCTGTCTGAGAAACAAAACACTGCTGTGGAGAATCTGATTTAGTATCATGACTTTTATTCATTTCTAAGATAGAATTTTTATGGCTCATCAAGGAGTAAGCAGTCCACCATAAGAAGTTGTCTTTTTGTTCATTTTAGAAAGCGCCTTGGTGTTATTGTCTCTGAAAAATCAACACAGTTTAAAAGCAAGGGGACAGGCATCCTGTTCTCTCTCCCCTCTTCCTTTTCAAGTTCACCGAATTTGCCCTAAAAGGCCATCTGAAAGTTTTACCAATTCCTTCCTGAAGCTCATATTGAGTGTCATAGCTTAGCAACAATCATCATTTTATATTTAATTTATAGCTCAGCTAATGTGATGGAATGAACTCCATGCCAGAATCTCTTAATTTCTTTTCCGTTCCTTCACACAACTGCAGACTGGAACCAAATGCTCAGTCAAATATCTTTCTTACATAACTAACAGGAGGTGAGTGTTCTCCCGTTTCTCTTTCTCTCTCACCCTTATTCTCTGTCTTTCTCTGTATTTATAGAACCAGCTTTAAATATAATTAACCAGTGTGCTGAGGGCACCTCAGCGATTGTCCAGATGGCTCAAACTGACCCTGAGAATACATTTCTCTTCACGTTTGATTTCCGAATAGCTGGTGTATCCCCAGCAAGAACTGACCAAGCAATTGACCTGTCCATTTGCAGGTGGTTTCCATTTACCTGCTCTCTGATAATGAATACTAATATTCCTTGATATTGTTCATCCCTAATGCATCTCTATATATTTTCCCCTTTTAGATTTTATTTTATGCTTAATCGGTGGCTCAGTAGGAGGGAAACCTTTAATTAAAAAATTATTTGGTTATTTAGACCAGATTTTCTTTCTAGCATATGTTACAGCTTCTGAAATTAAGGTCTTAAGCTTCATGTCGAGGAGTGCCAGATATTTATTCTAAAAGCGTTTCTGAGAAAGTGAACAGTATAGCTATAAATAAATGAAGAGAAGAGAAAGATGGAGGAAAGAAAGGTTTTATGTTTGATATGTTCTTTCGTTTCCTCTGATCAAATTCTCTGCCAAATTTTTAAATAAAGTTATATAATACCAATTTGGTTACTGTGTAGTCAAGCACTCCTACCATCAGTGCAGATTTTGCATTTCTTTAATTCCAAAATAATGGAAAGCAAATGTTCCAGAATGATCCTAGGAACTGTAAATAAGCCAGAGATGGCAAAGTGTTTGTTAGAAGTGGTGATGCAATATATGATACAGGATTCTCATCCCATTGCCTACTCTGCTCTAAAACCAACTAAATATAACAGAATGATATTTTATAGTAAGTGAAAAATATTCTTTCTAAATAAATATTCTTTCTAAGTTTGTTATTGGGTCAAATTGAGACTTAAGCAAGTGGAACACTATTAAAATTCTAACAATATTTAAGAATGTTAGAATATTTGTGTTCATATATTAGTAAACATAAAAGCAAATGCTTTAGCCCTAGCTGGTTTGGCTCAGTGGATAAAGCATTGGCCTGAGGATTAAATGGTCCAGAGTTTGATTCCAGTCAAGGGCGTGATCCCCAGCAGGGGGCATGCAGGAGGCAGCCAATCAATTATTGATGTTTCTTTCTCTCTCTCCCTCTCCCTTCCTCTCTGCACTCAATAAAAATATATTTTTAAAAAATAAATAAAAGCAAATGTTTTAGCTTTCAATGCCTATTCTGAATGTTCATGGTAATTCTACTGTACCATTTATTCTCTCATTTGTTCACCTGACATACCCACTGTGTACCAGCACTATGAATATGAATAGGGGATGGGAGTAAGGTAAAAAGAAGAAAAGTAAAGAAATGTTAGGAATATTTCAGGCAGAGAGTGCCCCATGAATGGAGAGGTGAAACCACCTGCCATCTATGCTGATTATCTTGATTTCTCTGCAGCATAGGAAGGGAGTCATAACTGGCATAAATGGGAGACAGAATGTAGATGGCTTTGTGTCCTACCCTAGAAGCTGGGTTTTGTCCCTTTACCATAGGTAGAGGGAAAACTGATTCATTTTGAGCAGGTAAGTATCACATATTCCTTAGATATTCTCATTTTCCTTTGATATTCCCAATGGCAACAGTTGAGGGGTGTCATGAGCGGGTATGAAACTACAGATAATACTTATTAGGATGCCATTATTGTAGTCAAGATGAGAGATGAGAAGGGCCTTAATTAAGACTAGAAAAGTGGAAATTTAGAATGTAATGATGATTAGACATCAGTGTCAAAAGAAAGACACAAGTTTAGGGTGACTCTAAGCTTTTTTGGCTTGAACAGCTTGATATAGTGAGGAAGGCAGATGTAAAGGTGGGCTTGTGAACGATGAAGAGGCCAGTTTTGAACATGTTGTGAAGAATATGAGACACATTTCAGTGACAGACAGTTGTGACACATAAGTCTCAAGCTCAGGAGAGAGAGGCCTGAGATGGATAAAACAATTCACCAGATTTGGGAATCATCAAGATGGGTAACTGTTGAAACCCAGGAAGTAATGAGCTTGCTCTGAAAGAACCTATTTGAAGAAAAAAACAAATCCCAGTATCAGAGCCCTGGAGAGCACAAACAGTTAAGCCATCATTAGAAGAAGAAAAATTAGCAAAGAAGAATTTTTAAATAGGAAGGAGGACTACCAAGAGAGTCATGATTCAGAAAGGAAGGCAAGAAATAATTTCAAAATTAAATAAGATGAGGACTAAATGATAACATTGTCTTTGCCCATAATTATGTCACTGGTAAACTTCGCCAGAGCAAATTAGTATGGTGAATTGCAGAGGCTATGACCAGTAAAATTTAATATGCACCAATCTTATCAACGGATCAACTCATCAATTCTAAAAATTACATAGAAATAACTTATTCAAAAGACTAAGTTCATTTAAAAACAAAGAAGTATTTGCATATGCTAATATAAATATTGACTTAGAAATTACATTACTAGAAGAAAACTGCTTAAAATCTGATTAAAATAATGGTATTTGGGGAATATGAAGCTTCACTTTTGGCTATTATTGAGCAACTGATACTGGACTAGTCTTCTTGCTGTACACAACTAGAAGTGT
>NW_005371219.1:1477413-1482813 GCF_000412655.1 Myotis brandtii
TATATAAAATGATCCCTGTGATGATCCAGTCTTTCTGGCAGAGGCAGAGGCAGGAGGAGGAATCCTTGCAAAGCACAGAGATCTCACTAATCAGAGTTTGGAGAGGTTGACGTGTTTGGAGGGGTTGACGTATTTGGAATAACAAAATAGAGTAAGGGAGAGAAGGGAATGAAGTGAATCAGAGTTCTAGAAACCTGCACAGAACTATCCTTAAAAATGTGGTGTAATACAAAGTTGCTGATGCCTAGGGACACTTTACAAAACTAACTACCAGGGAGCTATAAATTTAACAACTATTAGCGCTTGCACAGACCTGGGCTAGGTTCAAGTTCCAACCAACCAGAGTTAAGAGACTTCAATGAACACTCTGAATATTCAGTAGAGAGCAGAGAAAGGCCATGGCTTCAGAGAAGGCTAACTTAGCTGAAGAGTAGAAGATACTCTAGACCACCTTACCTAAGCTTAAAAACCAACACTCGAAAGATCAAGCTGATTCCCTAAGTAGCTTTCTGTCCAAAACTTACTCAATATTTTTTTAAAAAGATAATAACATACAGTATCAACCATAAATATTCAAATTGTACAGTTTCTAATAAAAATTTATATATGTGCAAATAAGCAGGAAAATATGACCCATAGCCATAAGAAATCAATAGAAATAGGCCCAGAATTTACTGAGGTAGTGGAATCAACAGACAAGATTTTTAACAGCTATTATAAATATATTCAAGGATTTAAAGAAAATCATTCACAAAATGAGAAGAGAAATTGAACCTATAAAAAAAAGAACCAAATGGAATTTCTGGAGCTGAAAATGCAATATCTGAAATAAAAAATTTACTGGATGAGCTTAAAAGTCAATTAGATGGTACAGAAAAAAAGATCAGTGAATTTAAAAGCAGAACAATAGACTACAAAGAGAAACACACTTAGAAAACAGATTTATACCAATAAGTTTGATACTTTAGATGAAATGGGCAAATTCCTTGAAAAACACAAATTGCCAAAGCCAGTACAAGAAAATAGAAAATCCAAACAACCCTAATCTATTACAGAAATTAAATCCTTAATTTAAAATCTTACCACAATAACAAAACAAAAACTGCAGGTCCAGATGGCTTTACAAAGTTTTATGAAATGTTTAAAGAATAAATAATCCAAATCACACACACATTCTTTAAGAAAATAGAGGAATAGGGAACACTTCTCAACAATGATATTACAGGATAATGAGAATAATTTTAACAAAGACTTATAGAAGGTTCTTATGGATGAACAAGATTCTTAGAGATCTCTTCTGGATGCTATGGTCAGGAACAGAGCTACAGAGAACCTGAGAGTTAAACTTACCTTTGAAGAAGTTCAGTAGGAGTGGGGGGGATCATTCTAATTTGGAGAACTAACATAAAATGATATGATGCAAAGAAACGTATGTGCATGGAACAGTGAGTACAATCAGATGACATCATCAGGTTCACTTCAGAGACTTTTAGGGCTGGGCTTTAAAACATAGATAATGTCACAACCATGGAGCAACTTCAGTTCCAAGTGAGGGAGTTTGGATTTTATTCCATAAGCAGTTGTAGAGTCAATAAATGTTTTTGAGCATGGGACTGGCACAGTCAAATAGAGATTTTGGAATCTTGATTGCATAAAAGCTCTTTGTACTTGAGGGCAGAAAGTTTAGTGACAGAGACAGGAAAATCCTGCAGTTGCCTGGTATGGTTTTTGAAAATGGAAAAAAAGACATGGCGCCCAGAGGAAGCCTCGGGGAAGATTCTAAAGACAGTAACCAAAAATCTAATCATATTTTCTAAGCATTAAGATTAAAAATATATATGCTAATGCAGACTGTAATTTCTAAGCTAAGAAAGAACATCATATGGAGTGGAATTTTACTAATAAGAGCTTACCTGCCTGAGAAGATAAATATTACTTCAGTTTTTGCCATGTTGTGGGTCTGAAATGACATTTTAAAATTTTGTCAGAAGTATCTGTGCATGAAAATTATTTTAAGTAAGAACCATGAAGCTCTGTCCAACAATTTTTAACATGAAGCTAGGTTCAAGTACATTTATAATGGGAAATAATTGACTGATATGTATTGTGCATTTACTAGACTTTCAGTTGATTTTAGGAAGATGGATTTATCTACTGAATTTGAAAATAATCAATGCTGATTAAATCAGATTTATTTGATGTCATCCATAGTTTCAATGTTTTGCCCTCAACATGAAATTTGACTAATGCATTTTTCTCTCCTCAATTTACTGAGGTTCAAGTACACATGTCTCTGAGGTAGCATCTAAGCCTTTGTGTTTCTCTGGGGAGCATTATCAGGGGACTTAGGCAGACAAGAATTTGATACATTGTGATTCTGCAGCAGTAAACAAACTGCAGTGGAAAAGCAGCAATTAACATTGTGAATTTAACATCATAATTGATATAAAAGAATTTTAATGGCAATCACTCTACAGAAAGACTTTCTGTTTCTCTGCTAGGCTTCTGTAAATAGAAATCAAAACAAAACGAAATTCCTTACAAAATAAATAGTTAGAAGATGAAGGATTGGTTTGAATACTTCAAGATTTTGTACATTTGGCTGAATATAGAAAATATTCACTCACCTATTTATTGATTTATTCAGCAAGCATGTGCTGAGCATTGCTTTCTCTTGGGTATTGCAATGGTTTGAGGTGGATGAGAGCCACAGCTTGCCACAAGGGGACAAGGACAGACAGGTATGACTTCAGGAAATTACTATAGGCAATATTATAAGCAAACGCTCCCCTTAAAACATTGCCCATGCTTGGAAACAACTCTTTTCAAACACCCTGGAAACAGAGAATGCATAAAATCTTAACATTTCTGTTTTACTGTTCACATCAAGTCTTATAATCCTATATATTAAAAAGCTAATATGCAAATTGACCGCATGGCAGAACAAATGGTTGCTATGACACACACTGACCACCAGGGGCAGGCGCTCAATGCAGGAGCTGCCCCCTGGTGGTCAGTGTGCTCCCACAGGGGGTGCACTGCTCAGCCAGAAACTGGGCTCACAGCTGGCAAGCACAGTGGCGGTGGTGAGAGCCTCTCCTGCCTCCATGGCAGTGCTAAGGATGTCCGACTGATGGCTTAGGCCTGCTCCCCGAAGGCTTCCGGATGGGCTGAGGGACACCTCCCCCACCCCTTGAGTGCATGAATTTCATGCACCGGGACTCTAGTTTTAAATATTTTCCTGGCCTGTTGCAAAAGTCCTCTCCTTAAGAATTCATATTGTACAAAGCTAGTGAACATTTATTGTCTGGCAGACACCAAGAAAAGAGCTGTTGCTCCCCTGAAAAACTCCATTCTATTGGTAGAACACCTCCTGTTTTTATTGCACTTTACAATTTGTGAAAGGATATTTTTCTAAACCCATTTGGTCTCCACATCCTGTGAACTTAACAAGCAGGCTTTTCTATTTTTTCTAGATACACTGCAGCCCTAAGTTCATGTTTGTACTACTAATAAGAAGTGGTGGGATCCAGATATGCTCATTAATCATCTAACTCCTAAGTCAGTGTTCTTTCAATCACAACACACAGTATGTGTATATATGTTGTGGGGAATGGGATTGTATCAATACATTTCCTTTCCAGTTCTCTGTACCACATAATTCATGGTTATGGAATGATGGGTTTAGGAAAAGATTTTCTTAAGTGTCTCACTATATTAAATTACCACTCTGTAGTCAAGAAGCTCATCTGCAAGCAGTAACATAGACGTTAGAGTTATATAGGGCCTGTCACTTGTTCGGTACCTTTCTTACCACATTATGTATATTAAATAAATTAAACATCAGGACAACCATAGGAGCTAACTTTTCTTATTATCCCCTTCATATATATGAGGAAACTCACTGTATATATGAAACACTGAGAAGTTAAATAACTTGTCCAAGGTTATACAAATAAAAAGGGGCAGATTTAATCTGAGGTAATTTGGCTTCAGAGCTTGCCCTATATCATATAATGATATTTAAGATGGTAAGAGTCTCCTTAGCCAGGTACAATGTCTGACATAGACTCTACTAGTTACATTTTAAGGCAAATATTAGCATATATCATTTAATACATATAACATACATTTCAAACCTGTGTCTGAAAACATCTTATCAAGAATTGTTTAATTGGATTAGCTGGTTGCTAGTTGTATAGCTTGGCTATTAGGATTGGGTCACAAGACAGAAATTAAAGGAGATGAATGTAGAATGATCAAAAGCATGGAGAACCTTCTAGAAGGTTAGGGTTCTATGGGGGTTGTCGTAGAGGAGACCTTGGAAGCCAAGAAGGTGTTAATGCTTAATATGAGACAGAAGAGGACATAATGTCCCCAAGAGGAAGAATCAATGGCCAGTGGACATCCCACAAGGAGTTCTTAGTCAGGAAGGGTGGTAGATATGTCACACATGATTATACTCTCATGAGGCACTTGTTCTAATATAATGTGTGCAAGGTTCAAAGAAGGTTCAAAAGAATACTAATTGACTTTACCAGGGGTGGGGAGAGAGGTCAGAGAAAAGACACATTTAAGAAGATAGCTCCTAAAGAATGGGAGGATCACCAGGCAGAAGTTGAGCTATAGTAGGTGATTACTGCAATTTTGATTTCCAAAGCACTCAAAAGTACTTCCAAGGGGTAAGATGCTTGAAGCATTTTAAATATGGAATAAGACATTTTATTTTGCTATCAAAGAGAATATATTTTAAGACCTTATCAAAATAACAGATAACAGATTGCTACAAGTTTAAATTAATAACAAATCAACCAGAGCCACCAAGGGACATGAGAAACAGAGTTTTCAAAACAACCCTGTCAGCTATTGTGCCCATTTACAGATGAGAACATAGATGTTTAAAGAAGTATTTGCTACTAGATAAGTGCTAAATCTAAAATCTGAATCCAGACACATCTGTCTGATTCCAAACTGTATGCCCTTTATAGAGTACTAGAGGCCCGGTGCACAAAAATTTGTGCACTCGGGGGGTGGGGGAGGGGGGTCCCCCAGCCCGGCCTGTGCCCTCTCGCAGTCTGGGACCCCTCGGCAGATAACAACCTGCTGTCTTAGGCCTGCTCCCGGGTGGCAGAGGGCAGGCCCAATCCCTAGGTGCAGCCCCTGGTTGGGCTCAGAGCAGGGCCGATTGGGGAGTTGGGGCGCCGCCCCGTCATGCACAGAGCAGGGCGGATCGGGAGGTTGCGATGCCACCCTCAGTCACGCTCAGGGTAGGGCCGATTGGGGGGTTGGGGCACCGCCCCATGTCACACTCAAGGCAGGGTCGATGGGGAGGTTGCGGCGCCACCCCCTGTCACGCACAGAGCAGGGCCCATCAGGGGGTTGGGGAGCTCCCCCCTGTCA
>NW_005371219.1:1483535-1512631 GCF_000412655.1 Myotis brandtii
GACTAAAGCTTCCAACCGCTCCTTGTTTTCTTCTCTCTTTTTTTTTTTTTTTTCTGGGCCAGCTTTAGCTCTGAGGCCTTGCTGCTGAAAACATAGATACAATGTTGAGGTCTGAGCCCGGCTGAATGGAAGCCCTTTTCTGGGGTTTTGTTTAGCTTCTTATTTGCAACATAGTATATAGTTGCTTAGAGTTGCAACTGAGAGGCTGGCAAGTTAGGCGGAGAACGTTGGAATCTGCAGCAAGCAAGCCTCGTGCTCGCTTCAGTGCCTGGCTGCCGGCCGCCATCTTGGCTGACAGTTAATTTGCATATACTCACTGATTAGCCAATGAAAAGGGTAGCGGTCGTACGCCAATTACCATGTTTCTCTTTTATTAGTGTAGATCATTTGCTCCATTCACCTGACCTTGTCACTCTAACCTCCTCAGGAAACACAGACATGAAAGTTCCACCAAGAACCTAAAAGAGCCTTCTGCAGCAATGCCCAGCAAACCCTTGCTCAGGGGTAGCAATGGAACCTTTGGGAAGAAAGAATCAGGGAATTACCAAAGCTCTCTTCCTGCTCCCGCACTCTCTTAATTTAGAAAGATTTGGAACAAGGTATTCCCTTTTGTTGCTGTATGCCTTCAGCCCTGGAGATCTGATAGTGGTCGAAGGACCAGAGATGACAACTTAGCTATACATAAGGCTTTAAGGGAAAGGGAAAAAGATCTTGGGGTTTCTACATTGCCCAACTGAGTTCTTCAGGGCAGAGGAACAGAGAAGGTTTCAAAGTAAAACTCTCAGAAAAAAAAAGTCTGAATTTACTTGAATTAGCATCTAAGCAGAATTGTATGTGGCTGGATAAAGCATAAATCCTGTAGAGGTGAGGGCTCCCTCATGTACACCATCGGAGGGAAGGACAGTTGCAGCAGCAAGATGCAGTTAGCCAGTCTTCCCAATTCTTCAGAGCATCAGAAAGGGAAATAGAGTAATGGAAAGTTCAGGTCTTTGGAAAGAAGACCTACCCAACAGGAACATCAAAGGAGAGAAGGATGGATGTGAACAGGAAATCTAAAGAAGTGCTAAATGTCAAGAAAGTTTGTGAGAAGAATGCCAATCCCCAGGTCAAGGGCAGATTGGTTTTTACTACCTCTTATCTAAGCTCTTACATTCTCTTCTTCAGCTTTTTCCTCTCTCTTCTTAGCAGGATCATGATTCTACTCTGAATTTTTCAACAGCTTCTTTCTGTTTACAGAATAATCTATGTTTCTCAGGCAGGCATTCAACAAGCACTACAATGTAGCCCAACTTGAAACCCTCAACCACATTAAATCAGTGTATGCCTCATTCCTAAATATTATTGTCCTTTCCCACCTTCATGATTTTGCTCTCTCTATTCCCTTATTTTCCACTCTTTTGCTCTCTCTGAACCTTATACACAGTATGGAGTGTAATCGAGTTGCCCTGTGGAGCCTGCATTGAGGTTACATCTCTATGTCTTATCTCCTTTATATTTTGGAAACTTTTGAAGGTCAATATCATATCAATATAACCCATTAATCCAAGGCATAATTCCTTGTGCATAATAGACAATCAATATAAAACTGATAAATGAAGATAATAAAAAGAAATAATGATCATATTAATTAAAGAGATCATTTGCCAGTATCTAGTTCAACACCTTCATTTTAGAGATGAAGAAACTAAATCTAAAGAAGTTAATAATCTTTATCTCCATAATAGCTAGTTGAATCAGAGCCAGGACTAATAGCTAAAACCATTTGACTACCTAACCTATACTAGGCACACCTGTAAGACTTACTTCAAGTTTTTCTTAACTGTTTAACAATCTTATGAAGTTCTTAATAGCTGATTTAATAGAAAAATAGTCACAAAGGTTAATTCATAACAAGTCACATAGCTTTGTAAATCGAAAAATGAAGATTTGTCTAGACACAGACTGATTCCAGAGAACCTATGCTTTACCAAGACTTTATTCAATCGGGCCTTCTGTAATCTTGTCTTCATTCTACCATGCCTTTCTATCTCCATTTGTTAGTTAAATTGGGCATAAAAATATTGGCTAATTCAGATTCTTGCTATAAAATGAAGACTTGGAATGATCACACACATGTACTCACTGATATCACTAACAAACTTAATAAAGAAAACGAGGTTAATTCAAGACAACAAGGGATGTGATTCTTATTGAGAAATGAGGTCAAGAACCTACTTAACAAACTTAAGTCTTTTAGTCTCTACTATTAAGTCTTCCTTACAGGAGATAATCAACAGACAAATCCTCTGCCAAGACATAATCTTGGATATTCCGAATCCATCATCCCTTAAATTGTAATTGCTATCTACCTGAAAGGAATATATATATTGGTAGTACTCATGGTAATTTGGGGGATTATGTTCTTTTTGATGTTCGAAATGATGGTAGAACAATATCTCAATTCCAATTTTTTCTATGTATGAGTAACCTTATTTTCTAGAGTTTCAGAAACTAAAGCTTGTCTCCAGAAAACCAATTTTGAACTGTTTTATGCTTAGTTTTCTTTGTTAATTAGATTCCATTTTAAAATTTATAACAGTGTTCCTTTTTCTCATTCACTGTATTTCTGTGAGCTATTTCTAGAATTGAATTTTGAAATTTTCTCAGGGAAATATAAGCCTTGCCTTTCTGTTAATTATAAGGGCAACTGTGACCACTGTATAGCTAAGATAATTATGGAAAAGCAATTAAGGAGTGTTTTGATATTCTCCAAAGTTGTACATTTGTAGTTAAAATTCGCAAGTCTTGAAGGTTACCCTCTCCGGACCCCCACTCCCTGGGAGCACTCTCTTCACAACATATGTTTTGGATGGCAGCCTCTGCTTGACCAGTGCAGCCCAAGGGATCTCCAAAAATAGAAAAACTTGCTCATGTTTCTCCACTGCTTACAGCCCTCTGTGTTTTCTCATCATCCAACCTCCTTAACATGGCTTACCTTTCGATGCTTTGGACTCTATCATCCAGCCTCATTTCTCATCACTTCAGGTCCTAGCAATCAACTAACCACCATGTTGCAATTTTTTTAAAAATATATTTTATTGATTTTTTACAGAGAGGAAGGGAGAGAGATAGAGAGCTAGAAACATGATGAGAGAAACATGGATCAGCTGCCTCCCGCACACCTCCCACTGGGGATGTGCCCGCAACCAAGGTACATGCCCTTAACCGGAATCGAACCCGGGATCCTTCAGTCTGCAGGCCGACACTCGATCCACTGAGCCAAACCGGTTAGGGCAATGCTGCAATATTTGCAATTGAAAGTCTAGAGAACAAATCTAATAATTCTTCCTTGTGACCATCTCTCAAATATTTAAGTGCAGGTACTGTGTATCACCACAAGTTTCTATTTTTTAGGTTTATTGTTCTGATTCTGGCCATTTTTCGGTAATTATGCCCTAATGTACCCATGTCTTGGTAGAAACTGAAAAAAAAACCTGAATTAAGTATTTTGATATTGTCTACTCTCTTCAGAGAACATTGAGCTTTTACTTTCCTCATTGTGGGCACTATCATGCATGTGAAACAAAACTTCATACATCTTTTTATCATCCACATTCACTCCAATTTGCACTGTCCAACTAAAGTCTTACATTAATTTTAATTACAGTATTCCAAAAATCTGTACTTTGCATTGTTGCTTTACATATCATCACTTACATTGCATCTTATTATTTTTAACCCATCATTTCACCCTATTGAGAATCCTATTTTTGTATCATTAAAAAATTGGATAAATTAGCTGACTTTGTTTTCATTACTATGATTAAAGTCAAATTTCACTATCTCATTTATGAAAAAAATTTAGAGACTTTTACAAACATACTGTACTCAATTGTATTAAATTACATTACATATTCTTGGTGAATCTGTTAAGCTCTTTTTGATCTAAAAAACATCCTCATAATCATCTTTGAAAGTGTATTAAGCATTTAAGTCACATATATGACCCCAGAATAGACTTTTTTCTCTTAGAAAACTTAAAAAAGAAAAGAAAGAGGAACTGTCTCTACTTTCCATAATTTTTATAGATAATTCATAAAGGCTCCACAATCACATCAGCAATTTCTTCATCATGTGATAAATATGCTGTAATCATCTCCTCACCTATATTGTCATTTGATATTTTTCTTAACCACAATGACTAAACTTTTCCTAATGTGAAAATTATTCTTGCTGCTAGAGAAGACAGAAGTAAAGCAGGAGCTAGATTCCTAAAGTGTGGATAGGTTTTAATGTAATTTTACCTATATTTTTCCAAATCACACTAAATGAGAGCTAAAGAATGCCCAAATTATTGTTTAAAACACATTTTTCTAACTCAGTCTCCTCCAGCAGAATTTCAGAAGGCCAGACCCTGTTTTCCATCAGCCTCAAACTTTCCTAACCTTCTGGATTTGTGGATGGATGAATTTCTTGATTTTGTGTGGGCAATGGTGCTCCTTTGTCAGGGCCATCCCTGCTTTCATGCCCTTCCTCTCCTCTAGTGCTCCTGTCCCTGGTGTCATAGTCCCTGTTTACCCCCAAGCCTTCTGCGACCCTGCCATGGGCTGTGGGAATGCTGCTCAGGTCACCATGCTTTCTCCTGCTCCTGATACTGACGACTCTGATGTCACCTGCTACTTTCTTGCCTTGTCTCCTTGACACAAACAAGTCACCTTGAAGAAGTGTTGGAATACCTTTCACTGACCACAAGCTGTGTGGGAGCTGTTACTCCCTCTTCTTTCTTAGATTCTAACACCAATCCTGGTAGAGGAAGGTGATGATAACTGAGCAGTACACACCCAGCCACACTCCAAACACTCACTCCCTTTTGACAGGGACTTAATCATATTTCAGCACACTCTCTACTACGTTGGGCCCAGGATAATCCAAAGTAATCTCTCTACCTCACGATCAACTGGTTACCTACTTTAATTCTATCTGAAGCTATTGTTGGGCCCAGGATAATCTCTCTACCTCACAATCAACTGGTTACCTACTTTAATTCTATCTGAAGCTATAATCCCTTGTCATGTAATTTAACCTATTCATGGGTACCAAGAATTAGGACATAGACATCTTTAAGAGGCCACTACTCTGCCTGTTAGTAGGTCATATCTGTCCATAGGCATACGTATGCCTGACTTGCTTTGACAAGTGGAGTGCTAGCTGATCCCAATTCAGCCACTTTAATGTACAACCACAGGGCACTTGAACTTTCTTAGGCAAGACTACACACCACGTCCTCTGCAACATTCAACTTGGAGGAACATATTTTTTAGGAATCCTCTCTAGAGCTCCCAACTTGGATTGCTATCATATATTTCCTTCTCCCTCTTAGAAACAATGTCCTTACAGAGCCTCTCCAGTCTCTGCCCCTTCCATATCATCCTTGACCTGGGCTGATGGATTCAAGAGTCACAAGATCACTTCAATTGTATTTTCTCTGTAAGTCCTATGTAAGGAAATCTATCTTAAGACTTAGGATTTGAAATTCAATTTATTGGCACTTAGTGAAAATGTCATGTTAAACATCCTGTTACATGGTATTTTTAGTTGCTTAGTATTACAAATGATTCTGCAGTGCAAGTTTTTGTACATAGATCATTTCATACATGTTCAATATGTTAGATAAGTCCAAGAAGTAGAATTAATTGCTAAAGGATCCTCATTTAAACTTTTGATAGATATTGCTAAATTGATGTTTTCCCAGGTTTATACTCTTATATTCATGTATACATCAATTTATACTCCCAGAAGCAAAAAAATTAACCTACAACACCACTAACAAGACATGCTGTCTACCTTTTGAGCTTTGCCTATTAAATTGATGGTAAAATATATTTCACTGCATTTCTCTTTCTTTGGTTAGAAATAGAAGAGTTACGATTGAGAACTATTTGCAATAATATTGTTTCCTATGTGTTTTTATATGTTTTAGAATGTAAAATACTCAGGGAATTTTTAAATGACTTTTAAGAACTCAAATTTTGAGAAGCTTCCCAAGGCAAAAAATTTAGAAAAAGAGAATCTGAAGCAACGGGAGTCAATAACCAGAGCTGTGAAGTCTCAGACTATTCAACTTTTCTGATTCTTCTAAATTATGCTGACAGCTTGAAGAGTGATGATCATGAAGATCTTCTTATGACTCATACTATCTCCTTCTCTCTTAGCAGAGGATACATAAATAGAGGCTGCATTCTGAGAAATGTGGCGGAAGTCTCTGTTTGGTTGGAGCTCAGTTTGATAAGGGTAGAGTTAGTATTAAGGGAATCAGAGGGAATATTCTTAAGAATGCTGGTATATGAGCAATCCTTAAAATGTGCAGAAATTCTGAATGATAAGTTTTCAATTAGATTTTATTATATTTAAATGTTATGCATCAATGGCAAACGAATGACCAAAATATTTAGGCCTATTTTTAATCTAAAAACATTAGAAGTCTATAAATGTCAAAATGATATGGACACCTGCTTAGAAAACCTTAAAGTTTGTGTTCTTTCTTAAGTTGGATAAAATGACTATAATGCTCTCTCTGTTATTTCAGATGAACATTGACATTCAGTGCCCGTTAGTGTGGGATCTTACACAATTCAAGTTCTATATCGAGCGTATAATTTATGTCCAATGACACGCTCTCCTGAACTGCTGACGGTAAAAGAAAAGACTTCTTTCACTCCTTTCCCGTGAAAAATACAGGGCCAGGAAATGAGAATGCAGAATTCAGGTTTTTTGATCTATTTAGAGAATCCTTGTTTCTGAGTAATCCACATAAGTGTTGTAACACTACTTAATGAGTAAACATTGGGTCAAAAAACATCCCAAGGATAAGATAACTTGCTACGTTTGAATAAAACCTATATTGTTTTCAAGCTTCTGGCCCAAACAGCATAATCATTTTCGCTCAGGTGATTTTTCTCACCTCTCTTATTGAATTGGCGCTGCCTCCAGAATAGTACATGTAATCCTCACTTTGCACGGCAGTGCAGGGCCATTTAAATGACCAAGCAAGCTGAGACCACACAAAGTGATCTTCATAAGTGATGGGGAAAATCACATTTGCCCCATGACCTTTAAAAATGTTTCTTAAAACTTTAAAAATTCTCTCATAATAGCTTATAAATATATAAGGAAATTTTAAAAATACTATTTACTTAGTACATTGTGATTTAAAATATTAGAACCATTGAGAATTCAATTTCTTTGTACTTTCAACGAGAATAGTTTGAACAGTGCTTGCCTTCTCTTTGTCATTGTATAACTTAAGACACAAAAAAAGCATCTTTCCTGCTTCGGGGCATTGTCATGGTGCTGTCTAAGTTTTGATCAGCTTCAAACATTTTAGCCTTCATGTTTTCAATATTGTAAAATATCTAAATATCTCTGAGAGTTCTCTCAATGTGAAGTCACTTTCTCTAGAGCAGCTTTATCCTTTTCATCACAACCTCTTGCCCAACTTATGTAAATAAGTTCACTCACACTAAGTTCCTCTGGCTACATATCCACAGTCTCTCAATGGACCAATGTCAACATTCCCACGGTCAGCTATTTCTTCTACAGCTCCATTTATGTTCATTTAATTTGCTATCTCTTGTCTCTCCAGGGTACTTTCATCTTTGTTGACCAATTCATCTGTTGATTATGCATTTGTGTCAAATATCATATGGGCCTATCACTGGGAGACAAAGAAGCAACACAACAACAGGCTGAATAACAGATATGCAGTGACCAATCACCAACTAATTTTAAAAGAAGTGACATGATTCACGATGGGCACCTGTTACGGACACCGTGATTATGGACTGAAGAGCTCGCAAGAAGTGTGCACTATACGCACTTACTCAGTTAATATGCCATAGCAACTAAAATTCTAACCATATTGTTGAAGGACTGCTGTTAAGTAAGTCACAGTAACTGAAATTCATGCATATGGAAACCGTGCAAAGCAAATAGTGACTTGCTATAAATAGAAATGATGTGTTTATTTCTTTATTCATAAGGCCTTACTTTTGGAAACAAATAGTTCTTCTTTCTAGGTGTACTTTAAGAATATGGGAGAAAAAAGTAAACAGAATAATAGGATCTAGTGAGAGTTTATTCCCATGTACATATCTGCATTGTACTTTAATAAATAACTTACATAATATTTATTATGACAGACATTTTTCTAAAAGCTTTACAAACATGGTCTCCTTTAGTCATCTTAGCAGCTAGTTACTATCTTAGCAGCTAGTTACTATCATTTTGCCTCTTAAAGATGGGAAATAGGAACAAAGAAGGTAAGTGACTTGCCTAAGGTTACATAGCGAGTAAAAGGAGGAGCAAGATTCAAACCCAGGCACTCTGGCTTTGGAAGCTGTGCTTTCTTTCAGCCATAACGCTGCCTTGTGCCATCAGCATGTGTTACTAATTCTGCAAGTAACATATTATCAGGTCATTGCTCTTTCTAGTAGAGTTCTATTTCATTTATTGTTGTAGTTTATGGTACAGAATTCAATACACAAAACTGCATTGTTTGCAACAGAGATTACTAAGACCCCACACAACTTAGTGGGGAGGTTGTGCCTCCCAGCATGAAGGCAGAGAAAAAAACAAAACAGGGCCCTAACCAGTTTGGCTCAGTGGATGGAGCGTCAGCCTGCAGACTGAAGGGTCCCGGGTTCAATTCCGGTCAAGGGCACATGCCCAGGTTGTGGGCTCTATCCCATTATCATTGATGTTTCTGTCTGTCTCTCCTTTTCCCTTCCTCTCTGAAATCAATTAAAACATACATATTAAAAAAACAAACACACACACAAAAACAGGGATCATGAAATGAATAAATCTCTACTCAGATTACAAGGATCTCTGAAGGGAAATATGCAAGCCAATTCTACTAAAATTTAAATGGCATCAATTTTACTTTGCTTTCCAAACAACTGTCCATCCCTCCAACCACTAAACCTAAAAATTATAAAAGTTAATTTTGGTGAACCTGACAAACATATTAGAAGGATAAATAACTGTAGGTAAACGCAACTGATAAAACACAGCAAGTTCAAAAATATTATGTCTGTTTGGAGTAATCAGATAACAGTCTGCTTCATTGGAATTGTGGTTAAAGATTAAAATGGTTGTTTATTTTTAAATCTCCTTGTGTTTCATTGCCACTTCCTGAATGTCTGCTTGGTGCCTAGCAACTGCCAACCATCCAATTTTCAATGCTGTCTTTTTCTCTCTTTGGCAAATAAAAAGAAAAACATCAAAAGGTTATGCAGGCTGTTACTAAAAATAACGTACTTCATAAAATGATATGAATGACCTGGAATAAGTCATTCATGAATATAAGATCACAAAGAAGAGCACAGTAAAGGGTCTATTTCACATAAAGTCTTTCTTTTCAATTCCTGAGTCCAGTTCCACTAGTTGTAAGAACTTCTTTATTATCTGTACAATAGATCTTGGTTTGTGAGTGATTTCACTGAAAAGGAAGAAGAAATGAGAGACTCTATACTAAAGGAAAATTAGTGAAATTGTGTAAGAAGTATATAAACTAGAGACAAGAGACAGACTTTATCCCAGACCAATGAATTAACCAATGTAGTCAGCAGTTTCTATTAAGAAGAATCAAGCTATATGACCTCTAGTTAATTAAAAAATTAATAATATCCTAAGAGGTAGATCATAAAGAGAACTCAAAAAAGAAAAAAGGAGAATCAAACTATTTGATCTCTAAATTCCTTTCAGTTCAAAATGTGAATAATTCTACAAAAGCACTTTAATTATTTTAAGGTCATCCAGTAAACTGTAACCTTCATTACCGCATGCTGTTCAATGCTGAAATGCCTTAATTGGATTCCCATTTCTCTTAGAATACAATCCAAATTCTTTTTCATGGCCCAGGAAGCCCTGAATGTTCTCTCTCCACAAGCTTCTCTCCATTCTCTCTGTTCCCATTCCTAGGTCAGTTATTTACACTTGCTAAGCTGATGTCTGTCTCACGGATGTTGCCCATCCTTCTCCTTAAACATCTTCAGTTCCACCTTCTTGGCCTTTAGGTCTCAGCTTAGATGTCACCTCCTCTTTCTCAGAGAGGCATTCCCTGTCCAGCTGACAAGAGGGAGCTTTTCTCCAGTTAATCTTTATCACCTACTCTATAGCCCATACCACAACTTGAAATGATCTGATTACTTGCGCTTATCTGCTTTCTTCTATAGAAGAGCATTAGCTGCCTTATTCCACCATGTGTCCCCTTGAACAGTGTCTGGCAAATAGTAGGCATTAAATAAGTATTTTGAGAATAAATGAATGATCATATATCATTTACTGATGCACTATTAATGCCAAAGGAAAATGCTTGGTATGTAGTAGGCAATTTACTATTTTCTAAAGTATTTTCTTAATGTAATTGAATGAGTGAAACTTTATCACATTCTTATAAAGGTGTCAGTATGAATTTTCAACTACGTATTCTGTATCACTGCTATAAAATATTTCCACAAACTTGGTAACTTAAAACAACACAGTTATTACTTTATAGCTCTGGAGGTCAGAAGTCTAACATGAGTCTCATGGAGCTAAAATCAAGGTATTAAGAGAGCTGCATTCATTCTGGAGAGTCTAGGTAGAATCTGTTGCCGGAAGCTGGTCCATCCTTGCTGCTTGACACAGTCACTGCAGGGAAGAAACATCTGCACAGCATATGTTTCAAGGGACCTGGCGTATATGGCATACTGTTCTTAATATGTTTGCTCCCCTTCTTGGCGCTATGTGTTTTAACCAAGGTCACCTCTCCGAGAAAGGTTGTTTCCCCAGGTAGGGATTTTTCCCTGAAGTTAGGGCGGGTATAAAACCCCTTTACGAACAGTCACGCTTAAGCTACATAATCTTTACTCCCTGGAATGGAGATAAGAAACGCCCTAACCTTTGGAATAGAAATTGATAAGATTAAAATCAACTGGTATAAATACAGATGTAACAGGAGAATAAAGGTAGAACATGGCTAGAGCTGGCGGGAGAACCTCGCTATGCTGATCAACTGAACACAGCCTCCGTGTCCTTCATTCTTCGCCAACTCCGTCCACACCTTTGGGAACCCCTGGACCTGCTGGGGCTGGACCCCAACAATCTGTCACCTTGCCTTTTCCAGTTTGTAGAAGAAGCCTGCATTCCTGGGCTCCTGGCCCCAATTCCATCTTTAAAGCCATGTGGCCATTTGAGTCTTTATCATGCTATATCAGTCTGACAATGATACTCCTGACTCCTTTCACTTATATGCACCCCTGTGATTATATTGAGCTTACCTGGATAATCCAGAAGAATCTTACCTAAACATCCTATTTAATCACATCTGCAAAGTCAATATATTCACAGGTTCCAGGGATTAGGATATGGGTATCTTTGGGGGCCATTATTCTGCTTGCCACATTGTCATTTGGTATGATTCTGGGAACAAATCACCCTTGTCTTGGGTAATCCATTGAAACCTCTTCTCTTTCAAGCATGTGCTACATGGTCTCATTCTGGAGATAAATTTTCCATAAATAATCTTATTTCTCATTTTCCCCTCTCTGGGCTGTGGCCTGAGGGTGTGAGTAATAATCTTTTGCATAAATTGAACTACTATCTTATATGCATGTAAATAGCCTAAAAGTAAACATTGACATCTCTGGACAGACTAAAGAAGAGTCATTTCTGTTGCTGATAGAAGATAATTATAAGAAGAGAAAACACATTCTATTCTCATCATCAAAATAAGGATGACAACATGTATAATGTAAGAAGATAAAATTCAGTGAGCGTCAAGCCAATTGCATCATTATTGGAAGGATCTATCTTTCTAAGGGATGAAGGTGGGATTTGTTTTTTATTATGAAATTTTAAAAAAATAACTCCTCAGAATCTTAACGAAGAAAAGGAATATTTCACACTCAGAACAGACACCAGGATACAAAATTAAAGTGTTTGACCCTAGTCCTCTCCTCCTCTCCTCTATGAGCAGAGATGGGAAGGAGACAGTAAAACAAAGACTTCAGATCCCCACAAATATTATTAAAATATAAACTTCTGTTTTGCTTCTTAAAAAGGAGACCAGGGCACAAGGGCAGGAAGATGGACTCCAAAGCCTGCTTTGAGCGAAGACAGTTCTCACTTGCCTAAGGTAAGTCAGCCTGCACAAGTAAGCAAACCCAGGGGCCTAACACATCAACCTGCCATCTATATATTCTATCTGCCTTGGCACAGCTCGTGTTTCTGGCATTATTTATGAAGGCACTCTTGCTATATTTGCACAGCATGCAGCATTGTTCACAGCAGGATACAGATTATTGTCAATGAATAATAACCCAAAAGCTCCTAACCCTTTTGTGCTGATGCCTAATAACTAAAACAGAAAATAGCCACTTCTCTGTGTTCTGCTTAAGTTTATAGTACAGTCATAAATAACCTACCAGCAGCAGGAGCCATTGGGCATCAGTGACCACCACAGCAAAGTTACAAGTTTTATTGTTCCCTATTATACTATAAGCAATGTTTATTACTAAAACTTTAGTGATGCACCTTAAATGTGGACA
Source organism: Myotis brandtii (assembly GCF_000412655.1). Taxonomy (NCBI): domain Eukaryota; kingdom Metazoa; phylum Chordata; class Mammalia; order Chiroptera; family Vespertilionidae; genus Myotis; species Myotis brandtii. The sequence goes on from NW_005371219.1 coordinate 1,496,105, forward strand.
TCAGAATTTTCTGAAATCTCATATTGCTTGAGTTGTTAATCAAGAAAAGTATACATCAGGTCTGGTTTGGGAACTTACTGTGAAAAAATGGGAAGAACATTGCAGAGAAGTGGAAATCCCTACATAGGCATTATTTTCTCCAAATTATTACAATTGCATGGAAATTCACCTTCTAGCATTCAGTGGACAATGGAGCTTTTGTTCCTACCAACTGGTTTACCTTGTTTTGGCTATTTTCTCTCTTTTCTTTTTCCTGATCCAAGATAATCCTATATAATAAAAGCGTAATATGCAAATCGACCAAACAGAGGAATGACCAGTCACTATGATGCGCACTGACCACGAAGGGGCAGACACTCAATGCAGGAACTGACCCCTGGTGGTCAGTGCACTCCCACAGGGGGAGCGCTGCTCAGCCAGAAGCCAGGCTCACAGCTGGAGAGTACAGGGGCGGTGGTGGGAGCCTCTCCCACCTCCGCTGCAGGCTGGTGGTAAGGAGCGAGGGGTTCCGGACTGTGAGAGTGCCAGACTGTGAGAGGGATGTCTGAAATCCACCCCCCCCAGGGGGATTGGGATTAGCCAGCAGGTGGACATCCCCCAAGGGGTTCCAGACTGCTGGAGAGTACAGCAGCGGTGGTGGGAGCCTCTCCCACCTCCGCTGCCGGCTGGTGGTAAGGAGCGAGGGGTGCCGGAATGCGAAAGCTCCAGACTGTGAGAGGGATGTCTGAAATCCACCCCCCCTCCAGGGGGATTGGGCCTAAGCCAGCAGGTGGACATCCCCCAAGGGGTTCCAGACTGCGAGAGGGCACAAGGCAGGCTAAGGGACACCCCACCCCCCAGCCAGTGCATGAGATTCGTGCACTGAAGCTCCAGTTTTACTATAAACACTAAACATAAACATAAATCTCCCATGGAGACTTTGACTGAAATTGCTGTAATTTTCCTTTGGACTATAAATCTATTATATAAAGTTACATTTGCCTCTATTTTCTGTTACTAAGCAATTATTCCTAATCATATTTTACCCAACAGTACCTTAACATACCTGACCCTAATGTCCCATCTTAAGGGACCACACTAAACTGACTTGTCAATTCAGGTCATCTATTTCAAACAGCCCAGAAGAGTTGTAGGCAAAAAAGGAAATTGCTTAGAAGTTTGGGGGGGGGGGAGACTAAGTTACAATTCCAAATATTGTTAACAATATAAGTTTATAAATCAAGATAAATAAAAATTCACTTAACCTATCCTTTTTATTAATTAAAATAGTACAAGCATTTGGATATATATCATTGTCAATACAAAGTATTTCAAATATTTTATGATTACTAAAAGATGTAAAGGCTAGCCTGATCCAATATACCATTGTTCTAGAGAATGGAACAAAATAGACTTTCCCTAACATTCTTGTTTATAAAAAAGTACAGGAAATGCATTAGGTTCAGATGGCCATCTCTTGGAGCTTATCACCAAGAACAGCTAGAACAACTATGCCAGCTTTAGTTCCTTCCGAATCCTCTCCTCTACTTGTCCCACACTGTTCTTGTTCCTAGCTGTCTGGCCTGCAACATTTATCTCTTGCTTTAGTTATCTATACATGCGATTCAGAGTCATAAGAAAATGTACGTATAGTTTCCATGAGCTTTAGCAAAAAGAAGTTAAACAATAAACTTATCTAAATTGTCCAGAGTATCAGCAGATAGTGAATTACCTTCATTTTCTATGAACTTGGATAAAATTCAATAATTAGGTTGCCACATTTATTCTTCTATAGGCAATAACTTGCTAAAACTTTTGTTTAGTCTATTCTAAATATCAGAACTCATAAAAAATTAATGTAATTTATTAAGTAGTCATTCTTTTCTCTCTTGACACCTAAAATAGGTCAAATTTCTTATTCAGAGATCAAAAAACCTCATATGTATATGTTAGGGTTCTTTGTTGTTTTCTTTTTGACAGTTGAATTGAAGCAAATTAGGTATCAATTAGGTAAAGTTTTAAAACTAATTTCAATGATAAATAAGGGTTGCAAAGTCCTACAGTAAGGCCTAGGATAAAGTGCCAGCCATGAAAACAGGCAAACCTGCAATGAGCCCTTCTATGTGATGTCTGTATTCCTTTGCATTATCTCAACCTTACCTCCCTTTAAGTGGTTAGTTTCTCAATCCCAGCAACTCTGCCTCTTTGGTGATTAGCATGAGAGGCAGCGTTTAAAAGATGCTCTGGCCCTGGCCTGTGTGGCTCAGTTGGATGGAGCATCATCCTGTGCACCTGAAAGTTGTGGGTCCAATTCCAGGTCTGAGCACTTGCCTGGGTTGTGGGCACGTGCAGGAGGCAGCGGTCGATATATCTCTGGTATTCATGTTTCTTTCTTTTTCCCTCTCTTCCTCACTCTCTAAAAAATCAATAAAGTATGTAACCTTTAAAAAAAAAGTGCTTTGGAAGTTCTGAAGAACTACTCCAGCGTCTCTCTATATTTCCCCAGATGCTCTTACAGTAGCACCAGGAAGCCTAGCCATCTGGAAGAATTACCACTGAGGATTTCACCAGGGATCTCAGGACTTGATCATGCCCCTCACACAATGCAGAGGGATCCTTTGCAAACACCATTGCTAAAAATGTCTGTGTAAGATCCAAAGTTCTCCTGGGATACTGCACCCACAGAATCACAAGGGGCCAACGCCAGAAAAGCTGCGTCCACCATGCTGGCATCAGACCTAGGCTATACAGGCATTCTGCAGTGGTCGCTGTGCCTTTAATTCTAAGTACATAGGTCTTCTTCAAACGTCTCTTATCCAAAACCTCTGAAATATCTTATTTCCCCCAATATCAAGTGGCAAACACTCTATAACTGGATATAATTGAATTTCTATGTAAATGAAATTACATTTTCATTTATGTTTCAATTGAAGCTGAAAAAGTCACTATGTCTGGCTTATTAAAAACAAAAAGATTGAGTAGAATGAGTTTTCTTACATGGACTAAAGATAGAATTCTCAATTATATTTATACTTTTCAATTTAGTGACATGATTATAGTGAATCAGACTTGTGATGTGTCTAAAATGTCTAGAGTTTTCTTACTCAGCCAGCAACTTTTTAGTCTTCTTTCCTTATTAAAAGCTCATGAACTCACTGTCTCACTTTTCCTTTTCTACCCCTACATTGATATCATAGTAGTCACACATTATCGTGACAATTAGAGGCGATCACTACTCCTTTTAGGACAACCTTGTTGAATGTAACTTTCATGATGTCTGGACATCATGAAGGCACTTACCTCTTATGACTGCTTTATTTATGTTTAAAATAATTTTAAAAGTTCTTACTTTCCCCTGGATCTTTGTCATGAGACATTTTAATTCCTCTGGGGTGATATTATCGTAGAAGTTGACAAAGCTCAATTGACACAGAGACTCCAATAATTCTAGGTACAGGGTCATGCAATTAACATACATATAACAGCCTGACTTGGTGTAGCTCAGGGTTGAGAGTCATCCTATGAACCAGGAGGTCACTGTTCGATCTGGTCAGGGCACATGCCTGGGTTGTGGTCTTGATCCCCAGTTGGGGCCTTGCAGGAAGCAACCAATCAATGATTCTCTCTCATCATTGATGTTTCTATCTCTCCCTCTCTCTGCCTCCCCGAAATCAATAAAAATGTATTTAAAAAATACATATAACATTGCTTGAGTAAACAAATAAATGCTCAGGAACATATAATTAAGTTAAGCATCCCTTTTATTTACTAAATTAATTTTAAATGACTCATGAGTTTAATGTTACATTACATGTAAGCAATCTAAGATAAATTTTTAAAACATGCCCAGAAATTTATGTGGGTCTTATAATCACTTATTAATATATATACAGTTTTTTAGATGTGCCAAACACTTCATGCTTATCAGTGCACTTAATCTTTACAACTTAAAGTTAGTTTCTATTATCCTCATTTCACAGATGAAGAAGTTAAGGTACTGGAAGGTTAAATAACTTGGCCAAAGTCATGTAACAAACAGTGGCATAGTCAAGATTCAAACACATGACACCTGACTCCAAATTCATGTTCTTAACCGGTATGCAATACTGTGCTTAACACTTATTCCCAGCAGTTTCCCATCCGTGTATTACCCAAGAGCCTGACCTTGCTGAACTTCTGTCAGCTGAGTTGTGACTGATTCACGTAGCTTTGCAGGATGGAATTTACAATTTTGCAATAACACCTAAAGCTCCTACAGTTTTGCAATAACTACCCAAATTAACTGACAGAAGGTCTTGATTTAGAAATGCCAGATTTAGCAAATAAAAATATAGGCTGTTCATGTAAATTTGAATTTTAGGTAAACATCATTTTTAAAAATATAAGTATGTTTCATGTAATATCTTGGACATACTTACACTAAAAACATATTTGTTATTTACCTAAAATTCAAATTTAATTGGGTGTTCTGTATTTTCTCTGGCAACCCTATCCTGACTTCATTTCTTTCTCTAATGTTATCCACTGAACAGGAAGGGAATACCCTTATGCAAATTTGAAAGCCCATCTTAATCATCAGGATGATCCCAAGAATAGTGCAGACTCCTCAGCCAACCAACTTCCCTGTGGTGGCAACTCCTCAGGTCCAGTGTCTGTGTGTGACTTAATGGTCTGATTTGCAGGGAAGCCTCCATTCCAAAGGTTTACTCCATGCCTTTATATTTCAGTTGAAGCCCGAGTCACACATCAGCAAAAATTACCAAAGCATCAGCAAAAACTGTCACAAACTCCTAATGGTCATTCTCACTCCCACCATATTCCTGGTACAATAAAACATTCAAAATTTCATATAAAGACCTTCGTATTTCTCATTCTATTGCTTTCTGGGTGTTCAGTTTGCATCATTAAATGTAGAGACCAGATAGATGTTGTCTTTGAACGTCTGAGGACAGAATTGGGTCCTGGATGCTTTGTATCTGACTGTCCTAAAGCCTATATCGGGGATCAGGCCAAAATGCATGATTCCATGTAAAATTAATTACTGGGTGAGCTTCCCATTACTGAGTTCACAGTGGCCTTGGAAAATATTGTCCTTCGAGGGATGCAAAGTCAGTCATGCAAAGTGCTATTTAATTGCTGCATTGAGCTTAAAAGCAGCCAACTCTATCATATTAGCCCTGTGTTGGTCACATCAGCAACTGCTGAATAACTTGTTGGCTGATTGACTGAAGGGCTATTGGAAAGGTACTGGGTAATTCTCTTTGCTATTAGATCAGATGTCCTTTTCAAGGGTGAACCCAGCAGGGCCCTAGAAAGCAATTGGGGGGAGCTGCTGAAAACTATTCATGAGAGCAAAAGAGAAGAGAATCACATTATCTGCACTCTATGCTGGATGCATAAGCATTGGAAATGGAGTTGTCACAGCAGTGAGAACAGAGAAAATGGCACAGGATTGCAAGTTTGGAGCTTGAGTTTTGGTCCTCTGCTAATAACCCTGTGGGAGGCCATGGGAGAGTTCATTCTCTCTGAAAGTTTAGCTAAATGTTTTCTAAGGTCACTTCTTTAATTTATAATTTTTCAACTGACTCAGACTTTTATGCATTTTATCAGGAAGAAGTTTTAGCCTTCTGCCCCGTCTCAAATATTGATTTGCCGCTTTTATTCCTCAACTTTCTAAGCAGATCACATACTTGAAAATGTGATATCAGTTCTCATGAATATCCCAATTATTAAGGGAGTTCAGCTAGTTAGGTTAATCAGTATGGCCCTGGTGCTATGACATAATTGATCCTTTTTAGTTATTCATTCTTTTATTCAGTACATGCTGAAATTTTAGTCAGTAAATATTTCATACTTATTAAGAACCTACTACATGTTATGCACTGAGCCAGGTGCTGGTGAGAAGGTCCCCAGCTATAGAGCTATCATCTCAGTAGAGAAATAAGAATGTAAACAGAATTTCAACAAATTGTAGGTGTTATAAAAGAAGTGTTGGTGAAGAGCCATGGTAGGCTAGAGGGAACGTGGCCATCGCCTGTCTGAATCAATCAGAGAAAACTTGCACAGAGGAGGGACTGTTTGAGCTGGACTTTGAAAGATGAGGTTGTCAGATGAAAGAGTTAGGAGAGGCATTCTGGGCAGAAAATACAATATTATTCTGCAATTATAAGCACAACTAATGTGAGCTTCAAGGTAAAGCGAGGTTGAGAAGGCTAAAGAGGCCAGATTTGATGGCCAAAATGTCCCAGAATAAAGAGAAAATTAAGTAATATATGTAGAAAAAAATTTAAATAAGTATGTATGTTTTGATGCAAGGGTTGAGATTAAGAACATGAGCTCCTGCCCTACAAAAAAAACCAATCATATTGAATAGCACGGAGAACACCATGACCTTCCATAGGCCAGTCTTTAGAACAAAAAATTTTGTTGTTACATCAACTAAAGATTCTGTATGGAGTTTCTCACTTTTCTTAACATTTGGTCTTCACAAAGCTTACTTCTCATTGATGCCCAAACTATAGTTCCCTTCTTTCCCCAGCAAGTACTTGCCATGGTGTGACATCATTGATTACTACTTGCAGTGCCTTGTCTATTCATCTGTTTATTTGCTTTGAACTTGAAAAAATATTTTTCTTTGTGCAGACAATATTTCTTGAATTTATGTTTCCATTCTTGAGTAATGAGTTAATTTCATATGTACTCCAAACTTGTCAGTTCCTGGCACAGTGTTTGGCATAGCAAAGCCAAAAATCACATATTACCAGCTTGGAGTAGGAACCATCTTTTCTCCTTACATTGCACTAACCTTCACATCTCATATATCCAGGGGCCTTACTATCCTTCAATGAATAGTGGTCAATTTTTCTATTTCATATATGTATTATATTTTATAGCTTTAAAAGCTCTGAGGTTGGCTTCAAAATCCTAAAGAAACCCATCTCTCTCTAAATATATTAGAAGGAGTTAAGGTGCTGGAATAGAAACAGATGGAGGGAAAAAGAAATATAATTAGAAGTCAGCAGAAACTGTGGCTTTCCTATTTGTACTGCATGGTTCCTTTCATTGACTATAATGTATGAGCTTCAGTATAATATGTAATGTGGTCATCAATTTTAATTTTGCCAGCCTTTCATTTGACTGTTGCTGCCATTCCCATCCAAATCTTCAAAGGACACTGTCAGGATGATTATCACAGTCACCAGATCTTTCTTCTATTATAACACTGAATATGATCAACCTATTTTTTCTTTGCAACTTGGGATCACAGAGAGTTAGTATGCTCACTCTGATAACCATCTTTTTCCAAAAGTACAGCTTTTAGGAGCGTAATCACAATTACTTATTCTCTAAGTAACTCAGTTGATATGATAATTAATAATACTAATATGGCTCATTTTAGGGAAATATTTAATTCTATTCCACGTTTAAATGGTTAGAGCACATTGAATTGCACCCCCTGCCTCTACCCAGTTAAAGCAAGGTTTGCATTCTCATTTGAAGACATAAGAAAAGAAAGTGCTCTCATGCTTGGCCAATTCACCGAAAGATATCTCTGATGTTTAAATGCTTTACCTGAAAACTCTTCCATAAGCATATAAAAGCTAGGAGCCTCCTTCTTTCCTCTGATGTTGTGCTTTGCACATGATCACAAACCAAGTTTATGCAGGAATCAGTAGTTAGTCCTAAAATTCATGAATAAATGTGATCCTAGTCAGTGTTTTAATTCAAGGGAGATGATTTTAACACAAATCTATATAGGCAGACTTACTGAATTACCAACCTTAGTGAATGTTTACATTCTCTTAGTTCACTTGAGATTCCCCCAAGAACTAAAAAATCAGGACATTCTTTTATTAGATTGGTAGTTATGTCTTTTTCTCTAAAATTTGAAGAAATTCACTTGGTGTCTGACTATAACATTACTATCTGATAAATGTCTTTCCCCTGGAATAATCAAATATACAAGTAATTTCCCAGTTATTCCAATAAAATTATGAAAGAAAACTAGGTAAACTGTGAGTTCTTGGCTTCCTACCATACATTCAAAGCTAAACATAAAATTTCTATTCTGACATCCTTGCTGGCTGCAATCTACTTCACTCACTAGTTACAAGTTATTGTTTTTCTCACCTAATTCTATTACTCATATAATTCTTAAAAGCTCTCATAAAATGAACATGCATATACCACCTTCTGTGCTTCTGAGATGAATTTATTACTGAAATTTATTAGCATTTAAGGACAGCAGAAAATACTCATTTGAACTCATAGTCTTGTTAATATAGTTGACAATATATGCCACACAGTTCAGTTCACTTTAAGCACTGTCAGACACACACACACACACACACACACACACACACACACACACACCATGATATTATAAATAATGGCATTCTGCATGGTAGACAATTACATTTTGAATAATTAGTCTCCATTAATATCCTCGTAGGTAGTTGTGTTTACAAATAAATGAAGACCAGCTTAATTGCAATATTCAGAATAATAATTAATGGCATGAGTTCCAAACTGACATGTAAGGCCTATTAAGTAAGGAATGTTTATTCTTGTTCACCACTGTACCTCAATACCTAGAGCAGTGTCTGAATTCTACTAGGTTTTTAAAAATATATATATTTGTTTAAAAAATGAATAAATAAATTATCTAGAAATACCAAGTGGGAAATAATTTTCTCCTTTTTAAATTCCTTTATAGTAGAGCAATATAGAGGATATATTTCAGAGGAAGAGAAAACACATATTTGACCACATGCATTTGATTCAGAAACAGTAGCTGACTTGAGCAGGACTTTAGATGAATATTGCCCCTTAATAGGAGAATCTATAATTACTTAAAAGTTGAAAATCACAGTGATTTCCAGTCGCTGAAAATTCTTACGTGCAGCAAGTTGCGGTAACCAAGGAGATTAGTGCGTGGGGGCTGACAAAGGGCAGAAGTGAATTCAGGTGAGCACATTGAGCTCAGACTCTCTGTGGAATGTGCATCTGAGCATGATGCACTTACCTGCTTAGATCTAAATATCACAGTCATCTGTCTGGTTGGAGATAATTGGTCTAATATACCTTGCTTGTGGAGAAAAGCACTCAATGTGCCTGGTCCATGGGAAAATAGAGTCCTCCACAAAGTGTTAAATCTTGGCCACTTATGCACTAGATCCATCGTTATGCTAACCCCCTCATTTTCTCTCTTTGGCTGAAAGTGTTGGAGTTCTTACAGCTTTCCCTTTTGTGTGAGATCAGTATAAAAACAGGATGATGGAAACAGGTTTTAACAAGACAACTTTCTAGCCAAGTAATTCATGTTATAAGACATGGAACTTGATTTTCCTGTTTATCCTGCTGGCCTTTAACCTGGCCTAGGTCCAAAAGTTTAAGTGAGGCTGACTCCATTGGGCCAAACTAACTCTGTAATCCACAGCCCCTAATCTTTCATCAGACCTGCTCCAAGAATCTTGCTGGGATTTCATGGTGCTCACAAGAACTTCTGAATAGATAGGGCCCACCTATTCGATTTTAAAAGTTAAATCAGAAGATATTTGCTGGCAGACTCAAAAAAGCATGTTTTGTAATTGCTAAAGAATCCTGCTACATCGTGGAATATGATGGTAAATGTATGGGGAACAAAGAGAAATAATAATGAAAAGGAAAACTAAAGTAGAAAAAAAAAGCCAGAGACTTAACACCTTTGGGATTTCTCCATCCTCCGGCTGTATCTGCCTGCTAACTCTGCCACTTGTTCACAGATGTGTGGATCTCAGCCCAGGTGACTACACAGTGCTAGTTGCACTGTCAACTCCAGCATCCCCTTTCCTCTCCGAGTACAGCCAGGAAGGTGTCACTGGGAAAGCTGAAATACTATCTGAGAAAAACAAACGAACAAAAAAAAGCACTAACTGGGACACAGCCTAGGGGAGGGAAGGCTGAAGAGAAGGCAAGCCATGGGATTCAGATCAGTTCACATGCCTGCTGGGCTTGCTGCACACTGTTCTTGGTTAAAACTAAACTAAACTAAACAGAAACCTGAACATTTTACTGATTGAAGGGAATTTAGAATTCATCTGGCCCAAGATCCTCACTTTATAGCTATGACATTTATGGCTGAGATATAACCCTTAGGACTAAATAACTGAACTTGAGGATCCACAACTACCTACAAAGGAGATCGATATGCTGAGGGCATGGCCAACTAACACTTTATAGATCTGTTTTTCATTATAGATCTGACTTTAGGTAGTACAAAGGCAGCAGTATATTTTAATATTTATGTATTTATTTTAATATATTTTTTAAATATAATCAGCACATCAATTTAGTAATGTATAATTTCCTGTAAGTGAAAATAGACAAATCCTATGATGTGCCAAAAAGAAATTGATCTCTTGGAAATGTAGTGTAGTAATTGCCCTGATCTGCATTGCAACATATCAGCCACCTCCTTAGAAGTGAATGGGATTGGGATGAAGGCAATTTGGAGCTTTTCTGAGAAGCCAGGAATGAGGAAGCCTTTTCTAACCTAAGGGGTCTTTCTTTTTAAGGGAAATTGGTTTAGTCACTGAGGTTAGGGGAATTCCTCTGGATGTATTCCTAGAAAAAAATAAATCCATCCTTCCTTGAAACTATGAGAAATTAGACAAATTCTTCACATATTTCCATCCATAAGTGTCTATAATTATTGAGAAAATGTAAAAAGTGATAATACTGCCAAAACAGTAACAATATACTAGTACTTAATGTCTATAACATATCACGTGGTACACAAATCAGGTATAAGTTAGGATCTCATCCTATATACTAAAAATGTAATATGCAAATCAACTGAATGGCTGAACAACCAGTCAGTGGGGTGGGGGGCCGGCGAGTAGGCAACGCCAGGCTGACCAAGGTGCATGCCAGCGGGCAGAGGGAGGGGATGGCGATGCGGGGGGGCAGTGACCAGCTGCAGCGGAGGGGTGATGGGGGGGTGGGGCCAGCCATGCCCTGATCTGCCACTTGGTTGCCTCCGGGAGCGGGCCTAAGCTGTCAGTCGGACATCCTCTGAGGACTCCTGGACTGCAAGAGGGCACAGGCCAGGCTGAGGAACATCCCCCTCACCCCCTCCCCGCCCCCCGTGCACAAATTTTCATGCACCAGGCCTCTAGTATTAGATAATACCAATCTTCTATCATAGCTTTTGGGTTGGATAGCAGTGAACCAGGAAACAGAAACCTGGAGCATAGCTAGGTTGGGTTTTATTTGGGGGTGGTTATCATTATTACCTATAGACTCACATTGCCCCTAAATTAACAGAAGTGCTAAACAATAGTATTTCAACAGTGAATCCCAGCCCCTCTGTGGTTAAAGTGACTGATGAATAGGTTCCCCTGAGTTAGGTCTTGTTTCCATTACCAAAGCTAAGCTTGATAGAGACTATTGTGGCACATTGTAGACATGGTTCTATATGGAAGTCAGCTAGACTGACCGCTTCCTACCACTGAACGTGGAAAGAAACCTGATAAGCAACTTTGGACCACTCCATTTTGGGGCAGCTGTAGTGTCTGTACCTCATTTTCAGACAGATTTTTCTTTTTCCACTGAAGAGATACAGTGGTGACATTGTGCCTAATATTTCTGCCCATAAACTCTTTATTCAACCAAGTTAAATGAATAAATAAATATTGAGAGAACATGAAAGAACAACTGTATTTGGTGATTGATTTTCATATATAACTACAGAACTCTGATTTTTGCAGGCCTGAGAGATTTGTGACAGGACTCAACAGATCCCCAGCTACTCTCAGAAAAATATGATCAGAATCCAAAAGTTCCTGTTTAGTCACTTCTCAAGAACAGCAGTTGCCTTCTAAGATTTATTCCAAGTCTCCTGGCAGGCAGAGGATACACTGTCATGCTTTTATTTTTTTATTAGTTTTAGGCCACTAAATATAATTTACACCAAAGCTCTGAGACCAATCACTCTAGGAAAAGTTTTATGTTACCAAGACAATGTGTCAACTGCTTTGTAAAATAATAACACTATTGATCTGTCAAAATATACTCTTGATGAGCAGGAAATATGTTATTAAATTATTAATGGATAGCTTCAACTGGCTTTCTCATGTCTAGCTATTCCTTTCTTATAAATATGAGATACAAAACTATATGTACAAGTCAACTTAAGATCCTACGTAGTTAATAAAGGACTTTGCTTCTTTTGAAGAGGTAAGTCAGGGGTTTCTTCTAAGATCAAAACTTCCAATAGAATTAGAGTAACAGACCTGGATATGGAGTAAGAAAATTATGCGTGAAACAAACAAACAAAATTCCAGAACTTACCCATGGTCACAAAGTATATATGTATAAGTTTATTATTAGGTAAAATTTCTCAGTAAAACTTTGTGATTGTGCAAATTATAAAGTTAAGTACATTTTTCTTTGTACATGAATCTCTAATTTGCCACAATAGTAGTAAGTCAGGCTAATCCATTTTCTTACGGAAATAATAAGCATTGCTTGAATTTAAGAATATGTTTTATGACTCATTGTCATAAAATGCTTATTTTAAGCATTTTAAAATGCCTATTTTTAAGCATTTTAAAAAGTAACATGTTTTTTGCAAAGTCATCATGTGGTTTAGATAGTAAATGGATTCTTTAGGTTATATCATCTAGTCATATTACCAAAAATTATTTCACTTTACCATTTAGCTCATTATATTTCTTTTCTACTATCTTTGGTTTCTTTTACTTGATGCTGGTGGAAGTCAATAAACATTGACTTCCATTGTGTATAAGAAACTGTTGGGATCTCATCCCACAACTTCTAAATATTGGGATGTCAATGTTGAATTCTTTGGTGATCACTTTTAGTCCCAGGGCTTTATTCAACCTAGTCTATGCTGTAAACAGGCAGATTTATATGTCCAGCAAAGCCCTCTCCCTTGAAACACAAACCTATATGCAACTTCCCACCTCACATCTCCACATAGATGTACACTAGACATTGCAAGCTTCACATGACCAAAACAAATAGTTGATCTTCACCTCAAATCTGCTCTACCATTGTCTTCTTCATCTCATTTAATAGCAACGTAATCCTTCCAGATTCTTTGCCCTCATTCATTGGTTTCATCTTTGTTTCTCTTTCTCTCACATTCATTTATGACGACGGGGGGAAGCTTGGTTGTGAAGAAAGAAACAAACAAACAAAAAACAACAGTTCTGATAATCGAAGCTGCACTCATTAACTCCTTGCAGAACAAAGACCATCTCTTTTTGTCTTCTGCACCATTGATTGCTAATGCCAGATATTTTGTACCTAATATATAGGACAAAATAAAAAATGTTCAGTAAGTGCTGAATTGCTGAACGCATAGTTCTTTCAATAATTTTGGCAAATAGTCTTTTTAAAAATGTTATGAAAGCTATCTTTAAAAGTTAATGATATAACATACCAAATACACATACACTCATGCTATTTATAGATGTGTTTACCAGCACCAAACATCCCCAATGCTATTAGCTAAGCAGTTCCTAGATTTCCCTGCTAATGATCAGGATGTCTAAAGCTAAGTTATGTGAAGAGGTGAGAGGACCCATTTGTAGGTTTCATTTTAATGGTTTCTGCATGGGAGACCTTCTCGTTATAACCCTTACTTATGCAGAACCTACACTTTATCTTTGAACTTATAGCTAGTTTCCTGGTAAAGTTTTCCAAGCCTGGATATCTATACTTATCAGAGAAATTTCCCAGAATTTATATTTCCTGTATTCCACTGATCCAGAACATAACTTGATTTCTCCATATTAAAAATATTGTGTGTGAATAGCTGGTCCTTTCATTTCTGTAACACATACGTTTGCAGGCTTACTGACTAGAAATTCCTCCTGAGGCATTTCCCATGTTAAATTGAGAAGCACATTAGGGAGTTTCAGCATGAAATTTCATATCCATTATGTCCAGCACCAAGTCGTCTATGAAATAATAGTAATGAATAGCATTTGGAAAGATGATGCAGTTGTGAAGTAGCATAAACATCTAACCTTTTATCAGAATATAAAAGTCTCTATAAGTTTTTACCTTCAATCATGACTGAATAGTAATGGTCAATGAGATTTCTGCCGTATTTCAACAGTTTCAGAAGTGTCTCAGTCATAGTTCAAGCGTGGCCTGGATATAAAGATTTTTATAATGACATGTATTGAAAGACTGAAGGAACATGTTTTGTTTTTCTTATTTTTCACATGCTCTAGTAATTTATTTTCTACTATGTCAAATAAATGAATACCAAGAAATAAAATGACTAATCTTAAACTTTTCAAAAGTCCTCAAAGCAGCTATTTTTCATCACAGCCTTCATCCATAGCATCTGTTACATGCATTATTCCCTCTGTTTCTAACACCTTTCCACCTTGTTCTGAAAATTCCTACTTATTCTTCAAGGATTAGTTCAGATGTCAATCACTGTCTTACTACTCTGAGGTGCCTCTCCACTCATCACTGCAGCCTCCACTAGGGAATCATTTTCTCTTTCCCCTCTGACCTTATAGTATTTCTCATTCGGTAATATCTGTCCATATCTTTCCTGCTAGACTGTGACCATCTGGATGCTAGATACCATATCTTGTTTACCTCTAATTTCTCAGAGCAAAGCAAATAAAGTATTAAACAATGTTTGGAATTTAAAGGAGTAAACCAGCTAACATTGTAATGTTTTTAGATCATTTACTTAAACAAAGCCTCTCTTTTATAAAATCTACGCTTTGCAATCCTGAATCTCAAGCAAAATATCATTGTGAGCCGCCGAGTGACAGAATGTCTCAGCCAGTCGGCATGTCATGCTCAGAATTCTCTACGTGTGTACTGGGAACATAATTTACAGGAGAAGCTGCCTTACCAGGGTTAGTAACCAAGTACATTGATCTTTCCTGAAAGTGGAATCACACTACCTATTCTCACCCAGATTTCCTCCAGTAGAATCCCATCCTCACTGAGACATGTTGGACAGTAAAACATGGAAAGGGATCATCCACAGCCCTGGCCCACCCACTCTTTTATGAGGAAACTACCTTGAACCAACAGTAGTCAATCCACTGCTGTCCTCAAACCAAAGCAACTCTCCAGGTGACTGAGCAAACCTTGACCTACCATCATGATCCCAGCACATAGAAATTCTCAAGTGTTTCTTTCTGTAAGCATTGACCACAGTGGGGTGAACCACACTGAAAGGATGGCACTAACTTGAGAAGGAGATAAAATGAGTTTAAGAGGTACAGATACTAATTTTACTACTCTCCAGACCATTATTTAGTGTCAACAAATATTACATTGCAATATACTTCTTGATTTAGGATTTCGGCTTCATCTGAAGCACAGTTGAGAAGGCAGCTAAAAGAAATATTTTGGAACTGGAAGGGGACAGTGGCTTTGAAATTCTTAGGACAGGTATGTGATCAGGAGGCAGAGAGGATATCTTTTAGTCAGGCTCCTAAAAACAGATTCATTTTGTTGATGTGGCTAGTGTGGTTTTATGCTGTGATTCTATTTGAAACACTGGGAAGGGGGATACTGGGTTTTTCTGGAGTCCTCACAGGCTAATGATCATTCACCACTGATGTCTGAGTAATTTAACACATTGGAAAATAAGTCTGTGCTTCAAATCTTCTATACTGTAGAACCAAGTGTTCCCGGCTTGTTCTATTTTTGCTTTTGGACCATTTCATTTTGAAGACACACTTGGGGAAGATGACAGCATTCATGTAGCTAACAATATTCATTTTGTTTTTATTAGTTGTTTTTGTAGTTTCATGTTTTGATGCTTGATCTGACGAATGCATTAATACCCAGAGGGTGCCTCTCTGTTTGTACTAATAACCTATCTCATTCATACTTAATCAATGATAGAACAACTCAACCTCACTGTCAAAGGAGCATGAATCAGAAATGTTCATGAGGAGGGATTATATAACTCACATAAAAACTATAGGGAGAGTGGGGGTGAGGTGATTAAGGACAACTATACTCTGAACTGTTAAGGCACTATATAGGATTAGCAGACATGCATTCTCTAAATAACTGAATGACTTGGACAAGTCACTTGAACTATCTAAACCTCAGAATTTTTATCTTTAAAAGAGGGTCAGTCTTACTATTAAACAATCCGTGGTTCTATAATTGTACACTTGTATACACTGAGGTTATCTACACTAATAAAAGACAAACATGCAAATTGACCGTACCTTTGCTACACCTTAAGCCATGCCCACCAGCCAATCAGAGCGACTATATGCAAATTAACCCAACCAAGATGGCAGCCGGCAGCCATGGAGCTGAAGCGAGCAGGAGGCTTGGTTGCTCCAGTGATGGAGGAAGCCAAGCTTCCCCAGCCGGCTCTGAGCTCCACTCAAAGCAACAAAGTTTCAATTATAGAAGGTAAATAAACCCCAGATACCTGCTTTCAGCCGGCCGTGACCATGGAGCTGGAGCGAGCAGGAGGCTTCCCTCCCGCCCGCCCTGGCCAGCTCTGAGCTCCTCTCAAGGCTACAAAGTTTC
>NW_005371219.1:1512666-1530703 GCF_000412655.1 Myotis brandtii
AGAAGGTAAATAAATCCCAGAATAAAAAAAAAGAAAAAAAGGAGAGGCTGGGAGCTTCTGTCGCCAGGGGGCTTGGCCAGCCTGAAAACCGCCCTCAGCCCCTCACCCAGGCTGGCCAAACCTCCATGGGGTGAGGGTCCCCACTGGGGCGGCCTTGACCAGCCTGCAAACAGCCATCAGCCCCTCACCCAGGCTGACCAGGCACCCCAGTGGGAACCCCCACCCTGATCCGGGACACCCTTCAGGGCAAACCAGCCGGCCCCCACCCATGCACCAGGCCTCTATCCTATATAATAAAAGGGTAATATGTAAATTGACCCTAACAGCAGAAAGACTGGGAATGACTGGTCACTATGACACACACTGACCACCAGGGGTCAGACGCTCAATGCAGGAGCTGTCCCCTGGTGGTCAGTGCGCTCCCACAGGGGGAGCTCTGCTCAGCCACAAGCCAGGCTGATGGCTGCCAGTACAGCGGTGGTGGTAGGAGCCTCTCCCGCCTCCTCAGCAGTGCTAAGGATATCCAACTGCAGCTTAGGCCTGCTCCCTGCTGGCAAGTGGACATCCCCCGAGGGCTCCCGGGCTGCCAGAGTGATGTCTGACTGCCAGCTTAGGCCCAATTCCCCAGGGAGTGGGCCTAAACCAGCAGGTAGTCATCCCCCAAGGAGTCCCAGACTGCGAGAGGGCACAGGCCAGGCTGAGGGACCCCCCTGAGTGCACAAATTTTTGTGCACTGGGCCTCTAGTAATTTTATAAACTCTATTTAATTGAGCTCTGTTTAATTGAGCTCTATTTAAATGAGGATCCTTGTGGTCCCTTAACAGAAATTTTAGAAGGAAGAAATATATGGTGCCAATAATATTTAGAAGTCAATAAATAATAATAACCACTTACCAGATGCTTATGTGATGGGCATTATGCTGTTTTATGGGTATTTCATCCGTATTTTAAAATTTAAAAGATCTATCCTCAGAAGGTTTATATAACCTGCCCAGTCACAAATAGTTAGTAAATAACAGAACCAAAATTTAGACCCAAGTCTCTCAGACTTGCTAGCCTAAGTATTTAACTACATCACCTCTGAGTTAAATTCCAAAGCAGCCATATTCATAAAGTTTCATCTTTCAAGTGTACATGACAGTTACAAGTGCTGTCTCTATGTCATGGAAATGGCACATCATTTTGTTGTCAGCATGAATGTCCATAACATAAAGATTCATTCTACTCCACCACACTATACAACTAAAAAAGGTTAAAAAATGTAGTCTTAGGAATAATTGTTTTGGGAATCCTAAAAAAGAAACAACAAGTATTTGACTTTGTCTTATCAGTTGTTTATGAATGTTGGCTCACAATGCCTACATCTAGGAAAACATGTTTATACTTCCATTATTATCCTTAACCCATCAGATGAAATCATTTTACATGTCTTTTCTCTCATTAGACTTGACATTTCTGAAAACAAGCAACAAAGCCCTATTTATCTTTAAATTCTCAGTACATATCCAATGTTATTTACAGAATAAAGAATAAATAGTGGCCATGCATAACTGAATGAATAAGTATCCCCCAAAACCAATTTATCTTGAAAGTTCGCCTTAGCATCTCTTCCTTTGTGAGTCTCTGAAAGAAAAAAATTAAAAGGCAAATGTTTAATTCTATTCAAGTGGAAAGGGAAAAGCTGAGGCAGAAAGAAAAACTGAATGTTTAAAATATGCTTAAGCATCCATGCAAAGGAGGAAGTTGTGGTATCAGTGTGAAACTAAACCCTACCAATAGGTAGGCAGTCTGAAAACTACTTTTAAAATGTGTATGTTATTTACCTGATATATTTATAGAAAAAAATGTAATAGCACTTTCTACATGATGAATTATATTGACTTCAAGTAATTTATCCAACTCCATCAAAAGGGAATTTGAGAAGTGGGCCATTGTCCAGATCCAGATGACTCACGGGGAGCTGAGCTGAGTAGTAGCTGAAGGAACATGGAGATAGAAGACACTAACCAAGGAATGTGGTCTTAAATTATGACATGAAAACTTAAAAGTATGAAAAGAGACTAGAACTAAGGGTTCTGCTGCCATAGTAGAATCTCTCTCCTTGGTGGTCCTCAGGGGCAGGTAGAGTGCTCTCATTCTCCCCATCCTCTTTATGCATTGACATCCTAGAGTAAATAATATCCCCGATAGGTTATATGCATAGAAAATGAATCTACAGTTATCCCAGGTTAAATTTCTCATGTATTTAAAGAATGTGTCCACATCAGTGGCCATGAGTCACACCAAATAAATGACCCTCGCTCCTTAACTATGCTCTTAAAATTATGCACACAAATAGCTACTTTACTTAAATCCCCAGAGTCCTTCTGTTGTCTTTGAATGTTGATTCAGAAGGATTATCTTGTGTTTAAAATCTTTAATTCCTTCTTTTCTAATCTTTCTCTTATTGTTTTGGATGGGAGAATAAAGAAATCTAAGTCACATTGCCAAGGACTCACATTAGCATAAGTATTTCTCTTTAGTATGCAATTTAAATGTTCTTATGATTAAAAAAAAAGAGAATGAAATCATTATCTCTCCTGTACAGTGGGAAGAATGATGTGTAATCAATATCAATTTTGTATAAGAGTATTTATTTTAATTTTAAATGATAGTGATAACATTAATGGTAACTGTCTGCATCCCTCCTATTTTCCTTATGTAGCTCCTTTAGCTGGGTAACTACGAAGACAGAAGTACTTTGATAGGTATCTGAGCTTGTGAAAATCAATGAACAAAACTCATTGTGTGTTTTTATTTTTTCCCCAGTTGATCCCTGCCCCAGATTCTCTTTCTATTAAAGTGGAAAGGAAAAAGCTAAGGCAGAAAAAGAAACAGAATATTTAAGCATCCATGCAAAGGAGAAAATAGTAGTATCAGTATAAAACTAAACCTTACCAATGAGGTAGGCAGCCTGTAAACTACTTTTTTAAATATACTATATGTTCTTTATTTGGTATAATTTATTTCTTTTTTTAGTTAAGGGTTTTCTATGTGATGACTTATATTGACTTCAAGTATTTTAGTCAACTTTACCAAAATGGAGTTTGAAAAGTGAGTCATTAAGGAGACTGATCCCTACCCACTACACCAGCCAAGCTCCCTTCACTCTATTCCCTATCAGTGCAGCCAATGGGAGGTACTCCTCTCAAGAGACTGAAGGAGATAGCGGGAGTGAAAGGTTGGGAAATTTTCCCCTCTCCTAGCTTAGGGATGGCATTCTTCCACAACTGCAAGTCCCGGCTGTCAGTCCCTCCTCACTGTTCAAGTTCTCTGATTCCAGAAAGACCATTTTCTCGGTTTCCTTTTAGACCAGGGAGCAATGCTGGCTTCTGCTGTTCCTTCTCTCTTGGTGTCTAATACAGTTTTTGTTCCCTAATTCAGGAAGTCATCCCTTCATTGAACTTTCTTCCCTGGGGTGGATTCTGCTTCTTCATGTGTCTTGACCGATAGTAACTGTGAACTTGAAAGTGTATGTGTCACCTGCTATTGAGGCAGCTCGGACTCCTGGTGACTCTATGATGAGTGATGTTCACAATGTCCTGTCCTAGACAGCCCTGCTCAGCTCCTGTGGACTCCTGCTTATAGCTTTTATGTAGTCAATCCATCTCATATTTGGTCTTCCTCTTTTCCTACCGCCTTCTACTTTTCCAGAATTATTGTCATTTCTAAAGACCCCTGCCTTCTCATGATATGCCCAAAGAGAATAGCTTAAGTTTTGTCATTTTTGCCTCCAGCAATATTTTGGGGTTTATTTGCTTTAGGACCCACTTGTTCCTTTTTTTTTTTTTTTAAATTGGTCCAGAGCATCCGCAGAACTCTCCTCTAACACCATATTTCCAATGAATCAATTTGAAACTTGAAAATACACCAACTTAGACCTTTTCCATTCCAATCCTTTAATGCTGTTGAAATATCTATTAAAAAAAATGATGCCCTTCTACTTTATACTATTGAGGCTGGGATGAAACAGTTTTCGTAGCCAGAAGAGCTCTTTAATCCTGGTAGTCAGGAAGCATAGTGATGTCCATGAACTTTGTACACCAGAGAACTGCTTCTCCTGGGCCCCATTCTGCAGTCACCCAAAAGGAATGGAACATCATACTCCCTCTTAAGTCACTGAGAACAGACAGGAGCAGAGCAGTATGCATACAGCAATTAGAAAATAGAGCCAACCGAGCCATATTGAGGTAACACCAATCTTATCTTCACTTAACTTTTTAAATATTTTGTTCACCAGAGATTGTTCGCATTACTTTTAATTGTAACATATTGCATTTTAAAATTACTTATCTTGGTTACTGAGGTTTTCTTAGCATCCCCTTACATTTTGAACCCAGGTGAGTTCCTCACTCTCCTCCCCTTACTCCAGACCCTGTTCAAGAGTCAGAAAATAAAAAGTTGTCTCACATTGAAAGAGAGCTGTTATGGAGGATGGAAGCCAGGAATTTAGACAGACTTAAGTCTGAATATCACTTTACCACTTACTAGCTGTGACCTTGGGCAAGTTTCTGAAACTCTCTAAGCCTCAATTTCCTTATTGCAAGATGAAGATAATAATGTAGGGCAACAAACCCTAATCTGCATTGTAACATCCAAAATGTTCTGAGAACCAAATGATTTTTCATACATTTGGCAAAAACTAATTTGCAGCAAATCTGACTGAAGTGAGATAAGACAATTCACAGTCTTTATTTATCCCATGTATAACGTGATTACTTCTGGGGTGCTGCCCCCGGTCCCACTGGGGGTGGTACGAATTAAAGATATGGCATATTCATTCTACAGCCTGTCTGAAATCTGAAAGTTCTGAATTCAAAAACGAGTATGAGCCTAAGAGGTTTAGATAATGACTGTGAACTTATAATAGCTCTTTGTGGGAAGTCAATGAGAAGTACCTCACAGAGTGGGGGCACCTGGTGAGTAGTCACTGGAAAATGGGCTTTCCCAGAACCCTAGGAACTCAAACAGAGATTGTGTCGCAAGGCATCCAGCCCCTGACACTGCTTGCTCCCTGGTGGGGAATGAAATCTTGCAGACACTGCGTTGGGTTCAAGAGGCAGATAGGTTGTTGTATAAGTCTTTCCAGAAAATGATGTAAATCCTGACTATTAAAGGGCCAGGCACGAATGGCAATGTGTCCTCTTTGCGTGGGCAGTGCCTCCAGCCGCTATGGGTTCCTGTTAGATTTGGGGGGAGCCAAGGAAGCTATGCTGCGATGTGCTGCCGCTCTTCCTATCCTGTGTGGCCACCTCCCTTCTGATTAGGTTTGCATCCTTGGCTAATTAAATAAGGAGCTTAATCTAACCTTGCAGTACATGTGTTGGGCGTGGGTCTCTTCCTGTCAATCTGTAACCTGGCTGAAGTACTGCAGTGCCCAATAAACATCGCCCATTAATGTCATCTTCATCGTGATTATTTCCTAACAGACAACAGGCATTTTTCAGAATTGAAGCTTTCTTAGAAATCAGTTGATTTACAGTATAATCTTTGAGCAATTGCAGATGCAGAGACTAAGATTTCACTGTAATTATGCCTAAAAGCTTGATTGAAGAAAGTGAAAACGTCATCCCCGTCTGGTGTGGGATATGAACTATATCAGCAGAACATGAATGATGAGAGACATCTAGACTGGACCATAACAGAGACAATTCCCTTAATGG
This sequence comes from Myotis brandtii, assembly GCF_000412655.1. Taxonomy (NCBI): domain Eukaryota; kingdom Metazoa; phylum Chordata; class Mammalia; order Chiroptera; family Vespertilionidae; genus Myotis; species Myotis brandtii. Next base: position 1,518,369 of record NW_005371219.1, read on the forward strand.
CACATGACTAAGGATTTTACCAATTTCCAGTAAGAATGGAAAGTTAATTTCAAAGCCTGCTTTATATTCCTCAGAGTTCCTTGTTTTTAATTATGTTGAAATTAACTTGCAAGAACAGTACAGAGTTTTTATTTCACAGAATGAGGTTAGCCGTTCCCTTTTTGTATTGTCTATACATTGTCTTCACAGTTTCAGATGATTAATCTGTGTGGGGAGCCCATCAATAAGTTCAGTCAAATTCTGGTGTTCAGAACGGGCAAGGCAAATGGGACCGACTCTGGGCTGTAACCTTATATCTGGAGGAATTGGCTGTGAAGGTGACTCACTGCCTGGATACAAACGCCCCTCAGTGTTCTGCTATTAGTGAGGAGTTGTGTACCCACCGGGATCGTCTGGCAAATGGGCAGTGGAGCAAATCACTTGACTCACTGTCTGTTTCCTCGTTTATAAAATTATAGAGTCATACTAAAATTATTGTTCATTTTTTTCTTTTTGCAGAACTCTTTTCTTATATTATTTTTTAAAACTAGGAAGCCAAAAATATGACAGATAAAAGAGGCATTCTGTTTGAAGTAGTTGAGGTGCAGAGTCCTTTATCCCTATATTGCCTGCCCTCTCCCAATGCCTTTGCAAAGCCCTTAAGACTCCAAAAGTTCTTAGGAGACTCAATGGACCAGGTAGTTCCTAAGAAAGAATACTTTCTGCTCCAGCTCTCTCTAAGTCCACAAATCTATGAGATCCTAATAGCTGCCATTTACCAAGTGGCTAATGTGTACAGGCCTTGAAGTAAGCATTTATACACAGTATATTATTTAAACTTTAGAAAGATCTTACAAGGACTATGCATCCCCTTACACAGATTAAGTAACTGAGGCTCTAGAGTTTAAATAATTTTCCTGGGGTCACACAGCCAGAACATGTGGCTCCAGAATTCAAGCTCAATTCAACTGACCCCAAAGCCCATATCCTGACCATCATGTCCATCGGGGAATCCAAATCACCTCTCTAGGTCTTTAGAAATTTAAGGCAGGAAATAGGCCATTGATAACTGCTCATTTCATACCCTATGAATCCAGACAACAAATGCCCAGGGTATTTCTTAGTGACCATTCCACAGTAGACCCATTCTAGGGGCAGGACAAGGGGGTATTCTGGCTATTCCTGCTGCAGCTGAATAGTGGTCTTCAGAGAAGAGAAATAGGAAGCTATTACCACTCTGAACAAAATGTAAGAAGGTGGGCCCATTTCTCAGAAAGATGGTTCTGACAGGATTTGAAAATTATGGCCTTTATTTTTATTTTCTCATTAAAATAACTAATTAATAAGTACCTGCTTTGGTCATGCTTGTATAACTGCAAAAATCTTGAAGTCCAAAAATGTGGTTTTATGCAGAGTTTTACATTCACTACTTGTACAAATTACTACTTGGATAAATGACTTATCTCCTAATTCAGTTTTGTTTGTTTGTTTGTTTGTTTGTGGGTTGGTTGTGTTTTGGGGTTTTGGATTTGTTTTCAATATATTAAATGAAAGGATGACCTCTGAAGAATTCTCAATCACTAACATTTCCGGGGTTCCAAGATCTATCCAGGAAATATCTGTAATGCCAAATATGAAGCCAAATTTTGGGAAAATCAAAATGTAAGTATCAAAACTCACAATTTTCATGTGTAGTTACTTGAGATCTTACATGTGGCCCTCTCTACAACACTGTAGGGTGGTGGTCAAGATGTCGTTACATCACTAATTTTCTGTGTCAGGAGGAAACACATCAAGAGGTTAAATAACTCGTTTAAAATCACACAAGTGACATTATGAGTTGAGCTCAGATCTCCTGATTTAGAGACAATATGCCCTGGTTACTTTAAGTAATGTTCCCAAGGTCCCAGAAAGTCTCGTTTTAGTTCATTTTTTATTTCTCTATCTGTTATTATTCCAGTTCTAACTAGATGATGACATAGTGGAGGTCTAACTGCCACTTTCTTTAAGCGGTTCACTTGGCATTTGCAGGTGGTGTGATCCGTGGTGTCACCTGTGGAAATGAAGCCACCCTTGTTCTGGAGCATCAATCTATAACCACAGAGCTTCTAGGTCTGATCTGTTTGACAGTCCATAAAGGGGAACTATGAACACCTAATCTTATTACACTCATTGTGTTTTATAGATGTTTTGAAGTAGGGAGGAAGAAAAAACACACAAGGTAGGTAATATATCTTATTTGTAATTTGCTGTTTTCTTTACTCCCAGTTCACCACTTGTATCTGAACTAACATCTATCTCCTTCTAAACAAGGTTACTGAGTCAGCATACCCAGTGAGATTGTGTCATGTATAATAAATTTTCTGCTCAAAATGGTCCTAATGCAATCTTTTCAGCTTTGATGGGGAAAAATTAGCCTTAGTTAGAAAAGGCATTTCCATAACTCATTTTAAATCATCTCAGTGTCAGCAACCACATATGTACATAAATCAAATTTGGATCAGATCTTAAGATGGATCATTAGGAAAGAATTTCAGGACAATGAAATAAATAATACAATAATCTAACCATAGCGCAGATGGATAGACCCTTTTACTTTTCCCTTATTAACTCTTTGAATCCAGCTTGTGTCCTTATCACTAACTACTAAAATGATATTATTAAAATAGATTATTGCCCTGGCCCGGTGGCTAAGTCAATTGGAGTATCATCCTGTACACCAAAAGTTTGTGGGTTTGATTTCCAGTCAGGGTATATACCTAGGTTGTGGTTGGATCCCTAGTTGGGATATGAATAGGAGGCAACTGATCAATGTTTCTCTCACGGTAATTTCTCTCTCTGTGTCTCTCTCTCTCTCTCTCTCTCTCCAGGAGGCAACTGATCAATGTTTCTCTCACAGTAATTTCTCTCTCTGTGTGTCTCTCTCACTCTCTCTCTCTCTCTGTCTCAAATCAATAAAAACATATCCTCAGGTGAGGATTTTTTAAAAAGAGAGATAACTGCCTTCCTAACCATCCAAACTGTTGGCCTTTTTCTCAGTTCTTGTTATTCCACACAGCATCTGACTCTAGTAATTACCCCCTTCTTCAACTCATCTCCTTCTCTGACTAGCTATTTATAGTTCTGTTACCTTTCTGCAAATCCTCTCACTTGCTCCCAATGTTGATTTTATCTTCCTTTTCTCTTCATTAGCCTCCTACATCAGATATCACATCATTACAGGGACAACCTCCAAATACAAGTAACCGTAAATTTCTTAACAGAAAGAAATGGAAAAGGGGAAGAAGAGACACAAGCACTGACTAATCTACACACTGCTAGTCAACCACTGGAAAGAGAATCCATGTTTCCTGGGAAAGGGACAGAGTGGATTTACAATGAATGAACTATTCAAATTTTTATTCTTGTTTATAAAAATAATAGAGAGCCCTTCTTTCCAAGTTTAGAAACTTTCTTTAATACTCTTTATATAATAGGGTCCTGTATTATCTGGAGATGACATTTACATTTATTGATCTAGGAGCTATTGGATTTTGAATATTAACTCACTCTGTTCGTGTCATGCTCCACAGAAATAGACTGTACACAAAGCAAACACCTGAGTAAGAAAAGCTTACAAAAACTAAATGTGAACCTATATGAAAAATATTAAAATGAAATTGTTTAAGGTAGTTTTATGGATATCCTGCCCAAACCCTGCAAACTTTCATTTACAAAAAGGTTCTTTATATATAAACTAGAGGCCCGGTGCACAAAAATTTGTGTAAGAGAGTACTGAACACGGGTCTCTGCGTCAAGTCATAGGTTCCTATAGAGCAGGCGTGGGGAACATCCGGCCTGCCGGCCATATAAGGCATGAGACATCATTTTATCGGGTCTTGTCAAAGCATTAGGGGTGAGTTAATTAAGTGTTTGACCAAATATAGCAGACTAATTTTTAAGTTGATAATTTTTATGGCCCATGAATGATATTATAAATATCCAAATGGCCCCTGGCAGAAAAAAGGTTCCCCCATTCCTTCCATAAAGGTTCCATGGCTTTCTAGTTCAATCTCAACTTTATTTCTGAAACATGATAAATTCCTGTTAAGATGCCTGGGAACATTAAAGATAATGATCTAATATGTTTATAAGCATAGTAGATTCTCAATAGATAGTAGTTGCTTTTATAGTATAGCATCTCCATAGTGGAGGACTGGGAAGCTAAAAGAAAACTAAATGGAATAAAGAAAATCAAATTGTAATTCAAACAAAATCAGGAAGCCAAGTTCAACGCAGAGCAAGACACCCAACATTCTACTTCTATTCAGTATTTGCAACAAGTATAGTTGCAATTATTTTTTTTAAGTTTTCGTTATTTGTGTAATAAGGGAAGGAGTTAAATAATATGGCAAAATCCAAAATGGTTAAGAGTTCTGGCTCATGTGACAGGAAAACTCAAGAAATATAAGGGCTATCTGGGTGGTTTGTTGCTCTATTTCAAGGGTTGTGGGGTGCCGATATAGGGTTATGTGTGTGTGTGTGTGTGTGTGTGTGTGTTCTTGCTTACTTGCATTATTGGATTATTTGATTTTATCCCTATAAAGTATGCTATTAATCTATGAACTTTTGAAAATAATTTAAAAGTTGAATGTTGGATGTGAGCACAGCATGGTCAAGAGAACCTCATCAATGAGCCATATCAGATTGAAGAGTTGGACACACTGTATCTGCCATCCCTGGTTGTCTGTGGATATTAGGCCGTTTGCATATTTATATGGGTAAGTTTAAAAATGTTTTCCAAGTCTCTCTAAAGCAAAATTTAAGATAAATTTTTGGTGCCCCACAAGCTTTAGTAAGTTCAAATCTTCATGCAGTAAAAAAAAAAAATGTTTCCCTTGCTTCAAAATCAATCACTGCAAATAGCAGATTGAACTTGAACTGTCTCATATTGGTGTCAAGCTTAAAGAAAAGAGCAGAAAAAATACCTTACTACATGGGGATGAACACCACAATCATTGCAACTGACCTTTGACTAAGCAGCTATAGAAAAGTGCTCTGTTTGCTTCCCTGACCCAATTGAATCATGATGCTACTTGTACCCTAGAAAAATATCAACTTCAATTAGATAAAAAATGAAAAACTGAATAGAATGTTTGATCAATTAATCATATTTTTAGCAGGCATCTAAAAGAGTAGGCTTATAACAAAAGCTACAAAATAATTACCCTACCTTAGATAGTTCCTAGAAAGTCTTGGGTACATCTCTGAGAAAATGAACAAAGAAATCGTGATACTATTTAATCAATCTTCAATTATCCAGAGGTTGATTGTTCTATTTGTGGGTAGTTCATATCTCTGCTCTCCTTCTGCTCTCCCTGGCTGAATGCCTTATGGCTGTTATTGTGTCCATGTCCACTTCCACCAGAGAATGGGCAGGGAGAGAAATCAGAAAGCTTACAAATTGAAGGAACGATAAAAGCAAGGGATAGTAAGCACTTTGGCTAAATGAGGCTTATGTATTTATTACCCATAGATCTAAAAATTCCATGCTTTCCCTGAAATTGTATTATGATGTTAGGACATTGGATTATCAGCATGCAACAAATATTATTAGAAAGAACATATAGAAAAGTGGTAGAGGCTGTAGAGTTGAGTTATTTGTGTGAACATCCCATCTCTAAACTGAAAGCTGATTGACGTACTTACTTGATCTCCTTATGCCTTAGCTTCCTTATCTGAAAATAGCATTGTGATAGATTATATCATTATCAAAACATGTGTTTAAGGGGCAACGTCTGGAGATGAGGATGGGCTGTGAGAGAGAGACTAATTAAATTTCTGACATTTTCACAGCTCCCAAGCATAATACAAGTGCAGATATCTATAATGGAGAAAACACCTTCCCAAACAGAAAGTCCATAGACATGGACCATTCATCTCAAGTGTCCTCTCATTAATGTGATTAGTTCACCAGGAAGAAGGTGAATCCACAACTGATATCTTTGCCCCTTGGCACAAAAGGATAATCTTTTTTTAAAAAAATATATTTTATTGATTTTTTACAGAGAGGAAGGGAGAGGGATAGAGAGAAACATCGATGAGAGAGAAACATCCATCAGCTGCCTCCTGCACACCCCCCACTGGGGATGTGCCCGCAACCAAGGTACATGCCCTTGACCAGAATCGAACCTGGGACCTTTTAGTCCACAGGCTGATGCTCTATCCACTGAGCCAAACCAGTTAGGGCCAAAAGGATAATCTTTACCTTTCCAAATGGACCCTGAAACCCCTACTCAAACCTTGAGAAAAGCTTCACACAATTTATCAAATTACCCAGCAATGACTGATAAGGAACTCAACTTTCTTTCTGCCATTCTCAGGCTTCTAAATCCCTGAAGTGTGGAATACCTGATGTAAGATAAAGCCAAATTGTCCAACTTATATTTAAGAGAAGGATCTGAATAATCTCCTGGGAAATAAAAGCAGCAAACAAGAATCAAATCCCACTATTTGAGGGCAACAAATGTAGATAAACCTGTGCTATTCAAATAAAATAGAATCTAAAAACTATACAAGAAGAGTATTTAAAATGTTTTATCCAAATTAATATGTCTCCAGACACATGCTAGATAAGGAGAACTGGCATTCAAATGGGAGATGATCACTCTTCTGTATCTCAGTCTAGTAGGTAAGAAAAACCAACACAGAGAAATGCATTTTTAGGGTAGTACACATGTAGGAATTGAGTTAAAAAAAAAAAAAGATAATTTATTGCTTCTTTTTATCATTGAAGAAAGACAATTTATTCTGCTCAAGACAATTTATTATACAATAAGCTTCAGAAGGAAAAAGTATTGAACTGATGTGATTTGAGTTACAGTTGTGTATTAATATTACTAGTATATACCTTAGGCAAATCACAGGATTTCCTTGAGCCTCAGCACCCTCATCTCAGAAACTAGGGTAATGACTATAGCTAAGGTGCTGAGCTCACCTGGTGTGAGGCTCAAATGAGATAATGTTCCTGAAAACCCTTTTAAATGTGTTATATGCAAAAGTTATTTTCCTTAACACCATTAGCATCAAGGTGTAAATGATTGTGAATTTCACAAGTATATTTGAACTTCACACTTCATCTATTTGCTCTAGAAAACCATCTTCAGTCACCACTTCTTAAAATCAACACTTTCTTAAGTGAATAGTGTACAAAGGATCTTGATTCCACAAAGATAATGGCTGTTCTCCTTCATCTTAAAGCCACAGTCATATCCTAATTAAACTAAGATCAGTATGTGGTCTAGCATGTCAAGTTATTTGTAGCCTAAATATTGAGGTACTTTAGGATATGTTGTGATTATTCTTTCAGACGATATTCATTATTTAGACATTGTTTGTTAATTATGAAGTAACATTCTAATTACTGTTACAAAACAAGAGAAGTTCTCCAAACTCTCCTCAGGTTAACAGATTCTCTGGAATGTTGACATTCTGTTTAAACATTTGAGTGATATGCTTTCTCATAGTAGGTTATCTATTTCCAATCTATTGGTGTTGGTTAAACTGTTAATTATAAACATATAATTTAACTTACTATTGCATAAACTAATTAAATGTAAGTGGGAAAATAGAATTGTTGTTTTCATCAATGTGAAATGGAATGGTTTGGAAAGATTCAAACATGGGCAACTCACTTTAAAAAAAATCACTTTGTTAGGTTAAGGGGAAGGAAGATAGAAAACCTAAAAGTGTTCTGAACTCATATTGTGTCAGAAGTATCTAACTTCTCCCTCTATTTTCAAGAATATGGAAATTTAGGATCATACCTTATGCTATGGTTAATGTAAGAAAGATAAATTAAAACTTTTATCAGTGAACCCAAGAATAGGGTCTGAATGGCTAAGGAATAGGCCTCAGCCCTATCTCAAAATGAATGATAAATGAATTGAATAAATGTATGCTTCATGTCTTAAAAGTTAAAATTTTTAAGGTATAACCAAATCATTTTTATGATTCTCTATTTTGACTTTTTAAAAATAAACTGAACAATTATGCATTATTAAAATATTAGTTTGAAAACTGGAATTGTTTCAAAATGACAATATATAAGAACATAGAACTATTTAAAAATTCTATTAAACAAATAAATATGGCTTAATTCCCAACTCAGTCTTAGGCATAATGATAGATACTATGGAGAATAGAAACACAATAAAGCTAAGTAGCTACTTTCAAGGTGCTGAAAACTCACAGATTTCTTACATATGAGAAAGTTCTCAGAACCTCATGTATACTCTGCTGCTGTGCAAGTCACAATTGGCATAACCTTTTTGAGTGTGCTGATGGATATAATGTGTTCAAAATGAAATGCATCCTTGTTTGGTGAGCCAATCAGACACAGGCATTAAAAATACATCATAATGTTATAAAGTCCATGTTGCATGTCAGCCTCATCAATCATTTTTATTGATAGGAATTGTCACTACATCACTATAACTGTTAGAAAGAGGCACCTCTGAAGAAAATTCAAGTTAAACATTCAGCAATATTTTTACACCACATATATATTTATTCATCATTTGTTCATTCCTTTCTTTTTTTTTTTCATCAGACACTGAGTTTCTACAATGTGCCAGACCTGTAAGTGATGGGATAGGTAGAAAATAGTGATTAACAAGATCTCTGTATTATTTACAATGTACAATGGACAGTCCTTGAAGGGTTTTAAGGTTAAGGACATGATCCAATTTACATTTTAAAATCCCAGGTTAGGAGAAGAGAAACAGGATTAGGAAGGGTTAGAGTGGGGAGGAAAAAGGAATCAAAGAAACGAGAAATGATGTAGATATGCTGTTGTCTCCAGGTGTCAGGTATGTCATGTGTAAGGTGTGTGTGAGTATGCCTCTGCTCCCTTATCCTAGATTCTAAGCTCCTTGCTATCAGGAATCACAAATTTCACTTCTTGATAACATATATCTGGAATTTTCTAGAATTATCTTGATTTAAAAGTTTGTCCTGAGAGTCCTATATACAATAAAGAACATGCTAGACATTCTAATAAGTTGCCCTCCAAACAGCATATCACCACCCCTTGCACCCAGAAGCAACATAAACCCTTCCTCATTTTGGCTCAGAATATATAGCCACTGTACTCAGGGCACCTAACACAATAAGTTAAACTCACCATACAGTTCTTTTTTAAACTACTTTTCAGGTAACTTTTGAAAATGTGGAAAGACAAAAAAAATGATATCAATTTCTTTGTCATTTTCAGCTATTTTCCTGAAACTGGATGCATTTGCTATTTATCATTTTTCTTTATTTTGGACTCATCTGCCAATTTTCAAGGCAATTTGAATTCACTTTTTGTGAAAGAATTTTCAGGAAAATATACTGTCAAGAGCTTTGGGACAATCAAGATAAATGACACCCCTACATTTCTCTCATACTAATCACTCCTTCATGAATCCATCTAAAAGAATGTATTCCTCTGTGTCAGGCTCTCTCTATACACCCCTCATTGTTGCTCTGTGTGTTGTCTGTTCCAGGCATGATCGCTTCAGTCTCTGTCCTATTTCCCTGTTGAGCTGCCTCTCCAACTATTCTCAGAGTAGTACTGCTTGGGATTTTAGATATTAGGAATTAACATTTTAGTAGAATGCAATCACTGATCTTTTATTCAATCCTTCTCACTGTCATCCCCCAGACATTTACATTTTCTTATTTATTTACTTATAATTTAGATCATCTGTAAAAAATACATATAATGAATTTTTTAAATTTATTTTTATTATTGAAAGTATTACAGATGTGCCCCTTTTTTCCCCATTGATCCCCTCCACCCTGCACACACCCCTCCCAGGTCTGCACCACACTGTTGTCTGTCCATGGGCTAATCTATCCCCACCAATCCCTCCCCACCCCTGCTTTCCCTCTAAGATTCATCAGTCTATTCCATTCTTCTATGTCTTTGGATCTATTTTGTTCATCAGTTTATTTTGTCCATTAGATTCCACATGTGAGTGAGATCGTGTGATACTTATCTTTCTCTGACTGTCTTATTTCACTTAGCATAATACTCTCCATGTCCCTTCATGCTATCTCAAAAAGTAAGTGATCCTTCTTTTCATAGCTGTATAGTATTTTGAAATTTGAGTTTACTCTTTGGATTATTTTCTTGTTGTTATCAATATTTTCCAAAACTCACACACAATTTTAGAGAAAAGAAATATTAGACAGCCATCATCAAATTATCAAAAAATGGGATTTTAAATTTTCTCTAAACTAGACTGGAATGAAGTTTCTCCTCTTTCCACACCCCAGATTTGAAAACATTGTTGATATTAGATTGGTGGCAGCAAACTTCTGTTGACAAAGCCTACAACAATATCCAAAGCAAATGAAAGAGGGAAAGAAGGGGAGAAAAAAATCTATGTTCAGGCAAGTCATCCATGGAGCAGCATTCAGAGGAGAATGCATTGTTTTTCACCAAGGACAATGGGGACCATGAGAATTTTTCAGAGAGATGAGACTGTTTTTTCATCCAGTCTATACTTAAAGTTCACTAAAAAGGTGGCCTGAGAACCCAAGACCACCTACTTATCAGGAAGAATATCAGAAGAAGAAAAAATTGGAAGCACTTTAAAAAATAGCACAATTGAAAGCAAAAGCCAGAAACAATGATGAGAGAAAAAGGATAAACAGAGACTGGAAGGAAGGAGGAAGGAAGTGAGAAAAGATCTAGACAATTGCAATGGCAAATAAGTAAATTAGTTTTTTGTTAATGACATGCCAGAGAGTTCCATTTTTATGTGAAAGCTAAGAACTATGAAGAATCACCAACATAAACACTGACTAAAAGAGATTAAATGTCTTGGGATGAAATGTCATAACATTACACAGTGTCAGTTTTCGGTGTTCTCAAAATGTTAATGACCTCCAGCTTCAGCAGTTTCTATCACCCGTGATCTCAAGGGAGAGAAAGCTCAGCTGCAAGGCTCCCGGGAGGAGCTCAGAGCCTCATCCCATTTCCTCGCTGTTAATAGATAAAGTTTCATTGAAAACGATTCGGTGACATTTGGCTATAATTCAGAAGGGACCATATTTTTTTAAAAGAATTTTTCTTTTATCAGAAAGTACTTGAGTTTATCTTAACCATTTCAATAATGTTCCAGACCTGATTCAGTCAGTCTTCAAATCTCTTTGGAATAATAATTGTCTATTCTTTCACGGTAACATTGCCTCAGCAACGGTAGCATTTGCAGAGAATTTAGGAAGTGAGAGTTCATCATCTTACAAACTAATTCTGGAAAAAAGCATGGGTCAGGATGAATGTATAACTATTTTGTAGGACTGATCCCAGAATTCCTCATGCAGTGTTAGTTTGGAGGGCACTCTGAGTGGCCACACTTCCTCATTTACTTTAATAACGATCATTGGTGCTTCCAGTCTTCATTATTTTTGCCTCCAAGCAAATAAAATAGGCTTAACACCCTGAGGTCACTTTATGGATTAGTCATCCTCTCCCACCTATTCTACTAACCCACTTTTTCTCACACAGCCAGGACATGTGCCTTCCCATCTAACTGGTGACACCATTGAACACTTGAACCTCAATGTGTATGTATCTGCTGCCTACTAATATGTATGCCTTTGTGCCTCGGAAGCACTAAGTGCATACAGCCATTTATGGCTGGTGCAATTTTGTCTCATTTATTTAACAAGTGCTCACTGAGTTTTTATTAAGCACAAGCCTGCTAATCATTTCCTTCTCTCAAGAAATTTCTAACATCTGGAGTGGGAGCAAGGGTGACAGAAAGAACAATGTGGGGTTGGGTAGGTTAAGTGCCACTTATAGTGTCCAATAGAATGTTCAGTAATTAAGAAGAAGAAGAGACGTCAGGAAAAATTTTAGAACAGGATGGTTACACAAAATGGACCTTGTAAATTTGGACAGAATGTTGCTGAGATACTGAATAAAACATTCTATCTTCTGAGCAACCAACTAGCCACATGTGACAACTTTAATTTAAATTAAGTATGCTGAATAAAATTACAATTTTACTCACACTAGCCACAATTTCAAGGGCTCAATAGCTACATGTAGCTAGTGGCTACCATATTAAATAGAGTAGAAGACTGTCTTGACTCCATTGTATGTTCATGCCTCCTTTGTCGAATATTAATTGAGCATAGTGGTTTGGGTCGATTTCTGGGTTCTCTGTTCTACTCCATTGATCTATATGTCTGTTCTTGTGCCAGTATCAGGTTGTTTTGAGAACAGTGGCTTTGTAATACAGCTTGATATCTGGTATTGAGATCCCACCTACTTTGTTCTTCTTTCTCAGGATTGCTGCAGCTATTTGGGGTCTTTTTTT
>NW_005371219.1:1531871-1550828 GCF_000412655.1 Myotis brandtii
GTGGGGGGATTGGGGGGGTGGTTAATGGGGGGATAAGGACACATATGTAATACCTTAATCAATAAAGAAATTTTTTTTTTAATTTTTATTGATTTCAGAGAGGAAGGAAGAGGGAGAGAGAGAGATAGAAACATCAATGATGAGAGAGAATCATTGATTGGCTGCCTCCTGCAGGCCCCCCACTGGGGATCGAGCCCACAACCCTGGCATGTGCCCTTGACCAGAATAGAACCTGGGGCCCTTCAGTCCGCAGGCCGACGCTCTATCCACCGAGCCAAACCGGCTAGGGCAATAAAGAAATTTTTAAAAAATAAAATAAATAGAGTAGAAGAACATTTTCATCATTGTGTAAGTTTCATTGGACAGCTGTGTTCGCAGTTGAAGAAATGGGATAATCACTTATTAGAAACAAGGGTCTTTTACAGATGTTGGGGACCAGCAAACATTTGCTGGAGCATAGGGTGCAAATGAAAAGATAAGACTGGAAAGGGGGGTTGAAATCAATTTTAGTGAATCTTAAATACATTCATGTAAAAGCAGGGCTTTGTTTAGAACAGAGTACTGAGCTTTCAAAGGATTAATCTTTGGTAATGTATTAAATGATGACCTGGAAAAGCAATTGGGCAAGGAATTCTCAACCACGACTGCACATTAGAATAACCTGGGGAACTTTTCAAACCCCAATGCCCAGGCCATACCCCAGATAAATGAAACCAGACTCTCTGGGAGTGAAAGACATCAGTATTTTTTAAACCTCCCCAGGTGATTCCAGTGTGCAAAGGTATTTAGGGACAACTGCTGTTTTTATGTGTACAGCATCACTTCTCCCACTGCTATCAACAAAAAACTCTTTCCTCTTAAAAACTTGTTCTTATACTTTCTACTCAATCCTGGTAGAGCTGTCAATCATAATAAATAGATTCCCTAATCACAAGAAATGGCCTTGAAACCATACTTGGCAAATTACAATATCCCATTAATTCTGGCTGTGGTGAATGGCTTGGGTTTAGACTGCAATTCAAGTCAGGCAAATGAGAGCCTGTAGTAGGATTTTATATACATAGTTCTGGTTAGAGAGGCTCTGTATTTTACCTAGGAGGTCATGAAACTGGGGTGGTGTTAGCCTGAAAATCTGTGAATGTTCTCCTATTTATGCCCCATCATTACCATCACTCCAGTGTAAGGTAGAAAGCCTTCCACACAATAAAACTACAAAACTCACAAATACAAGCATAACTACAAGATTTGAGGTGGAAGTGCCAGTGAAGAGACACAAAGAAGACCCGATGACATAGCTTGGGTTCTCGGTAGAGTCCCTGAGGCCAGCTCCCCAGTCTGCATTACCCAGTTATATGAGTCAAACAATTATCCGCTACTTCTTTTTTTTCTTCTTCTTCTGCTTAAATTTGTGTGAGATGGGTTTTAATATTTTTAATAGTAAAAAATATAAAGAGATGTCGAATGTAGCCTTGCCAAACATGTTTGACCACAGGACTCTCTTTCTTAGAATACCTATTACCAACTTATGGAAGACTAATCTTTTTTTCAAAAGTGCTACAAAGAATAACTGTGAAGGCCCTCTCTGAGTATGATACTCATGGCAAAACTCACCTGTAAACTAAGAGCAAAAGACAACAAATTGACTTAAGCTAATAGAACCAAAGAGCAAGAGGGGAATGTGTGAGAGCACAAGGTAGGAAGAAAAGGGAAGGGAGCCCTAAGGAGAAAGCCAGAGAAGGAGAGTAAACGTTCTGCATCTCCTTTTTATGACCTCACTGTCTTGAGTTTGTAGATGAACACAAACTGGGTCTTTGAGTGCATGTTTCACCCTCCAGGGATACTCAGCCTCATTCTTGTGCTATTCTGAGGGAGAAGACCTGTCTTGGGTCAAGGCCAAGACCAGCTTTCCCTAGGTATAAATTAATTGGGGCTTATTGTGTTCCACATTAATGACTCATGACTGGAAGCCAGTAAAGCAAAGAAAGTATCAGAAGCAGTAAACATATTGGTTGAATGAGAAAAGCAGATGGGGATTAGATCTACTCACACAGGAATGAAAAATTAGGCCTTTGGATAAAAAAATATACCAGGTATCATAGGTATCCTTTCCACCCCTGTCATCCTTCCACTGCTGATAGTTCCTGTCATTTTTACTTGAGGACCCAACCCTTACCTTATACCACCTCAGGCATTTTATGTAACTTAATGCAGGCAACTTTCAGATGCCAATCTCGATAGGATGTGCTTTGTATTTTAAAGAAGTTTTACAAAATATTTCCATTTATAACATTTTAAAATGTTGGCTTCTATGACATATGATAAAGAGAAATCTCTCCCTGGTAGATTACCCACAATGCCTTTTAAAGGCCTCTTCCATGTCTAATAGTGAGTGACCATATTTAAAAGGTATGCATGTTATGTTAGTGTAGAAAAAAAGATGGAAAGTTAAGATCCTAAAGGTCAAAAGAATAAAGAAGATGTAAGGAATTTTGTTCTATGGTCTCCATAATCAGATAAAAAGTTTGATATAAATCCCTTTGGATTTGCTATAAACATATTTGTGCTTAAAAAATTCAAGAGACTTTGACATTTGAGGGCCTCAGCTGTCTCAGTCACACAATGACACGTAGTTTTTACCTGGCCTCATGGGGTTCAGATCACCTGCCAAAGCTGAAGTGAAGGCTACTTGATCATGAAAACCTCATGCATTACCCCAACTCAGGCTGGTTTTGTCAAAGCCGGGAGATTTAGATACCTTCCTGGACACAAAATTATTGAATTTACTACCTATAAATCAGTAAAGCAACCAAAAAAAATAAATAAAAGAAAGATCTCTTTATCAAGGAGTTATGCCCTTTCCAAAAATAGAAAATAACAAATAAAAGTAAATTAAATTTTTTTAATTTTAAAAAAAGATGATTATCAAACATATTTTTTGTTTTGTAGAATGCTATGTGCGTTAGTCAGGGTTCCAGAGAAACCTGATTGTGTGTATATTATAGGTCAGGGGTCCTCAAACTTTTTAAACAGGGGGCCAGTTCACTGTCCCTCAGACCGTTGGAGGGCCAGACTATAGTTAAAACTATGAACAAATTTCTATGCACACTGCACATATCTTATTTTGAAGTAAAAGAACAAAACAGGAACAAATACAATATTTGTATTTGCATGTGGCCCGCGGGCCGTAGTTTGAGGACCCCTGTTATAGGTGAAGAGGGAGATTTAAGGAACTGGCTCACAGGATTAGGAAACTAGCAAGTCCAAAATCAACAGGGTAGTCCAGCAAGCTGGAGACCCAGGGAAGAACTGCAATTCAAGTCTGAAGGCTCTGCCATTAGAATTCCCTCTTCTTCCAGAGAAGTCATTCTTTCTATTAAGGCCTTAACTGAATGGATAAGGCCCACCCACATGAAGGGTAATATAATTTACTCAGAGTCCACTGATTTAAATGTTAATCTCATCCAAAACATACCTTCAGAGAAATATGTGGAATGCTGTTTGACCAAATATCTGGGTACAGTGGCTTAGTGAGTTTGGCACATAAAATTAACAGTCACAGTATGTAGTCTACAAAGTTCCACTATACGTGTTATCTCATTTGTTCTTCATCATGAACCAATTAGATAGAAGTTACAACTTCTACCATATTTTGGCCAAGAAACTGAAATTTGAAAAAGTTAAATGACGCCTAGGGGGGGGCTCTGGAATTCAGGGCAATTATCTCTAAACTGCATGCTCTTTTGACCACAGTGCCCTAGAGAGACAATAAGAGTAAGGAATTAAATATATCCTTTGTTCCTCGTGAATTTTCCCCCTGGCATTTCTCCAAGCCCAAGACATTTAAGGGTTATCTAATTTTTCATGTTCACTTTTAGAGTTAGGTAAAATCAATAATATATTTTATAAAGACTTACTTCACTTTTATCCCAGGACAAGATGAAGTTAATGAACAAGCAAACCACTGATTAAATAGAGGCAAAAAACAAAACACAACATCTAAAAATGAGTTTTCTACTGGCCTTTTCCTGTTATTTATTTCCAAAACAGTATTATTAATGGGGTGAGAGAAAGTCATGAAAAATCTGTTACAGATGTAGAAGAGGGAAATGTAAGGAAAAAAAATTACCAAATGATAAACTATGGGCCATCCAAGCTAATTTATTTGACTGCCATTTTTCCTCACCAACTAACAAATAACATATAAAACTTATTTCATAAATTTTTATTATTTTCTAAATTTCCAATTTAAAGGAATAGAATCCCCCCCACACTTCAGTATAAATGAAAAGTGTATTCAATTCATTTTGTAGCTACTTAGAAAGGGTCATTTATTTAAGCACCATTTGCATTTGCTCTTATGGGAAAAGATGG
This sequence comes from Myotis brandtii, assembly GCF_000412655.1. Taxonomy (NCBI): domain Eukaryota; kingdom Metazoa; phylum Chordata; class Mammalia; order Chiroptera; family Vespertilionidae; genus Myotis; species Myotis brandtii. Next base: position 1,536,243 of record NW_005371219.1, read on the forward strand.
AAGAAATTCCTTAGGTGTCACCTTTTCCCTCCCACTAGCTAGCTAATTGACCTTGGAGAGAGCAAGCTCAGCACCTTGGGTCTCCATCTGTAAAATTAGTTTAATATCAACTTGATAGAAGTGTTGGGGGAAAATGCATTAATAAGCAACTAAGCAATTGGAGATCTGGCTTCAAAGCATATCTACCCAGGCCTTTGTGCTGTGTGCTCCCCAGGCACCTCAGCAAGGCCTACTCATGTCTACAGTCTCATTGCCCTTTATTTCAGGCCCAATTCAGCCTGGTTCCTTTTTATCTGTCAGGGAGCTCTTCGCACTCCCATTTCAACAAAGGCTCCCAGACAAGCCACAGAAGGAACCGCTGCCTTCCATTCCTTCAGCACTGCCTCCCAAAGGCGGATGGTGCCTAAGGAATATCAGAAAGAAACAGCACAACTGTTCATAGGTAGACAAAGATCTCTATTTCCTGATGGGCCTACACAGGAACCTGTTCCGAAGCAGAATATTGATAGCCAACTGGAAATGAGCATGGAGCCAAATGTTATCAATAATATCAATAATAACCAGTGACCAGTTCTAGTAAATGCTTGTTCAAGGCCAAGAATAAACAATATGTCATTTAATTCTTACTCCAACTCAGCAGGTTAAGTATTATTACTTCTACTTTACACATACAAAACTGACTGGAGCTCAAAGGCATTAAATGACTTGTGTATAGCTAATAGAGTGAGGATTTGAACCCATGTGAAAGAGGAGGACCCTATAAAAGTATTCATCAGTTAGCACTTGGTACACAGAATAAAAGGCTAATACACACTTCTCAAAAAGGATCATGGGAACAGGTTGTATCAGAAGAGGAGGTAAGAAGTAGGGGAGCCTGACTCTGTTACTTTTTCATTCTAAGGCCACGAGCCCAAAACAAGGCACTAAGTGGGGAGGACTGAAGTGAAGTGAAGGCAGAGAAGGTTTGTGCCTGAGATATAAGGGCACTTAGTCTTAGCACCTCCACACTCCCAAGAGACTCATCTTTAACAAACAGCTTTCATTTCCTCCCATACCTTTCATCATGTATAGTTCTTATTATTAACAGGCACATCCTTTATGTAAAGCTTTCTTTTGGAAATTGACTGAAGGTAGATAGGTGGGTGAAGCAGCAAAGAGAAGAAGAAAAAGTAGTAAGTGGGTGTTTGGAGGTCACTGGAGAAAAAATGAAATCAGAATTATATTCATACGTGTTGAAAAAAATGAGTAAGTAAAATAGCTGTGATCATTTGAGAAAGTTGGTCTGACCTTTACCAAAAGAGCAGGGTGATTCTACTTTTCTCCCACTCCAAGTCATTTTGAAGCAATTCATAAGGGCTCACTTTCACCAAGGGTAGTGGGATGCTATAGTACAGCTGTTATCTACAAGAAGAGTTTCAGAAAAATCAGCACATAAATTTTTTTAAAGTATAGGGGTGGTGGAGTCTAAAGAAAATACAGGTGGTTATTCTTGTTGAGTCATCATTGATATAGCATAAACAGACAAGCCAGGGGGGAATATCTTAGGAAATATCTAAGGCAAAAATTGATAGGAACAAAATAATAACCTGCTTCAACTTTTTTTTTTTCCATTTCAGCATTTTATTTCAGGCTGAACTCCAGGGCTGGAAGGTAGAGAGATGCCACAGTGGAGCAGAAGAAGCGGCAGCCCCAAGCAACTCCTCAGCAGTGATGCAGACGGAATGAAGAAAGAGTGGGTATCTCATTTCCTCATAGAGCTTAAGAAAAGATGGCCAGTTATGAGGAAAAAGAGAACAAAAGTGGAAACTGATACTTATTCATCTTAAAGGTTTTCAAGTCTGATGATAACATTTTGTGATCTCGACCAAGTGTAAAGATTTCACTAAGAATCCAATGGGCATTAATGCAGAAAATTCGGCTTTCCCTAAAGGAATCTGGGGCTCAGATAACAAAGTACTGTGAACTTAGTGGCTTAAAACAACAGAAATTTATCATGTCTCAGTTCTTGAGGCCAGAAGACTATCTTGGCTTTTAGTTAATCAATTGGATAATAAAGACCTGAAATTTTGGCAACAGATAGTTTAAATGAAGCCAAACTACTACTGTAATTTTGTTCAATCTGACTATTCTATGGCTCAGTTTTCTCATCTATAAAACAAGGTTAGTGATACTTCACATAATTGTGAAGATTAGACGCATGAATTTATATGTAATCTATACACAGTAAGGAATAATAAGATGTGATGGAGGCCGGAATTGTAGCTGTAGAAATAGTATTAATTGTGGTAGTAATCATTCGTCATTGTTCATTTTAATATGTAAATAAGAACAATTAATATGAAGCATACAAAAATGATGTGGAAGAGCAGTTATCACCTGTCCTGAGCAATGGGTCTACGTGAACCAGTTCTCTCTTTTTCTCTCTCTCCCTCTCTCTCTTTTTATTATATATCCATGACTTATTTATTTTACGATGGAAATTTTTTACCTTTTGACCCCTTAACCTATTTTGCCAACCCCCGCTCTCCACCTTCGGCAACTGACAATTTGCTCTCTGATCTAGGAGCTTACTGGACAAACCTCCAAGGAACAGATGATGCCAGTCTTGCATTAGCTGTTTCAGAGAAATAAAAAAAAACAAAAACAATAAAAGCCACTTACCTTATTTTATTAGGCCAGTAAATCCCTGATATTGAAACTATCAGACTACAAAAAATAAACAAACCCTTGGCCAATTTTACTTTTAAATTTACATAAATAGTGAAATAAAATATTTGCAGATCAAATCCAGTAGGTCATATCAAAAATCTGCTCAGAAATATGTCATGTTTTGGAAAATAAGAGTACTAATCAATTAGAAAAACTTATCAATAAAATTCACCATATCAACAGATTAAGGGAGATAACTCATCTTCCCACCTAAATCTACTTTTAGAGCCCCAAAACATGAGATTCATTATTTATTCCTAGTTTTTTAAAAGCTGTGAAATTAGAATTAAAAGGAAGCTGTCTTAATCTGAGAAAATGTATTTAAAAATATCATTATAATGAGCATCATACTTAAAGATGGAACTTTGAAAACATTTTATTTAACATCAACTATAAAAACAACAACAAAAAAGCTGTGTCAATACTTTCACTATGCAGTATTGTATTGGATGTTCTAGCCAATACAATAATACTGTAAAAAAGAAGTTAAAATAGAAAAACTGAAGAGAAAGATACAAATTCCCTTTTAAGTATATGATCACCTACACAAGAAACATGAGTAAACAGATGATTCATCTTTACAGAATTTATAAGAGCATTCAATAAGGTTGCCAGATATATAAAGCATATACAAATGATAGAACACTACTTGGGTCATGATTACAAATGGATAAGGTCACTGCATGAGGGTAAAGAGCATCTCCCATGTACAACCCACTTGTCCTCTTCCTACTCCCTCCATGATCTGAGATTGAGCATCTAGCTCACCTCCCTCCCTCACCTGTGTCTAAGTATGCTGGCATCACTTCAGCTCATTTTACAAAACAGCTGGCACGACTATGGAAATGTCCCCATATTTGGACTTGTGCAGAGAAAACAAGCGAGATTATCGTTGGCCTTTCCACTTGTTTTCTCTGCTCAAGTCCAAATATGGGGACATTTCCATACTCAGGCCAGCTGTTTTGTAAAATGAGCCTCATTAGACGTCAGCACAAGAGGCATTGGCAGTAACCCAACTGATAAATGACATCTTGCATCCTGTTTATCCCATTGGGAATGTCAAGGGGAAAAGATAACTAGTTGAGACAAAATTTGGCATTTCTTTTTTCGGGGGGGGTGGGCGGAGGGAGGGAAGGAGGGTTATTTTTGTTTGTTTCTTTGTTTTTATTTTCTGTATAAAACAGCTCAATAGCATCAGATTATCACCTTGAATGCTATGCACATTCACTTCTTCATGTGCATTCTCATGTTCCAATAATTTTGTTCATGCTGTTTTCTCAATTAGGAATACTTTCTCACTTCACCAATCAAAAGTTTATTCTTCATAATAATTTTACACAAATGCATTATCTCTGAACTATCTAGATGCTTCCCAGTTAGAGTCAGCTCTGTGTTCACACATGTCTATGTTTATGTCTATGTCATGCTTACATCTCTTGCTCCGCTAATGGACTGTATATTCCCTGAGGGCAAGAACAGGGTCTATTTCTGCATCACTGTGGAGCATCAAGCATTGTATAGAATTGTATCTTAAGTGGATCCTAGTGCCTGTTGTACATCAGCATTTTCTCCAACAAATGGAAATGTTACTTATTAGCACTCTCCAAAATTGTAGTCACTATCCATATATGGCTAATAAGCCCTTGATATGTGGCTAGTGTGACTGAGGAAATTATTTTTCAATTTCATTTCATTTTAATAAATTTAAATGTACATAGTGGAGTTTGAAAGGTTTCTTGTGATAGAAAAAAATCATGTGAACTAATATGACATGCTATTCACCTTCGCTGGTAAAACACTGAAATCAAATTCATTTCCAATTTTATTATTTTAGGTGTCTGGTAGCATCTACCTGCTGCTCATTCTAGATGGTCTCTGCAGTTGGAGTGGACTTCATTAAGAAGAGAAAGCCTAGTGGTGGTTTTGAAGGAATAGTAACCCTTTAATAATGAATGTCAGAAATATTCTACCCATGGAAAATGGGGATCACAGAAGCATGGAGGTGAAACTGTACTTTATATATAAGAAAAGATAATTTACTTCAGGACAGATTGTGAAAAATATAGGCAAAGACTTACACTGTCTCTTGAACATTGTATCCCATCTCCCCTACCTCTAATATCCTATTTAAGAATATTGTTCCAGGATTTTGTCCATTTCTCTCTGGTATCATCAATTATTTCCTCTCTGTTTATTAACTGATTCTGAATACATTATAATGAAGCTGTTATTTCCTCAATCATAAAAGGTGGAAAACACTTCCTTTGGCTCCTCCACCCCAGCAGTATTCGTCTCATTTCTGTCTTTCATTTCTCAGTGATCATGCATTTGATTGATGTTTCAGCAACCAATCGGCAGCATTTGACACAATTTATAGAGCAGACATTAATATCTTTAGGAAAGTCAAGATTCAGGATTTAACAACTCTCAAGGAGACACAGTCTATAAGGGCGTCTAGGATACCACCCTATATCACTTTTCCTCCTACTCATCTGGCAGCTCCTTCTTAAGCCCTGTTATATACAGCAGTCAACTCACCCAGAAAGGTTAATAACTTATCAAAAGACCACAGTTAATAACTGACAGAGCTGTAAACCAAACTCTATTGTCTCTGACATCCAAGCCAGTACCTAACACAGCAATGTTAAATACTTCTATAAAATGTTGGAGAGGGAAGGCCCAGAAAGAGCCATTTTCTACTTGACTATGCCCTGGGGGAGGTAAAACACAGACTGGTTCTTAGACACAGTTGCTTCCTCTAAAAACAAACAAACAAACAAAAAACAACAAAAAACTCATTTGATGCACTCACATGTGTGTGAGATTTCCTAGATTACCAAATTAATAATAGTCTGTGGTCTGTCCTGGAATACCAAAACTTTATGACTGTGGTCACTAGCAATAGATGTTGTCCAAATTTCAGAAAGAGCTGGGGTGGAGAACATTAATTTAATCTACAAAATTAATTTAATCAGGCAAACGCACACTTGTACTATGGGAGCATTATCTTTTAGGTTGTTACTTCCTAGACATTAACAGAGTCATAACTACTATATGAATTACCTGCACAAAGATACAATAATAACACCTGATATTTGTTTAGTGCTGTGCTTTGCAAAATCTTTATGTTTATAATATCACTTAATATAAGTGGCAATGGTCTAAATTGGTAAAATGTACAATATTTGCAGCTTGTTTGAAAAAAACAGAAATTGTTTAATTAGTGTAGTGTATTGGCTTCACACCTGTGCCCTACAGCCTGCCAAACAATTTCCCTCCAGGTGCACTTCCAAGTATTGTTCATGAATCCATGCAATCCTAAGAAGCCTGGAGTCTGCTGACCTTATGATGCTTTTCTTCCTGCACATGACGAAAATGTCTAGAATTGAATGTAGGAGGTTATAAACTGTTTCTTCTACAAAGGTAGTAGAACTCTGAAATCTTTTCTCTTCTGGTTCAAAGCACCAAATGCGCTGACAGTCCAGGGTATGAAGCAAAATCCACCTATTTATTTAGTCAGGCATTTGTTCAAAAGAAGACAAATTTTTTTTTTGCATGGACTTTTAAAATACTCCTAGTAAAGGGGTCTGAAACTGAGCCATGATGGCTATACATTTGACCCTTGAACAACACGGGTTTGAACTGCATGTGTTTTTTCAATAAATACATAAAGTACTGCTAATGTATTTTCTCTTCCCTCTGATTTTCTTCATAACATTCTTTTCCTTAGCTTACTTTATTATAAAATATAGTATATATTACATATAACATACAAAATATGTGTCAATCAAATGTTTATGTTATTGGTAAGACTTCTAGTCAACAATAGGCTAAAAAATAGACCCAGAGACATAGAAGCATGAAGAGACTGTTAAACTTCAGAGGGAAGGCAGGGAAGGGTGGGTGGGAAAAGATCAACCAATGAACTTGCATGCATATAAGCATAACCCATGGACACAGACAAACTGGGTTGTGAGGGCCTGGAGCAGGGGTAACGCAAGCAGGCTGAAAGAGGTTAATGGAGGGAAAATAAGGATCTATGTAATACTTTCAACAATAAAGATTTTTTAAAAAATAAAATAAAGTAAAAGGAAGCAACCTGGACTCCCCTCAAAAAAAGAAAAAGAAAAAAGAAAAGAAAAGAAAATGTATCTGGGTGGTTAGCACATCAGCATACAAAAACAAACAAAAAAACAAACAATAGCTATTAGTAAAGTTTCAAGGGAGTCAAACGTTATACATGGATTTTTGATTGCACAGGGTGTTGGCAACCATAGCTCCCATGCTGTTCAAGAGTCTGTATTTGAATTATTGAAAAATAATACCTTCTTTCAGTATTCTATTCCTATATTTTCCCCTATTCCACCTGACCACCACCAAGTATTCAACAGCTTTCTCAATTGCCAGACTCATTCCTAAGTCTTTCATTGGTGGTGATGCAATGGGGTAGCAAGGTACACTAAACACTACCAAGGCTGAAGGCATGGCCAGGCTGTGCCAGCCATAAGTATATGATTCTCACATAGATACCTAAGCTTGATCCCTTTCTAGCTATAAATTATGTATATTTAATAAGGATTATATTATAGTTTTCAAGTTCATCTCAGAGCTCAGTAATAACAGGCAATCAAGGTAAAGCACTGGGGGTGGAAAGCAGGGCAGAGTGAGACTAGGCAATAAGCCTTTACAAATTTATTTTTCCATAGCTCATTCTATAGCTCGTTTTGTCTTATTTTTCTTTTTCCATCTCTTTATGTTTTGCTCTTGTTCATAATGTGGTTGCCCATATAATAGGGATAGATTAAGTATTACATAAAACTTAAGTTACTTCTAGGAGAACATTGCATTTCAATCTAAAAATAATTTATATTTTGTGTTTTTTATTATTAAAATATTCTACATATAACCAAATATTTATATTTGCCACTAGATAAAAATTAATATGTCCATATTGTTTCTCTCTTAAGATTTCACAAGAAAGGGACAAGTTTTCTGTTAGACCCTCCAGCTCTGTGCTCACAAGACATACAATGTGTGTAGTTCCCTGCTGCACTGTAAGCTCCGGCTGATCTGCTCCCCACTGTGCACCAGCACCCAGAACAGTACCTGACTGTTCCACTATCTCAGTCTTTAACGTGCTCACAAAACTCTAGTAAATTCTTTATATCATGAAAGCCCAGAACTTTCATACAATATTTTGATTTGACTTATTTTTTCAGACTGAGAAAGTCAAGATTAACATAAACTCCAAAATATTACACATTTCGTTTACGTGGATAGAAGTGTCTCAAAAACTCAGCCTAAATGCCTTATAAAGAGGTAATGGAGTTTGAGGGCTGATTTTCCTACATTGGGTCTCTGAATTGTTCGAATTCACTCTCCCAAGTTTGCTCAGACCATACATTAGTATCTCCAGAAACTAAGGATTCAACTAATCTCATGTAGACACATCATAAAAGAAGGCTCCAACTAATGTATGTAAAAGTCTATAGTTTTTATTTTGTATTGATTTCACTAAGTTAAGTTATATTACAGCAATCTGACTTTGAAATTATATAGACTTGAGCTTGGTTTCTAGATCTATCATTTACTAACTATATTCCTTAGACAAGTTATTTGCCTCTTTGAGCAACTTTGGTAACTCTATAATGGTGACTAATAATACCCCATAGAGTTGAAAGATGAATAAAATAAGGTATGTATCATACCTTCCACAGTGTCTGATACATACATAAATGGTAGATACTGTTATTTCTATTAGTGCTGTTGCATCTACTAATTTTACTGTTAATTTTATTTACTTACTATTACTAAGTGACCAAGGGTGAGCATTATAAACTCTGCATATGAGAGCAGTAAGAAGAGTTCATTTTCAACTACAGAAATACAAGAATAAAAGTGATAACTATAAATATTCTGGATACTGGCTTATCCCTACTAAATTTTCCTCTACCGAAATCATTATGGAATTAATATTAGCTTGGCACACTTACAGAATAGTTTCTTACAACACAGAGAAAATTCCTTCTCTTTAGCCATGCTGTCCTTTGGGAAGTTCACTCAAAATACCCTGGAAATCAAGGACGACAAAACAATATCAAATAACAAGTGAGTACATTTTTAATATTTTCAATACCTACTCCTTGGCAATTGGAAATGATAAACTAAAATAAATGTACCAATAGCAATAGCAATGTTTTAGGTATATTTAAAGCAGCTGGTATATTTATTAAGCTCATAGAATGTTGTAGTTACTTAGGCTTTTACCGAGGAGACAACCAATGACATGCAAGGCAAGATCTCTAATGTCAAGAAACTTACAACATATTATTACAGGTAAGACAAAAGTAAACCATTTGAAATAGCGCAGCTTCTAAAAGCTACAGTCAGCTAAAATGTGATCAGTTAAGAAATAGTCACATAAAATTTCATGGAAGTGGTTAGAGATGCTTGAACAGAGCCCTGACAGGTGGCAGAATGCAAAGGTAAGAGTTTCCAGGCAAGAGCTTTATCATAAACCAAATCATGGAAAAGGATTCAGCTTTACATACATGTCTGCAGGAACAATGAAACCACTAGTTTGAAAAGCATTTTACCAAATAGTGAGATCTAAAGTTGTATATAAATCAGCAAGCTGATAACTTGAAAAAATCTGTTCCAGAAAAATTAGTCTACATCAAAATTCCAGATGATGTGTGGATGGTAAAGACTGCAGACAGTAATAATGAGGCTGTAATAATCTATAAAGACGATAATAATGAGACACAGAGGGTTTGGGCATGGGTGATTACAGAGGAATAAAAATGAAAAAGCTTTAATGAGAATGAGTCTGAAGGAAGATGGGTAAGATATATTAACTGCCTGGATATGAGAAAATGTAAGTATCTAATGAGTAAAAATTATTCCAGGGTTAAGCCTGGATGCTTGAAAAGAGCCATGAACCCCAACATAAACAGAGTATAGAGAATGGGCCAAGAAGAGGGGAGCCACATAAAAATTACACCAAACAGGTGGAGATACGGATGTGCCTGTGGAAACATTTAGGAATAGAGCAGTAGATTTGGGCACCACCAACTTTGATGTATGTGGGAGCCATCAGAGCAGAAGGCATCTAGAGAGTCAGAGGACGGGGACTTGATCTTAGAAATGCTCATAACCAGGAGACATTAAGTCACAGAAACCAATGGGAAAAGGGGGCTGTAGGAAGAAGGGGAAAGGCTTTAAAATAAAGAATTTCTCAGAAATCATCTCTATGAAATAAGCTCCACCCAGTTTCCAAACTACATATGTGATGAAAATGGTAACTTATGGCTTATGCAATGCAATAACTTTTTATAATAGGTCCCTGTGTGCCAGACATAGTCCAAGGACCAGGGACAGAAAAAAGGAAATGAGGACCTCAGTCTTTGCCTCCTCCCAGTTCAGAGTCACTGATGCTTGACAATGACAACCCAGCCTTCCCCAGGTCCAGAGACTTCTAGACCAATGAAATTAGTATCAGGAAGGCAGGACCCAGAATCAGTCTTGCTATGGGAAAGCTGATGTTTTGAAGTTGACATTTAGATGTATCCACAGTTAAAACTGCCCCTCCCTCATTTTCCAAGTTTATCCCCATTATAGATTTTGAACATAATAAAAAAATTATTCCCCTGAGGATACTGCAATTTGGACAACTGCTGAACTTTTCTAAATTCAGCCTTCCTAGAGTTGAGTTAATGGCACTGAATTATGCCCATCTTTTTCTAGATTTCTTAACTTCCCTACATATAGCCACTCAGATGAATCATTAATGGCTACAATTTTAAGGGGGATCTAAGAGTAGTACAGTTACATAAAATGTCTCCAATTTCTCATATATCTCAAGATACACATTCACTAACAATCTCAAAACTATCTTCCCTCTTTCAAAGCAAAGGGTAGCCTCAGCTCTAACTTTCCACTAGACAACTGAGCAAGGCAGAAGGACTTTTCCACCTTTAGGAGTCAGTGAACTTCCAGTCAGATAGCCCTGAGAGAATTACATCTGCCCTCCAGCAACTCTTTATTTCTGTCTATCAGGGCTTACAGTCTTCTGCCCCTTAGTAGCAATTTCTTTTTCTTTCATTCACTCTTTTCAAAACTGAAATTGGACCAGAAATATATGAGATAAAGGCAAAACAAACAAACAAACAAAAAAACCCTTCAAAAAGCAAATAAATAATTTGTTGCTTAGATATAGTTAGGATTTACCCTTGCATTAAGTACCCAGATATTCCCTCAAGCCGCAAATCAGATTTCAAGATTCAAATTCCATTTACTTAATCAGTAGCTTATAATATTACAATGGCAATGAATCTAGTTTCAGAAGACTCGGGAAGTAAAATACAAAAGGCAACGACTTATCGCTACAGTTTTGTCTACAAAACATTGACTTTTCCACTAGGTGGATTTGTTTCTTCTGATGTTTAGACCTAGTCTAGATTCAAAACGAGAATCAGTTCAATAGATATTTGTGCACTATCAGATACGTGAAGATGAATAAGGCTCCATAGCTCTAACTTCTAGGAGTTCTAATCACTAGGTCAGTTCAAAATCTTGACCAATCAAAACCAAGGTTGGAGGAAGGGTTACACCTTAAACTATTTTAAGCTGGAGCATGATGTGATCCCATTTACATTCCAGACAGATCACTATGGTGATGATGAGTTAGGAAGCTGTTTGAGAAGCAGGGAGAATGAGGGACCAGAGGTACAGCTGCAGCTCAGGCAGAGAGAGAGAAAAAAAAAGGAGTGGGGAGCGGGGCACTGCTTGGAGAGATACATGATGAGTAGAATCTGATTGAACCTGGTTAGGAGCAAGAAGAATCTATGACTATCTCCTCTGAGAGCTCTCCTGTGCTGCCTAAACATTCCTCACACGGAGGATCCTGCCTGCGCAGGGGAAGCAAAAATCTCTCTTCCCAGGCACCTTCCCTTGGCCTCTTACTTGTCAGGCTAGCTTCATAGTCTAAGTCCCAATGGCAGAAAGTGCTCTTCAGAGTAAACTGGGATGATCCAATATGATCTTCACATTGGTTATTGTTGAATTGATTCTCACTCTTTCTTCACCAAGCCTGATGCAATGGAAATGACAGTAAACAATGTATTTCAAGTGGTCTTGGGATTTTAATACTGGATTTTGGGGTAATAAGATGTGACCTTGGGCAAATCATGTACCTTCTATGAGTCTCATTTTATCTACAAAATGGGTATTACCTCCCTAACCTGTTTGGCTCAATGGATAGAGCGTCAGCCTGCAAACTGAAGGGTCCCAGGTTCGATTCCAGTCAAGGGCATGTACCGTGGTTGCGGGCACATCCCCAGTAGGGGTTGTGCAGGAGGCAGCTGATCGATGTTTCTCTCTCATCGATGTTTCTAAATCTCTATCCCTCTCCCTTCCTCTCTGTAAAAAAATCAATAAAATATATTTAAAACATAAAATAAAATGAGTATTACCCCAACTATAAATAAAATCCTTCCAGATGTATCTGGTGTTTATGCCAAATAATTCTGTTCTAGACTATCAACCAGTTATTAGTATACAAAGAAAATACTGATTAACCCCCAAAGTAGTTTAGATAGGTTATATACTAAATAACTCCTTGAAAATGAAAGTCCCTGAAGCACAATGGACAAAGAAAAAAAAGTAACTTCTCTAAATTAAAATGAAGACTTAACGAAAGCAAGACAATTCAATGGGATTTGATTGCTGGAAAAGTGCTGATCTTGAATTAGATATCCAAGTTTGTTAATAAAATCACCCAATGAGTTTAACCATCTACAGCTGAAAATAAGAAAAGGTGTATGTCACTCCTGAACCGGTAAATCTTTATTCCCTAGTAGCTGAATTAACACCTAATTCTCACTGGCCATCTTGCAAATTGATTCTTTTAGTGAACACTTGCTGGGCTTTTTTCTTTGTTTTTTATTGTTTTGTTTTGCTTTTGTCTAGAAACCTTCTCTTCTTCTGAGAACAGCACCCCCCATTCCTTTGGGGACCTGCTCCTATCCTCTCTAGATTCCTGGTCTGAGGGCCACTGTCTTACTATGTAACCTTGACTCCCTTGTCATAGCAATTTGACTGTGGTGGGTTTCTGACCTAACCCGACTGTTGTTATTATTTAGGATTTTTCCATGTAGAACTACGAGGGAGAATCCTTTCTTTTCTGATACTAAAGTTAGAAAAATACAGCTTTTAAGTTGTCAGTGAAGGAAAGTGTTCTGCTGAGAAAAATGTAAAAGAGAAAAATGGAAAGACAAGGAATCTTGGCAAGGTTCAAATGTCAGTCCTTAAGATTCCTGGAACTGCTCTTTTCCTTGTAGAAATTTCTTTTACTGTTCTGTTCTTTTTATTCTCAAGGCTAGATTTTCTGCCATAATTAGTTCAACTTGGATTTATGTATTTTACAACCAAAAAGGTCCTGACTGATAAAAGAATTTTCACCATACGGAAGAAAAGTTGGAAAAGGGTGGTTTAGATGATTTTATCATCACTCCTAGAAAAATAAATGCCCAAATACTAGTGGCATCAATGATATAAACTTTACATATTTTGTACAATGATATATCATCTGAGCTACAGTACTTGCTAGGCCAAACAAAGACAAAGTGGTCCTTGCCAATGAAAAACTATATTTTTAAAGTTTTGATTTTGTTATTGTTGTAAAATTGTCATCAAAATGCAACAAGGTTTGAGTCATTTGCAAGAACTTCATGAACTTGATTTTCAGTAACGCATATAAGAAAGAAAAACCCATGTGATGTGATGTGCAAAGCTGGACACCAACATAGACCATATTCTCACAGGACATTGTTAGGGATTAGGGACATGCAGGAAAGGAGCATGTATCTACCCATTATGGAAGGGCAACTGGACCATGTCAAAGAAATGTAATTGAAGGGCAAACTGAAATGGCTAATCTGACCACCTTTCAACTTGACTCTGAGAACATAAGAAATTAAAATTATTATCCACCTACAGGAAAAAATAGGCTCTACCAGCTGGAAGGACTGGGGAAATAGAACTACAAGTCACTTTTCATGAGAGTCACTTGCTAAACTTGAACATCTGGGCCTTGAAAATCTTGTAACATATTAAACAAAAGAGTGCTAAATTCATTATGTTCTCACTTCTTCTCTGTAGTAAACCAGTTTAACAAAGATCATCTTTAAAAATTGTCTAATTATCAGATCAACTATATAAATTGAGGGAAATTAAGTTCCCCAAAATATAAGAAAGATAAAAGAAAAACTCTCTTAAGAAATGTGGAAGAACAAATTCATGGACAAAGGTTCTTAGCCTTTACCACCGCCCGCCCCCCTTGACTGTTTTGTGAATCCTATAGGCTCCTTTCTAAATATCAATAGAGTATCACCATTTCCCCAACTTTCCAAGTGAAATATTCAGAATTCCTTCCTTCCCTTAACCACAAACTCAGATATAAGTTGTCAACAAGTTCTATTACCTCTACCTCCTTCCCCAATGCTTTCACCCTAGTCAAACCTACCTGATCTAAGTTAATGCAAAGTCTTACTAACTATACTGTATGTACTCTACCCCAGCCCCACACTTCAATCCATACATGGCAGAAAATAAATATTCTTTAAAAATTCAAATCATTTTAGCTCACTCCCTGCATAGAATACTCCAATGACTTCACAATTTACTTTGAATAAAATAAAAACATCTTACTATAGTCTATGAGACCCTACATGATCTAAACCAGGAGTGGGCAAACTTTTTGACTCGAGGGCCACAATGGGTTCTTAAACTGGACAGGAGGGCCGGAACAAAAGCATGGATGGAGTGTTTGTGTGAACTAATAAAATTCAAAGTAAACATCATTACATAAAAGGGTAC
>NW_005371219.1:1552757-1563486 GCF_000412655.1 Myotis brandtii
GCGCCCCAACCCCCTGATCCGCCCTGCTCTGTGTGTGACAGGGGACGGTGCCCCAACTCCCCTATCGGCCCCGCTCTGTGCGTGACAGGGGGGAGCTCCCCAACCCCCTGATCGACTCTGCTCTGTGTGTGACAGGGTACGGAGCCCCAACCCCCCTGATAGGCCCTGCTCTGTGCGTCATAGGGGGCAGCGCCCCAACCCCCTGATCGGCCCTGCTCTGTGCGTGACAGGGGGTGGCGCCGCAACCTCCCCATCGACCCTGCCTTGAGTGTGACAGGGGGCGGTGCCCCAACCCCCCAATAGGCCCTACCCTGAGCGTGACTGAGGGTGGCATCGCAACCTCCCGATCCGCCCTGCTCTGTGCATGACGGGGCGGTGCCCCAACTCCCCAATCGGCCCTGCTCTGAGCCTGACCAGGGGCTGCACCTAGGGATTGGGCCTGTCCTCTGCCACCTGGGAGCAGGCCTAAGCCAGCAGGTCGTTATCTCCCGAGGGGTCCCAGACTGCGAGAGGGCACAGGCTGGGCTGGGGGACCCCCTTCCCTCCCCCCCGAGTGCACAAATTTTTGTGCACCGGGCCTCTAGTATATATATAAAAGCCTAAGCAACCATTTCAACCCAACAACTGGGATGATCAGAACAACCAGTTGACCAGTTGCTATGATGTTCACTGACCACCAGGGGGCAGACGCTCAATGCAGGAGCTGCCCCCTGGTGGTCAATGCGCTCCCACAGCCAACCTCCTGTGGCTGGCCAACCTCCCACAATCCCTCCCCCCTATCAGCTGGCCCTTCCCCCCACCCCCATAGGCTTTGATAACCAGCCAGGGGGTGAATGAATGCATGAATTTGTGCACCGGCCCTCTAATATAATAATGATTGCCAACATTTTTATACCCTCTTTAAAAACATGGAAACTGAGACACAGATAGGTTAGGTAATTTGTGCAAAGCCAAATAATTAATTAACGGCAGATCTGTTATTTGAACCTAGGCACTAGAGGCTAGATTTTTTATTTAGAAAGTGTCCTGAACCTGTATTCTTAAATACTATACCATTTCATTTTCACCACTTCCCATGCCCCTGCCTCTCACAACACTGTGCTCCAACTGCATACCTTTTTGTTTCTTAAACATACTGAGCTAGTTCCTAATCTCAAGGACTTGCACCTCCTGTTGCCTTCCCTGGGATATTCTTCCCTCATATCTTTATATTGTTGACTCCTCATTGCTTAGCACTCAGGGCATTATAAGCACTTGTGGCTGCCTATCCAAATCTATCCCCTCTTTTGCCCCTAATGTTTTGGTTATTTAATCTTCTTTGGTCATTCTGATGCTTAAGAAAAGTGACCCAAACCAAAGCACCAGGGGCTGAGTTTATTAGTTTAAGTCTTGGACTTTAGGACCTGTCATGGTAATTTTATTTCCCATAGAGGTGATTCAATTTTCGTCAATAAAATATAATGTGAACTCTGCTGAGAACAAAGATATTTTATGATTTAAAAAAAGAAATATATTGGAAGAAACTGCCTCTTTTTACCTAAAAACTTTGTCTGAGGTGTGTGAAGATGAAATTCCTAGTGATGCTACCATCCTACAAGCAAGGAGGTAGCTCGTCTGCCTGCTGAGATAGGCAAGTAAGAACCAATATTCTCTTACTTCCATTAGCCTCTGATTAACTAGTCCTAGAGCTCTTCTACCTTAAGAAAACTTTTTATGTAAAGTAATAATTTTTTTTACTGTTTAAATGATTTTGTGTTCAGGTTTTCAGACTTGCTGCTAAAAGCAGTCTGACTGATCAACTAAGTCACCTCTCCAGAAAGGCCTTCCTTGACCACCTTAAAAAGGTTATTAACCTCTCGCCATCACTCTCTATCACATTCCCATGCTTAGTTTTCTTCATAGTACCTATCATCTGAAAGTATCTTGAATATGTATTTACATTTGTTTTCTCCCCTGGCCTGGAGACTCTCTAATAAAAGGAATATTCTTCATTTCCTCCATTACTAAGTCACAAGTACCCAGAATACTGTCACACTCCTCCTTTTACAATCTGCGTGACTTTGGGGAAAAAATTTTAATGTTTTTCTTAATTGATTTTAGAGAGAGAGACAGAGAGTAACATCGATGAGAGAGAAACATGGATCAGATGACTCCTGCATGCCTTCTACTGGGGATTGATCCCACAACCCAAACATGTGCCCTGACCAGGAAGCAGCCAGTGACCTCTTGGTACATGGGACCAACACTCAACCAACTGAGCCACATGGGCAAGGGTGAAAATTTTTCTTAATATCTCAGTTAGATTATAAAAATCAAATTAGTTAATTCATTCAAAGTGCTTGAAAAAAATTCCTGACACATAGTTAATGTACAATAAATTATTATTACTATTCTTACACTAGTATAGGCACTCAATAAAAGTCAAATGAATAAAATATTAAGAAATGAATCTCTAATATGTGATATAATCACCCTGTATATTAGAACATGTTAGAAGGACTTATCTTACTAAAAAAAAATGCACACACACAAAAAACAGATTTTTAAGAGGCGAATTAGGGGTAAACAAGGCAGGAGAGGTTTCTATCCCTATAAGCAGCAAAAGAAAACTTCAACTATCCATGAATAGGCCAAACATTTTATTTGGCTAAAAGCTAACCATGTAACAGGTACTCAAATATCTTAAATGACAATTTAACCTCTAAAGAAAGATGCTTTAGAAATGACTACTTTGGACCAAGTTGACAACAAAAAGCATTGATTGATAACGTGAAAATAATGTGAACTTTGAAAGTGACCATGCTATTTTTTTTAAATTTATCTGCCAGAAGCCAATTCCAGCATGTCAGCAGGGCTGAATCATCTGGAGATGGCTGAGGGCATTTCCCCAAACCTGAAAAGGATGTATTAAAATAATTGCTTGCTGCCAGACAGCTCAGGGCATTTCAATCTACATGTTATTGCCTCCTACTGGCCAAACAGCTGAACAGCCGTAGGCAATTCCCCAATCTGACAATGGATTCCGTAGAAACCCTACCCTTTGATGTGTATATCTCTACCTTGCCTCAGGACAATTTGTGTTAATAAAAAGCAAGGGGTCCTCCTGAGACAAGAACTTGGTTTCTTTAGCCAAGCTACTCTGACTCCCTGAATGCCTTTCAAAATTATGTTTTGTCTCTGGACTCTTATTTAATTTATGCACAGCGCCTTCTCCAGATTTCTGAACCCTTCTAGATGCTGGATCAAGACCATCCAGTGCTATTTATCTTTATTTTTGAAAGTATTACAGATATTCTTTTTTCCCCATTGACCCCTTTTAACCTCCACCTCCTCCCACCCCGGCCTTTATCACCCTTTGTCTGTGTCCATTAGTTATGCATATATGCATACAATTTCTTTGGTTGATCTCTTCTCACCCACCCACTCACCCACTGCCTTCCCTCTGTGATTACACAGTCTATTCCATGATGCCATGTCTCTGGATATATTTTGTCCATCAGTTTGCTTTGTTCTTTAGATTCCACATGTGAGTGAGATAATGTGAAATTCATCTTTCTCTGACTGGTTTATTTTGCTTAGCATAATATTCTCCAGGTCCCTCCATGCTATCTCAAAGAATAGGGTGACTGTGTTGTCTTGAATTTTATTTTTTCTGAGGAAAAAAAAAAGACTGGACATCATGAATTGGGTATTCTAGACTCTGTGAATGTCTTCAAAATGTTTGAGGAAAAGATATGCATTATTCATGGCATAAGACTCCTAAAGAGATTATGACTCAAAAGTATTATGTTCTCAAAAATACAATTTTGAGTGCAATTGCAAGTAATAAAATGAAGAGAGAAGTAGAAAGAATACTAAAAAATGTAGCTAAAGATATTTTAATAAAAAAAATACAACTGAAAAGTATCCTTATCTATCTTATTCATTGTCTTAGTCAAACAGTGACAAGAACACAGCAAATAGACAAAAAGTATTGTCAAATGAATGAATGAACAAACGAACATTGGATATAAGAGTAGTAGGCCCAGTAAGACTCATGTCAGGGAGATTAAGCTCCTGAATGAGTTGAGATTTTGGAGGAAAATAAAATACCTAAGTAGCTATGGCTTTATTTGGAGCATGAGAAGGCCATAACTTTGAACTGATGATATAATGATGATATAAAGACAACGTTTTTCAACCTCCATAACTCAGAGTAAACACTATAGGGAGAAATTTAAGTTCAATGAAGCCAAAGACTTTATAGGTCAGCACCTATCTGTCTAAATAAATTTATATCTCCTGACAAAGAATGGAGGAAGAAAATGAGATTTTGCCTAGGGAGGAGGAGACAGGAGGGAGTGAGGAGGATGGATTGGTCTGATATGGTAGAAAGCTTCAATATTTCAGGGATATATTGTGAATAGAAATTATCCTATTCTGTTTGTATTTCCAAATGATCAACTGTTATAAACAAATGAAAATGATAGGCAGACAGATTTTAACTTAATTCAGAATCTTTTCTATAATCCAAGCTTTCCAAGGATGTCCTAGGCTGCCACTGAGAGAACAAGTTTCTCCTTGAAGATTTAAAATAAATGAAAAATTTGTGGGGTTAGTGGTCAAACTACACAATCTTAATATTTTTTCAGGTATGATACTTTTATTCTATGCATGAAATAATTTAACTACCTTGTACTGAATGTATCATTTGGGCGAATGAACATGGAGAATATATTTACAAATGAAACATAGAATAAAACTCAATAGCTTGCAAATAAAAATCTGATGTAGTAATTTTTCCAGCTTTCTAAATCAGTTGAAAAAGTTGTAAGACTTATAAGTACTCCATTATATTAAAAATTCCCAATTTGTCTCTCAATTTTTTATATTAATCTTCTGTGCCCCTTTCCTTTTGCTTCCCAACACACACACACACACACACACACACACACACACACACACACACGCAGACTTAGGTTAAAAAAGAAGGATCTCTGCCCTAGCTGGTTTGGCTCAGTGGGTATAGCCTTGGCCTGTGGACTGAAGGGTCCCAGGTCCGATTCCAATCAAGGGCACATGCTCAGGTTGCAGGGTCGATCCCCAGTAGAAGGTGTGCAGGAGGAAGCCGATCAATGATTCTCATCATTGATGTTTCTATCTCTCTCTCTCCCTCTCCCTTCCTCTCTGAAATCAATAAAACATATTAAAAATAAAAAAGAAGGATCTCTTATCCTTTGAGACAACATGGAGGGACCTGGAGATTATTATGCGAAACAAAATAAGCTAGTCAGAGAAAGACAAATATCACATGATCTCACTTATATGTGGAATCTAATGAACAAAATAAACTGATGAATAAAATAGAACCAGAGGCATAGAAACATATAACAGACTAATGAATCTCACAAAAAAGGGAGTGAGGAGGGACAGGAAGAGATTAACCAAATAATTTATATGCATATATGCATTTTCCATGGATACATACAATAAGGTGGTGGCCTGGAGCTGGATGGGAACTGGGTGGAGGGGGGCAATGGGGGAAGAAGAAAAGGGGACATCTGTAATATTCTCAACAATAAAGATTAAAAAAACAAAAACCAGGCTAAAGTATGCTGCTGGAATATCTCCTCTTGATATACAAGGAAGAAATAGAAGATTTGGAAAAGAGTAATTTGGTATTTTTTTAAAAATATATATTTATTGATTTCAGAGAGGAAGGGAGAGGGAAAGAGAGATAGAAACATCAATGAGAGAAAATCATTGATAGGCTGCCTCCTGCACATCCTCCACTGGGGATCAAGTCCACAACCCAGGCACATGCCCTTGACCTGAATCGAACCTGGGATCCTTCAGTCTACAGGCTGACGTTCTATTCACTGAGCCAAACCAGCTAAGATGAGTAATTTAGTAATCGAACTTCCTTTCAAAAGCTAAGATTCCATGCTACTACTCCTGTCAATAGAAAAGGACCCCATGTGCCTGAAGTAAACTCTTTGTCACAAGCAAGAGATCATGAATTTCCTTTGTTGTGGGAATCCACAGGACCTAATATTATCTATCCCTCTATGAAGGTAACTGGTATTCAACAAATGTTGACTGTCAAATGCATAATTTCCTGAAAATCTGCCAGAAAGTGCTTTAGAGGAATTTGTCTCTATTTTGGCTTCCTCATTTTTGAAGGTTCCAATGGGCTTTTATAAAGGGACATAAAATAATAAGTAAAGCTATATATTAATAATCATGCTATAACTGAATCTCATAGGATTAGAACTGTCCTACTTCATTTAGATTACTGTTAATGACTTGACTTTCCTTTCTAATTTCCTTAATTACAGTTCCATATATAACACATTCATCAGTTGTGGTCATCTTTTCCCCTTCTGGTCTAGGTAAGATTGGACAATTTCCAGTCCACATCCTGTTGAAAGTCTAATGAAAGCCTTAAGAAGGAGGTAGGTGGGGGTGTATGTTTGGGGTGGGCAGGGTAGGTCTTAATGTGATGGCCTAACTCCAAACTCTTACTCCTGCTAGATAAGTTCATTGTATGGTTCATCTCATGGTTTCCACAAACTGTCAAGTTATACACAATATCTATCAACTGAGTAATTCAGCTCTTTTACTTGATTTCCACCAAAAACAAAACAAAGAAACTAAAAGAACAGTTCAAAACTTCTTTTATGTATGGCAGACCTCACAGAAGTTTTTGGAATAACAGAGAGAGTTTATATCATAGCACAACACACACGCAACTCAAATCTGAGTATTAGACATCCCTCTTCTTCAAATGTCCCTTTCCACTAACTGGGTCCAGTTCCCAAGAAGTTCTACAGGTGTCCTTCTGTTCTCCTTCACCCACAAATTCCTTCTTATTTCTTCAGATTGGCTGCCTTCTTATTTCTTAAGATCAGAGCGGTATGGTAATGTTAACATTTATTAGAAATCCAGCAAAAAAAAAAAGTCTTAGTCATCTTTGATATTTCCTTTGATTGAATCCCCTATAATGAGATTGTCCCCAAATCTAGCTTTTAAAAAAAATCTCATCTGAGGCTATTTTTCCATTGATTTTAGAGAGAGTGGAAGAGAGAGGGAAAGACAGAAACATTGGTGGCCTCCTGCATGCGCCCTGACCAGGTCTGGGCCAGGGAGGAGCCTGAAACCTAGGTAGGTGCCCTTGACTGGAATCAAACTTGATCGAACCTGGGGCCCTTTGGTCTACAGTTCAAGGCTCTATCCATTGAGCCAAATAGGCTAGGGATAGCTTTTTCTTTTAAACATTATTCAGAATAAATTCCTTATCTTTTCTGCTGCCTGTTCTCTAGCCCAAATCCATGAATCTACGACAGCTTTACTCTGTGTCCTCTGCAATCCACTGCCTGACCAAATGCATGAAAACACATTTTCTCAGATCGCATCTTTGCTTAAAAACTTTCTAGCAATCCCTAACTTCTCAGCCAGATGTTTGAATGGCCTTTTATACCTAGACCTGCTCTGTATCTTTCCAAGTTAATTTCCTGATACAGACCTCACAACTCACACAAAACCTCATCCCTGCCTGTACCATGTTGCTTTTGCTCTTGATATATTCATGGTCTAAGGCAGTCCCCTTTATCTCCTTTTTAAAATTCAAATCCTACCCAGAAACCAAACTAAAATGTGACTGACTCCAAAAACTATACACTTTAGTCACTAAACAATACCACCTTCAGTCCTATAATACACATCCCCTGAGAATCTATAACCTTCTTATTGACTAAATGTTTGCATCCCTCAAAAGTCATATGTTGAAACTCTAACCCCAAGTGTGGCTGTTTGTGAATACAGGGCCTCTAAGGAAGTAATTAAGATTAAATGAGCTCAGAAGGATGGGCTTAGATGCAACAGAATCGGTGTCCTTAAAGAAGAGACACCAGAGAGCTCTCCCTCTCACCCCACTCGCATACACTGAAGAAAGGCTATGTGGGAACACAGTGAAAGAAAGCCAACTGAAAGCCAGGAAGAGAATCCTTACAAGAAACCAAATCAGCTGGAACCTTGATCTTGGGCTTCTAGTCTCGAGAACTGTGAGAAAATAAATTTCTGTGGTTTAATGCCCAGTCTGGCATTTTGCTATGGCAATCGGAGTGTATTAATACACTTCTGATACCTGAAGCTCCCCAGGTCTAAGGCTTATATAACTCTTGTAACCCCAATTAGTCCAATGCACAACAGGGTATATGCCACAGGGGGAAAATGTGTGTCAAATGAAAAGCATAGGAAACAAAAGACCACAGTCCATTTTAATACATAATCAAATGCAGAACCTCAGCATATTCGAAGAGAAAAAACAATTATTTTTCTGTCAAGCTATATGTATACATACCCAGCCCCAAGCTGAAACTTTAAATAGGAAGAAAAATTGGGTAGGTAATGACAAAATATTCAGTGTTATTGTACATTCTAAACAGTTATTAAAATTATATTAATAAAGGAATGATTCATAATTTGGACAAGAGTAAGCTGAATATTGAAGCAGCAGTAGCTTCCTACAAGCATTCTTCTTGATATCTATACTTTTTTACATAGTAGATAACAGAATCTACAAAGAAATATTTATAGCCACACAGCACAGCGCAGAGTAGGACCAAAGCCCAAAGCCCTATATGTCAGTGCTGTGGGCTCCCTCTCTGCAACTTAGGACAGTGGGTAACTCTGAAACTCACCCAGGTCTCCTGAGCTGTGCTCTCACTGCTGCTCTGATGGCCAGAGTAAGGAAACAAGATAAGTCCAGACCCCTTTGAAAGCCTCTCAGGACAGCTTTCACTTTGGTAAGAATATCTGAAGGGCATACACTTTGGCACACTTGTGGAAAAAGTGTCCATAGTCTACTGGTGTGAGCCATTGCACAGCCTATTCCATGGACATCAGGTTCAAATTTATTCATCAGTGTCCCCAGTGCCTAATTTACAGTAGAAACCCAGTAAATTATCGTTTCCTACATCAACAGCACAGTACCCATTAGACAGTTGCACACAGGATATCTGCACTTGCCTAGAAAACTCTTTTCAACACTGGAGACCATGACAATCTGAAATTAGGATCTCACTGAAGACATTTCATTGGGCAGATCTAGTTTTGCTATAAAGAAACTACCTCCCATATGTATCTGAAACTTATTTATTCCTCCCCCAAATTGCTGGCTGGCTATCGCATAGTCATGACTGGGATGTGGAACAGATCTTGCTCATAGACACTCTCCTGAAGCATGGATGGTAAATGATTACAAGGTTGTCGAATGGGAGAAGAGTGACAGATCATCCTCGAGTTCAACTCCATTGTAGAGATGTGAAAACTAAAACCTGGAGACGTCAAATAACTCACCCAAAGTCACCCAGGTAAGTGAGTGCCTTTCACTTATACAATAATTTCCTTTTTCGTATGAACTCGATCTTAGCCTGCCTCCTCCCCCTTTCTAGCCCTAGCCCTTGTTTCACTAGACCCCGTTCTTCGTTGTCAACTACAAGGGAGGTGACATAACCCAGGCAGCTATCTTCCTGAGAGCAGATTCTCACCGGAAAACTGGCACTCGGTGCCTTGGCAGAGAATGTGCTAAAGCTGGAAAGGAGAAGTGGCCACCATCTGGACAGTGTGACGCTTGGTGCCAAATGGGCCCCAGCCATGAGGAAGGAGGAGAAAGGAAGGTGTCACCCAACTGCTCACATTTATTTTCACTTTGAGGGGATTTGTTACTAACCATGCCGTTTGAGTGGAAGCTGCTGTAGGTGGTTCTGATGGCTGACAAACATGTAGGCAAGGATAAAACAAGGTGAGTGGTAGCCAGGCAATTTGCAATGATTTGTGAGCCAGACATAGTTTGATTACTATGTATGAAAGGAAGAAAAGGATGCATTTTTGATGGGTAAAACTGTATTTATCACTTACTCTTCTCTCCTTTTTCAGAAGAGTAGTAAGCATAAGGATTTCCCTGACATCCCTAGAAAAAGATCTTATATTTAATAATACCCACTGACTTGCTAAGTTATAATCACAGTAATATTTTCCTATGCTACAGCTGTGTCTCACCTATGAAAACCATACTTAGGTACATAATGATTTTCAGTGGTCAATTAGCAGCATCAAAGTGGCTACAGATGTATTCTTCTTAGTGATTCTGGTTTTCTATGTACATGCTGCTTTCGGCAAGAGTTTTCAAGTAATGGGTATTTTAATTATTATAGTCCATGTTGATTATGAAGGTGACTCTAGTGAACAACACCACATTGGAGGCATAAGTGTTTTAAAGTGTCTTCCCCATTGTAGCCATTGCACTACATTTTTGATAATGTATCCACAATACATCATCTCTATTGTCTGGCATTTGAGAGTTTGTAAAACACATTCACATACATGGTGTCATTTTAATTTTGACAGTAATATTCTGATGTTTATATTCCTAAATTATAGAAATACTAAAAGGCTTATCAAATAGAACTCCTTCACTAAGAAGCTCTGTGGCAGGTGGAGCCACAACTCTTGAATCAGATGGACCCAAATTTGGATCTCAAAACCTTCTGTGGCCCAGAGCAAATTAGTGAACATCTCTAAGCTTCAATGATAGCAATTCCTGCCTCTAAGACTTATGTGCATTCAAATAAAATAATAGTGGGAAGATCCTGGGCACAGTGTAGGGGCACCTGTCCATGTCCTTTCCCTTCTCAACCAACTCCAGGCCTCATGTTTTTATTATTATTATTATTATTATTATTATTAT
>NW_005371219.1:1564001-1576422 GCF_000412655.1 Myotis brandtii
GAGGGGCAGCAGGCAGTTGGCCAGCTGGGCTCACCCCCTGTTTGAACTCCCAGTCAAGGGGAAAATTTGCATATTAGCCTTTTATTATATAGGGTGCCTCTCTCTTCCTCTTTTTTGTTCTCTTTATGACAAGTGAGATACATTCTGAGACATCTGTGTAAGATTAGAAGAATAAAACCTTTGGCCGTGGAACACAGCCATGAGAAACAGCAGATATAAGGAGAAAAATGTTATGCTCCAAAACTGAGCTAACCAACCCAATCAACACTATTATTAATGGTATAAAATTGGGATTATACATCAATATTTAATATATTAAAGCTTTTATCTCCTAATCTTAATATGGTGACTTTCCTTTTATTTTTTTAAAGAGCTTTTAGTCCCACATCATAAGTAACCAAAAATTAATATTTCTTCTCTCGGTTTTGCAGTGATTTAAATTCATATTCAGTAAAAAGCAGGTGACTCATAACCAAAATGCTGAAGTCTAATAAGCTGCTTCTGAAATGATTTTATTTGTCACTGCAGTAATATAAAATCTAATGACCAAGCCAAAACACTGCATCTGGTACAGCTGATCCATGCAAAGTCTGTTCAAGCTGGAATGATGGCTGCAAGGCAAAATCCTTAGTGCCTGGAATATCCTTTTGGTTCATCAGGATTCAACCTCTGTGAAATAAACTCTGATGCCTTTCGTAGCTAATTCTCCAGTCAAGGAGAAGTCTCTGCATCCCTGCTAATAGGAACCTATTTGTTACACTGGGTCTTTCTTTGAACACAATCAAGGCTGGATGACCACATAATTTCATTACTGCTCAGTAGAACTTAAGTAGGACTTACAAACTGTAGGCAGAGAGATTTCCTCCTGTTTGGGGTGGGGGGAGGGGTGCTCCTGCCCATGCCTCATGTTTCTTTCCATACAGAACACGGTACACTAACTTAACTCTCCTACCCTCTCTTCTCCCCAACATTCCATCCTTTCAAGTGCAGGTGCGGCCCTGCTCCTCCCACTTCCTCATCAAGACAAGGCTGCCCCCAGGAGCCTGTAATCTGGCAACCCAAGGCACCGGGGACATAGGAAATTGTTTTATAAATCCCAAAGCATATGATGCATCCAGATAGGACAGGCAAAAATTGGCATTTAATCATGTGACTACAGCTTTTTAACCAAAGTTTACAATATTCTTTATAGTGATAGTAGAGTCAGTATTTAACTTTTGAAGGATAAAACAATTCAATGTTTAATATATTTTCTTATGTATTTTATTGAATAAACCCTCTTACTCCAACAGCAAAATAGAAAATCCTGATAAGAAAGGAGCTAGTAATGAAACTATGTTTAATTTTAAAAGTGTATTAACAATATAATCTTGCTAACCATGTACAATCTAATTACATACACTATAAATTACATAAATTTATATTATATAGAAAATATTAATAATTATATATTAGATTTGATATGATATATATATATGGGGGGAGAGAGAGAGAGAGAGATGAATGTTTGCATTCCCTCAAATTCATATGTTGAAGCCCCACCCCCCAGTGTGGTTGCATTTGGAGATGGGGCTTCTATGGAAGTAAATACAGTAAAATGAGTTCATGAGGGTGGGGCCTTAATAGAATAAAATGATTGTCCAGGTAAGAGGAGATGTCAGAGAGCTCTCTCTCTCTCTGCCCATGTACAGAGGAAAGCCCATGTATGTTCACAGAGATATGGAGAAATAAATTTCTGTTGTTTAAGCCACCTAGTTTGTGTATGGCAGCCTGAGCAGACAAATACACTGCCCTACCTTCATAATTGCAATAAAAGAAAATATGTATTAACTGCACTAATAAAATATAGCTTTGTTGTACCTAGGTATGGCCTATCATTACTTTTCTGCCTTAGGTGTACCTGCCTAGAACTTGCTGTTGAGCCTTTGTCTTTTATTCCTGGAGAACACAAACTCTAAAATGGTTGCCATTTTTGGGATTTTGTTTCATTTTGTGTGAACTTAAGGCATCCCTGAAATAGAGCAGTATTGAACCACAGCAGTATAGATACTTGCTGGACAAAGGAACATTAAATAAATGAATTTTAAAGTGATATTAAGTCAATTTCCTGTTATTTGACTATCTCTTTCTCTAGTTAGGCTTAAATGACAAGATTTTTCCAAAGCAAAAATTCAGGGGAAAAAAGCATTTTATGTGTTTTCTCATTTGTAGTCATGAGACACAGCAAGAATATGAAACTTGCTTCTCTTAGTGTTCAAAATAGAGTGTACCACCTGGCATACTGAAGTGGGGAATCAACCAGGGGGAAAAAAAGAGCAAAAGGAAAGCATGAACATTTCATGAGCAAACACGAAAGCTATTGCAATCTAAAGTTATTTTTATAATGCATCATATGCTAGATAGCGTGGGAAATAAGAAGACAAAAACACACCATGTCTTGCTATTTTGGAGGGAAGAGCAGTTGCATTTGCTCCTAGAGTTGTCAAATGTGTTCTCCTGTTACATGGATCCATACTAGCCAGCTAGAAACTGTGGGCTGACAGTTCTATTGATAGACCTGAGCAACACAGAGCAGTCTGTCAAGTTTCACATTTACATCTTAGACTCTAATCTGTTTTTTCTTTCCTTCATGAAACCAAATCTGTAGCAATGAAATAACCGGTCTACATGGCACTTTAATATTCCAAGCATTGATCTATATATAGCCAGAAAGGGAAAGGGAATTAGAAATGACCTGCTTGAGCCAGTGCAGGGAGACGTTACATGAGTCAATGCTTCATCATTACTTTAAGGAGGTACCGCTGAATCTGCTTCATTCCTGAGTCCATCCTTCGGTGACATGCTTTGTCTTTGATTCCTGGAGGACACAGACTCTAAAATGGTTGTTGTTATCTGGGATTTTGTTTCATTTTCTGTGAACTTAAGGCATCCCCAAAATAGAGTCTGTTTTTAACTGTGGGGCAACATGGTCACATGTGCAAAGTCTTAGATAAATCAGGCTTTGAAAGATAAGAAGAGGCTAAAGGAAAATGACTTTCCAGATCCTCATCCATTTGAGTGTTTTTGAGCTGAGGCCTACAGGTTGAGAATGTTTTGTCTAGGAGGTGATTTAAGAAACCATAACAAGGAATTGCCTCTTTGAATTTTTACTTTACTACATCAGATCTATAGCTTGCATATATGAGGAAGTTATGGCAGGGTCTAAAAAGCATAGAAGTTAGTTTTACAAGACCCGAGTCCAGTTCCTGGATTTGCCTCTTACTAGCTACTACCAGTCATAAAAATCCCTGAGCCTAGATTTTCACATTTATATAATGGTAATAAAAACATCATTCTTTGATTATGAGATGCACATTTTTTTTCCATTTTAGAAACTGAAATTGATATGCAAAGATACAAGATCAGTGCACAAAATATATTTCCACATACAATCAATAAAATAGAAAATTAAATTTATAAAATAGTACAATTTTTGCAACTTTATTGGGGAATGATTGACAAATAAAAATTACATATATTTAAGATATACCACATAATGATTTGATATACATTATAAGATGATTATCATAATCAAACTAATTAACACATCTGTCACTTCACACAGTTAACTTTTTTTATGAGTGGTAAAAACACAAGGTCTACTTGCTTAGCAAATTTCAAGTACATATTATAATGTCATTAACAATCATAACCATTATCATGATGTACATGAAATTTCCAGAATTTATTCATATTAAATGGAAAGACTCAGTACTATACAAATTAAAATATAGGTTTAGCGATAGTCCAATTAAAATTCCAAAAAAAGAGTGATAAAATTATTCTAAATTTTCCTATTAGAAAACACCAAAAAAATCTAAGAAATTTTGCAACAGAAAACTAATAATAAGAGAATTTTCCATGCTAGATATTAAAACATTTATAAAACTACAATTAATCATATGGTGTTACTAGGCCCAAAAATTAATGAATAGATCTTCAGAACAAATAGCTTTAAGAAAGCATTAAAATATACAATAACAACAAAAATTCAACACAGTTAAGTTATTGGAAGGGCAAACCCATGGATTAATGGATAAGAATAAAGAGTCCAGAAATAGATCCACACATATAAGGACAATGATTTTCTAACAAGGCACAAGTCATATCAATAGAATCAATTTTTAAAAATTAAGCTTATAAGTGTGTAGGTACTAGAGCTATAGGGTGGGAGTAGAGTCAAAGAAAGGAAAGAGATTATGGAAGATGAGGGAGCGCCCACCTGATTAGTAAGGTATGGAGAAAGCCGGAGGAAAGCTTCTCAATGGACCAATCCATCTGAGGCATTAAAATGTCACTGGAGAAAATTATTTTTACTTGAACTTCTCTCAAAGAGGGACTACAATATTATATTTAATAGGGACATAAATTTGATGGCTTCTTGAGTTGGGGAAAAGTGAGACATTCTTCCCACAGCCCAGGCTCAGTCCTTGTAGTAACAGAGCTGCTTTCTAAGAAGCAAGACTCTGAGACCTCCAGAGCTCATGCTCTGCTGAGTGAGGTGTGCCGGTCTGGGGCCAAAGCAGAACTGTATGCACCAGCAGAAGCAACGCTGAGCTGGCACCGGCCCTTCCTTCCTCTGGAACCATTAGCCAAACATCCAGCCTGCGTGGGGTGCTCCACTCTTGGCCTCCATTAGGAATGGAAATTATCTGCTGAGACCCCAGGGGGTGGGGAGTGGGTTAGGCTATCTGAAGAGAGGAGTGGGAAGATGATAGATTCTGTGAGAAAAGTGGCACCAATAGGTACTGAAGATAGCAACTGTACAAGGGGCTGATAGAAGGAGAAACAATGGAAAGACAAAGTGACTAGACTTCTCTATGAGGTCATCCATTACTTCCCTACCTTTTCCGTATTGTCTTCCATTTTGCCAATTCTTCCTGCTGACTCCCTTTGAAACTGTCTTTCTCCCTTCCCTCTTTCTCCTTCCTCTTCCCCACTCTACCTTGCCTTTGGCCTTTATCTTAGCTCTACATTCCCCTGCAGCACTGCTTTGCTGAGCTCTGCAGTTCATCTTATTTGATCTTATTAGAAGGATATTATGCTTGCAGTTGCCATGAGGGGAGGAGGGGAAGGGATGATATAAAAATTACAATTTCAATGACCAAAAAAAATGGAGTCTAAGTTATTCAAATCTATTTCCCTTTACACATATATATATTTTTTTCTCATATTTTGCTCTAGAGAACTACAATTGGTGCCTTTCACAGACTTTCTTTCACTTATCATAGGCACTTCAGTCCATCTGGTACAAAAAAATATCAAGCACTTTTCTTTAAATACACTTACTTCAAAGTAAGACATTTCCCAGGAATAATGACTTATAGTTAATGACCTATAGCATGCTTTGGTCCATCAACTCCTCCCAGCTGGTTAAATGTTCCCTCAGGAAATGCCCAGTGTCACAATCATTATTGACTAATTATTCCAGCTTTCCAGGATGCTTCTGTGTTTTTGTGACATCACACCTCCAACATCTGTGTTTGGCTATCCACTAACCAAATGCTGTTGTCACATTTCAGATCCTTCTAGACCAGCGGTTCTCAACCCGTGGGTCACGACCCCTTTTGCAGTTGAATGCCCCTTCCACAGGGGTCGCCTAAGACCACCCTGCATATCAGATATTTACATTACTATTCATAACAGTAGCAACACTACAGTTATGAAGTAGCAACGAAAATAATTTTATGGTTGGGTCACAACATGAGGAACTGTATTTAAAGGGCCAGAAGGTTGAGAACCACTGTCTAGACCAGTGATGGCGAACCTATGACAACGGTTCGCCATCACTGGTCTAGACTAATATTGAGTGATTCTCTAGTTTATTTTCACACAATTACAAACAAACAAAGAAAAAGGGATGAAAATATATATTAAAGTGCAATTTTCCACACACTGAAGACTTTATCTCTACTAAGCAAGTTAATTAACCTCTTTTGAGCTATATCTCCTCAACTCTAAAATGAGAATAATAATAAAAACTGTTATCATTGGAATCTTGTCAGAATTAAAAGACAATACAGCCCTGGCCAGTGTGGCTCAATTGGTTGGAGCATCTTCCAGTACACCAAAAGGTTGAGGGTTCAATTCTCAATCAGGGTACATGCCCAGGTTGCAAGTTCAATCCCCAGTCAGGGCTTGTGCAACTGATCAATATTTCTCTCTCACATCAATGTTTCTCTCTCACCCTTCCTCTTTCTAAAACATTAATTTTTAAAAAAAGACACTACAGAGGAAGCATAAAGGACAGCATATGACAGATAATATTCAGTAAATGGTAACTGTTATTTACCATTTTTCTTGGTACAAAAGCAGAAGGCCCACAACATGGGTATAGAAAATTTTCTACCATTTATATGCTCACATCCATTCCAATATTTTGGGCTCTTAAAAAAAAATCCAAAAGAGATTTATACAGCACTCACAGATTCTAGTTCTTAGTGGGAATATAAGAAAGAAAGAGAAGAATATCAGGACAGAGCTCTTTCTTTGCACACTTATTTTTTGACGGTAAAAGTGTCTAGCCAGCTGAGTTTTACATCCTCTATGCAATCAACACATTTCATCTAATTACAGCCTTTAAAAACTTGTGTTTATGGATTATGCCATGTTATTATCCAAAAGCTGTTGGGACATAAGATGCTAATATTGCCCCATTTAATAGAAATAGGAAAAAGAAACCAAGACTTGACTTCCCTGAGCTCAGACTGCAGTGACTAATGCTCATTCAGTGCTGTTATATGACCTTGTTCTCATTTCAGTTACATGGTGGTCCATAAGCCACCAGAGCTTCCCAAGTAAGCATTCTAGTAGGAAGTCTCTGAACCCCCAGCCCCATGTGCATACTAAAATGCATTGAAAGTGAAGGAGAATAGGAAATAGAGTAGGGGGTTTATACTTCCATCAAGCTATTGCTTTTTTCTTTTTCATCAACAGCCATCAAATGTGGCCACTAAAAGTGATGAGTGACCCAAATGAGAAATAATGAGGTCGAGGTTCTGATAAGCTTTCAGACACTGAACTCAGATCAAAGAATTAAGATTGCACAGTCATGAGTGGGTGCCTGAAAACCTGACGGGAAGGGCAGCAGCATGGAAGCCAGAGTGGACGCTGGATGGGTGCTTCTGGAGTGGCCATGGCCCTGTGGAGACTGCGGCCTTGAGAAGGACAGGGTCCTTCAGAGCTGGAGAGCTGTCACGTCTGCACACCCTCCTCATATCCCTCTCTAGTGTCATCCATTTCACCTCCCTGAACTCTGGTAGGAGAAATAATAACCTAGAAACTGAAATGTAAGATTCAAGCATGCCTCATCTAATGGGATCTCTTAGGTGAACCATTCTAAGTCAATGGCCTGAGCATTATTTTTAATTTTCAAAATCTTATTACAGCCTTTAATAGGATTCTTTTGTGGAGAAAAATGATTCTGTGCTTTTAAGTTCAAGATCCTTGCTGCTAGCTGAAGTCACATAAGTGTAGTAAGTTATAAATGTGAAAATGTGGAAGTAATAGACTTCTGATAGAACCACAGAGCTGTATATATTTTTTAAATCTTGGGAGCAAAAATATACAGCTCCCAGTTGTTATAAATAAAATCACAATAATTTACCCTTAGGATATCATTTCAACATTTTTAAGCCAATGCATTGAAGGAAAACCCATTATGAAATTTTTATGTGTTAATAACTTAAAATAGTGGCATTATTAGTTTCACTGAAATGTTTGAATATAGCCTTTCCTTTAGAATTTACTCCATATCTAAATATCAGGTAGGGTCACAAAAGAATTATTTTATAGCAAAAGTCTTGATTCCCATTTCAGTTTCTATGTGGAACTCCTGATGACTTGAAAGAAAGTGCAAATGAAATGAGAAAATGAGGTTTTGTCCCAATTTTGGCAGGAGAATTGTGCTGTATGAAATTTCAAACAGTGAAAAGCATATAATTTACTACTGTAAGAATTTGGAAAATTGGGATCTAACTTACTTGCTTTAGACGCTAAAGTTTAGAGAGAAAAGAGACCTCAGGAGAGTATGCTGTCATTGAGATTTCTGCATTGTTTATCACAGTGATTTCATTGTTAGCCTTGCCATGCTAAACATGCCCTTACCTGAGAGATACTGGCCTAGGAACAAACTCACTTCCTATAAAGTGATGCAGCTGTTTGCTGCACAGAGGAGCTCATACGGATTCTAGAAGCAGGAGTAGGGTTTATTCGATATGCTGGCAGAAAAGAACCTTTCATTTAGCTGCTCACATCACATAATGAGATTTATAAAAAACAAAAAAAACAATGGTGGCACCAGAAACTGTCAAGATAAAAACAAAGGAATGCAGATTTCATTTTACATCCAGGCAGGCCATCACCTCACTGCAATAGGCCCAATAAAACCAGACTGGTTATACATAGCAACATATGAATTTTGACAATTGATCAGTCTTATGGCCCATGAAACTCAGCCTTTTCCATCTAATAATATATCAATAGATAATCTATGTGAAAAAAAATTATTTGCTTCTCTCTCATTAAGAAGAAAAGACTTTGTATTCTCTACTCCAGTAGCAGCTTTATTCAAGACATTTTTTTTGTTTGTTTAATCAAAGCATGGCCAGAGGAATGATACTAGAAGAGTATGCGTTCTGGGTCATACAATGCAGTCATGAAAATAAGCCAATGCTGTTTCTAATTTTGATCCTGTCCAATTGAGGCCATCCCCTTTGGATGACCACACAAACTATCTCTCCAGGGTGTGAAATTTAGTAACTTTAACCAGATTTTTCAAATCACTGGGCTCTAGCTCCCTAGATAGCACTGTGCATTGTGCAGAATTTATATTCAGGGCTTAGATGAAGAAGCAGGCACCTCTCTAAACAAACGGAAAAGGTCACAAGAGTTGCTTTTCTTGGCCCTAATGCAGAACTGCGAGGACCAGATGCCAACTTGTGGGCCGACCTTTGTGAACCTAGACCTGCTTATTCCTAAGCTGTGCCAGGAGGCCCCTGAAACAAAAAGTTGGAAGCTTTCTAAATGGAAGACTGTGTCCTGACTGGCAGAAATATGCTGGCAGAGTCAAACGGCTGAAGCCGTATCTTATCTGCTCTCAAAAGGAGTGACTTACCATTTATGAGAGATGCTGATTAACTCCCTGCCCAGTAATGTAAGAATTAAAGCAGAACTGCAAAAATGTATAAAGAGATACAAAGTACTTTGTTTTGAGGACATTTGAAAACATTAACCTTTACAAAGAGAGAGAGAGAAAAGAGAGAGAGAGAGAGAGAGAGAGAGAGAGAGAGAGAGAGATTGCTTGACTGTGAAGGCCTGGGAACTTGTTACAAAAATTTACTCTGGAAAATCAGTCACTTTGAAAATAGAGCCCTTTCTAAAATCAGCTTACATTCTACGTCTCTGGGCCAATTTAGATTTCATCTTTACCATGACTGAGACCATGACTTTGATTTTGGCTATGAAATTTTTGCTTAACATCAAAATGCAAAGGATGTGAATGGGCACAACAGTATAGGATTTTATACTAAAGTTTAAAGCCTTGAACAAAATCCTGGCCCATGCAGGAGAAGAAAGTCCTAAATTGATCAATTATTTAAGGATTTTGTCAAAATGGTAAGAAGGAAGGTAGGAAGGATAGGAAGAAAGGGAGAGATAGTAACTCAAAAAGTGATATCCCAAAATTTAGAACAAATATTTTACGAAGAACAAAACCAAAAGTAAAAGTAATTTGAATTCAAAAACTTTATACCAAAGAGTCACATTCAACAATCGCCTTCATTCATCTTAGTCATTTTCAAGCTTTTCTCACTTGGAGCTCCTCAGAGATTTAAGCCCTAACACTCTAGAATATCCTAGGGTACTAATGAGTGAATTAACTTTTCTCCTTGACATCCCCAATACTAATTACGTACTGTCCTTGGGAGAACCAATAAATAGTGACTCAAGTAATTT
This sequence comes from Myotis brandtii, assembly GCF_000412655.1. Taxonomy (NCBI): domain Eukaryota; kingdom Metazoa; phylum Chordata; class Mammalia; order Chiroptera; family Vespertilionidae; genus Myotis; species Myotis brandtii. The sequence continues at coordinate 1,573,995 of NW_005371219.1, forward strand.
TCTGTTTCTGTGGATCAAATGAGAAACACCATCTAAGTAAATAATTTTCTAAAAAGTTCTTAATAAACACACACATTCTTTCTGTCCCTCCTCTCTCCCCAACCCCCCACTCTCAGTCCCCACCTTTCTCTTTTTCTCTAACTCTTCCCTCTATTATAATGAACCTAAATAATCCACACTAACAACCCAAGGACTCAGAAGCGCTCTATCCCTATAACTTCTCCCCTTAAAGGTTGCCTCTTCTCAGACACCGTTTCTGACCTCTACCAGGCTGTTCTAAGTGCTCTCTGTGTGCTTTCATCTCCCAGAGTACTCTTTGCCTCCTTCTATTTTTACCACTCATCATGGCATTCTAATCAATGTGAATTTGTCTCTTTTCTTCCTTCCTTGAGTTCAGGAAAAATGTCTTCATTTTAAAAATTCCCAATGACTGATATAGTTTCTAAAATAATAGGTGGTCTATCGGTGTCCAGTGTTTGATTTAAAACAATTATCCTATATAATAAAACCCTAATATGCAAATCAACTGAACTGTGGAACGACCAGTGGAATGACCAGTCGCTATGATGCATCTTTCCCCCGAGAGGAAGACGACCGGCTGCAGCGATCAGGGGATGGGGCCAGTGAGTGGGCAGCGCCAGGCTGCCAGCCAAGGAGGGTGCCAACAAGGAGCCCCCCCAATCGCCCCACCCACTGGTCGCCCCACACATCGGTCCTGATTGCCAGCCCGGCCTAGGGACCCTACCCTATATATTGGGAACAGTCTCTTACATTTAAAAATTAAAACCTGGCAAGGCTACTTTAACAATGATAAAACAGGATGATGCAGCGATGACATGCATGGACTCTGGCTTGCACATTTTGTGGTCAGCCCTGATTCTGACACTTAGAACTGTGTGACAAAGCCAATAACTTAACTTCTCTCTGCTTCAGTTTCCCCATAAGATGGGGAAAATGGTATCACTGCCTCAGAAGGATCATGTTATGTACTACTTTTTATAATCAGGGCAAAAAAATGTAGCTTCCCATACAACAGCAAGATGCCTTTCACCTGTATGAAAAGAAGTATCACTGGTGCATGCAGCATCCCAGATTGCGAGAGGGATGTCTGACTGCTAGTTTAGGCCAGGTCCCCAGGCCCCGCCCCCCCCCAATGCATGAATTTCATGCACTGGGCCTCAAATATATATATAAAATACCAGCCTAAAATTATGTTAATGGAAGCAGAAGCCATAATCTTGTTTGATATTCCAAACATTTTTGTCTAACATTGTCAAACATTTTGTCTTTATTGTCTATCAAAATGATGGTCCAACTCTATTACACCAAATCTCAGGATTCCTTGAGAAGATGTATTCTGATTTATACACATATTTGCTCAGTTAATATTGAATGAGTGAATGAATGAATGAATGACCAACTGAGTCAATGAATGAAACATATAGAAGGAAATATAAAAAATAGTATATTGGATTGTAGGTATTTGAAATCCTTTTTAGAAAACATCTTTGTTTTATATTTTTATAGTTTAACTAGAGGCCTGGTGCACGAATTCATGTACAGGGGCAGGGGGACTGCGGGAGGTTGGCCAGCAGTCCCCAATCTAGTTGTGTAGATGTGCTGAGGTAGCAGCAAACAAAGACCACAGACAGAGTGCCCCTAAATGGTCTGAACACCAGCTACGCTCTGAGGTGGAAATACAGCTCTACTTCACTGCCTGCACTCAGGCAGCCTCACTCTCCCCAGGGTGGAGTTGCTGACAGACAGGTTGTCTCTCCTACCTCAGCCCCACATTTTCTCAGGGCTCTACCCCCAAGCATGATGGGTAGCTGACTTTGGCCAATGGTGGCACTCCACCTTAGGAGCACTAGCCAATCAGCGGTTGGGAGCCCAGAAAGGTGTGGGACCAAGCTAGAAGTGGCTGATGGGGGCAGAAGGACAAGCAGCATGCACAGTGTGGTGGCAGAGGTAAGATGGCAGTGGTGCTTACTTTAAGTCTTTGCAGTTAGACTGCTGTCTTGCCCCTTCTTCCCCCTCCGAGCTACTACTCTGTCTCGATCAGCATCAGGGTCACTCTCCTCCTACAGGTTTCCCAGCCCCAGATTCTCCGGTGCCCAGAGCCTTAGCTAGGGGGAGGGACCGGCCAGGGGGAGGGACTGTGGGAGGTTGGCCAGTCACGGGGGGAAGGACCATGGGAGACTGGCTGTGGGAGTGCACTGACCACCAGGGGGCAGGTCCTGCATGAGCGTCTGTCCCCTGGTGGTCAGTGCACATAATAGCGACTGGTCCTTCTGGTCGTTCCAGTCATTAGGTCGTAACAGTAGCTTAGGCTTTTATATATATACTAGGGGCCCGGGGCACAAAAATTTGTGCACTCGGGGGGGGAAGGGGGGGTCCCTTAGCCCGGCCTGTGCCCTCTCGCAGGCTG
>NW_005371219.1:1577127-1590252 GCF_000412655.1 Myotis brandtii
CCAGACTGCGGACAGCCTCAAGCACTGCCCCCGCCTGGCAGGGTCACAGATCCGGGTCCCAGACCGCAGACAGCCTTGCCTGCTGCCGCCTGCCTTCAGTATGCAAATTAGCCGCCATCTTGTTGCTTCAGGGTGGGGGTCCCCACTGGGGTGCCTGGCCAGTCTGGGTGAGGGGCTGAGGGCCGTTTTCAGGCTGGCGGGCGACTGAAGCTCCAAACCTCTCCTTTTTTTCTTTTTTTTTTTATTCTGGCATTTATTTACCTTCTATGGCTGTCACTGGAGCTGAGAGCCGGCTTTCTCTCTGAGGCTCGGCTGCTGAAAGCAGGTTTCTGGCCTTTGTTTTCTGTATTCGAAACAATGTTGCGACTCCAGCTCTGAGATCCCGGCTGACTGACAGGAGGTTTCTGGGGTTTTGTTTATCTTCTATAAATGTTACAATGTTTCCAACTGAAGCTCAGAGGCCGGCAAGGCAGGCGGGGAACGTTGGAGTCCTCTGTCACTGAAGGAAGCAAGCCTCCCTGTTCGCATCAGCTGCCTGGCTGCCGGCCGCCATCTTGGCTGACAGTTAATTTGCATATCTCCCTGATTAGCCAATGGGAAGGGTAGCAGTCGTACGCCAATTACCATGTTTCTCTTTTATTAGTGTAGATAGATTGCTTGTAATATTCAATTGCAAATTTGTTATTTGTAATTTTCTAAAAACATTTCTATCTAATAAGACTTTAAGGTCCTTTGTAGCTTGGACCATGTCATAGATTATTTAATATCCCCAGAATTCTAAGCACAATGATAAGCATAGAACAGGCGCTCAATAAATTCATTAAGAGCAGCATCAAATTGAAATGAATAGGCTCCCCCCGCTGCCAGCACACCTGTGCCTTTTCCTTTCCCATACCCTCTCCCCCTTCCACTCACCAGGTACTTTATCCTTAGCTTACTCACTCCCAAGCTCCAAGAAAAAAATTTGAAATGAATATTAATTCTCTTTTGGAAATGATATATTGAAAAGCTTCACATATAAATAGTATTACTAGAAATATAATATATTTTATTGTACTAATTTGTTTATGTGATAATACCTAAAATTTCAAAGGATGAGGAGATGACCTCTATCTTGAATTAGACAAAGCTATGAGATCTAATCTAGCTTTATAAATATGTGATCGGTTCCTAGCTTCCCTATCCCACAAAAGTCTAGAAAACCCAAAGATCATGAAGATGCCATCTAAGGGTTTGTGTTTGCGTCTGTTAATTCAGAATCAAGAAAAAGTTCACTAATACAATAAGTGAGACAAAAAATGGAGATATTTATTTGTGTTTTGTTCTTACTAAATTAGTAGTTATGGGGAAAGGCAGTCAGGCCTTTGCTATCCAGTCTCTTGTTATGGGTAGCAGAGTGAGGAGGGTTGGTTATCATAATCTGTGTTTAAGAAGCTGTCCTGAAGAAAACACCTCAATCAGGTCATTAGTAGGTCAGAGAAATTGTTTGAGACAAGAAGAAAACAGAGCATGGCTCTTTAAGGTCAAAGCTAGAAGCAGATCAAAACTGCATGAAAAAATATACCAAGAGGTGATATGGATCTTTAGAGAAATGAGGAGAGAGAGAAAAAAAGACACACAATAATTACCTGTTTAGCTTAATATAAGTGGAAAAGGTATCCATCTTAGATACCTGGGAGATGGTGTGGACCAGGATTTATAAAGGGAGTATAAGCCTGTGTCTGGTTGGTGAGCTTGTTAAATAATTGGGAATTCATACTTGTCACATTTTCATTCACACTCTAATGAGCATGACAAGGAGGAGATGGTATTGTCTATATGCAGAATAATAAGGTACAATAATATAGGTAGAAGAAATTACAGTTCTTAAAAATGAAACTAAAAATTTACTAAAACTCTAAAGTAACTATATATCATGCCTACATATACGACCCTCATATTTTTACTGTTTTTTTCAATTTTCATGTTTGTTAAGAATTTTTTATGTTAGTTAAGGAAAAATTAAAAATAAATAAATAAAATATGCATGCCAATAACAAATTAATTAAAATAAAACTTTAGGAGGGAAGTTTCTTACTGTAAAGAGTATTTTGCATCAAATATATCCTCAAATAATGCTTGCTATTTTGATCATTACAACTCATATCACATCTAGAAAATACAAGTTAATTATGATATGGAATTGTTAAATTACATTTTCAATAAATTGTACTTATAAAAGTTCTTCAGTTTTTCAAAACAGAAGAGACAAAATTGGTGGGAAAAGTGACAGTAAAATAATAAGAAAAGCAAATGGCTTTTAATGGGTAACACTTCAAATGTCTGGTTAAAGAATTTTGCCTTAATTTAATAAGAAGTAAAGAAGCTTTTAAGCAAAATTTTGCAGAAAATAGGTACTTACATTCAAGAGAACCAGATAAATTTATATGATACCAACAGTTCACCTAAATCTGTGAGAACATCAGTTTACTTCACAAAAATCATGGCACAGCTTAGGCCTTGGGAACACAGACCTGGAACCAGGACATCTGAGTTCAGGTCCCACATTCTAGCAAAAAATCTTGGAAAAGTCACTTCATCTCTCCATGCCTCTCCAGTTTCCCCCTCTCTAAGATGGATAATAATAGAACCTGCCTCCTGGGGTTTTTGTGAGAATTAACTGAGATAATAAATGTAAAACACTTAGTAGTGACTAGAATATAAGTGCATGTAAATGTTAGTAATTAATATCATTGTGTGACATAAAAACTCTTTTTATATCAAGTAGAGGATTAAATTCAGAGGAAATGAAGATTTTATCATAGAAGTTCACTGTTACTTTCCCCCAAATGTTCATTTCTCACTTCTTGTCCCCTGAAAGGCTGTCTCTTCTATGAGCCAGGAGAACTTGGGAGGATAAAAACTGAAATGGAAAGTGCTATTTAATGAAATTCCAAAGAAAAATTGATAAGCATTCCGAAAGAGAAAAATGATGGGAAAGCAAAAAAAAAAAAAAGAAAGAAAGAAAGATAAAACGGAAGGTCTGTTGCCCAGGGGACAGGAAGCTTCTGCATTATGGAGAAATCCATCAAAGTCCACCTCCCTTCCCCTGAGCCCTCCCTGCGTGTGCTCGCAGGGCCGGCATCCATGCGCAGAGCATCCATCTGGAAGCGTGCACTCCGCCACCCAGCACCGAGACCAGATGGCACAGCACGGAGACTTCATTTCTGAGTGCAAAGGTTTGGTAAATCAGAAGATGAAACCTTCCGAGTAAGCACAGCTTTCTAACTGTAGTACACATACCGAGGTCTCAGACCCACGGGTCAAAAACGTCTCCCCCAAAAGACTGCTGCCTCACTGAACATATGGTCTCATTCGCAGAACACACTAGAGAAGCATTAGCGATGATGGCTCCAGATGAAGACAGAAACTGCAGCCAGGAAATGGGAGCACACATAGAAACGGTGACTGTATAGATAGGATCTGACCGCACACGGCAAAGCCCTGGACGAAGGAGTTCTTTCATTGAGAAAGTATTTACTCAAAGTTCATCCTCGGGCACAAAGGCTATCCGGGGTAGCATATGCACAGGTGAACACAGCCTCTGTCTTCCTGGTACCTACATTCTAGGTGAGCGAAGAAACCATCTCAAGGCAAATAAGTAGGTAGATAATAGAATATCACATGGGAAGATGTCTGAAGATTACAAGGAAGTGCAAAATAGTGTAGCCACTTTGGAAGACAGTCTGGTGGTTTCTTAACAAAACTAAACATACTCTTACCACACAATCCAGCAATCGTGTTCCTTGATATTTACCCAAAGGAGTTAAATTAGTATGTCCACCCCAAAACCTGCTCACGGATGTTTATAGCATCTTTATTCATAATTGCCAAAATTTGGAAGCAACCAAGATGTCCTTTAGTAAGTGAATAAATAAACTGTAGTACATACAGACAATGGAACATTACTCAGCACTAAAAATAAATCAGCTATCAGGCCGTGGAAAGACATGGAGAAAACTTAAATGCATATTACCAAGTAAAGAAATGACAGTTTGATTCATACCGTATGATTCCAACTCTATGACATTCTAAAGCAAAACTATGAAAAAGTAAAAACAAGCAAGCAAACAAACAAAAACAACAGTGCTTGCCAAGGATTAGACAGGGAGGAAGACTGAATACATGGAGCACAGGATTTTCAGGGCAGTGCAAATACTCCACATACTACCATAATGGTGGATACACGTCATTATATATTTGTCAAAATGTACACCACCAACCGTGACTCCAAATGTAAACTATGAATTCTGGGTGATTATATCACTCTAATAGACATGTTAATAATGGGGAAGGTGATGCATGTGGGGGTGAGGGTAGGGGCAAAGGTTTTATGAGAAATCCCTTTCTCTTATTTCTGTTATCAATACAAAACTGCTCTTAAACATTGCCTTTAAGTTTTAAAAAGATTAAGGGAAGATGTAAATGTGGGGATGATCAGGGCAGCCTCAATAGTCCATGTTTAGAGGTGAGACCACCTGGTCGGTTAATAAAGATACAGGAAAACAAGGGTTCCCATGAGGAAAAGGGAAATCAGGAAAGTGTGTATTCAAAGAGGAGCAAAAACCTTTTAAAAAGGAGGGATCCTGTGTTTTTCAGTCTGAGCAAAAGTGCCTGGTCAGGCACATAGCAGCCCTTGATCTATGTTTAGTGGATGAAGTTATTTATTAATTTCATAAATCAAATCCAAATCGTAAGCTTGGTCAAGATCCCTTTGCCCAACAAACACTTAAAAGCTTTAAATCATTTTGAATTAATGCTAGCTGGAACACCTTTTAGGTATCCCAAATCTAGAGCCCCCCACAGGGCCAAAGTTTAGACATCCAAATCAGGACACCTGCTATCTTCAGTACTATGTTCCTGATAATCTGTGTTGGATTTTCTTAAATTATTATAACAATCAAGCTAATTGAGTATTTAATACATACCATGTACTCTGATATGCACTTCATAAAAAGGATTTTTTTTTCGTTTAATCTCTCTGCCCAAAATATGAGTTTGATATTACTTTTATCCACATTTTACAGGTAGGAATACTGAAATAGAGAGGAGGTAATTCATACAAGATCAAAATGCTAATAAGAATTCTAACTACAATTCCAACCCAGGGAGTCAGTTCCCTGAAATACTACTGAGAGCACTGCTTAACACAACCTTAGACCAATAGGCGTAAGTCAAAAAGGAAGCTGAGGGTACCTAGTGCCTAATAAATAAATAAAAGTATAGTCCCAATGAATCAATCAACTCTTTGAAAAGCTTTGCCCTGAACATAATGGATGTGAGTCAGTAAGTGGAGTATAGGTGAGTGTATTTCATAATTAGCTATAAATCCCCTTGATACCTTAGACTAAGCAAAACTGTAAGAAATGTTAAAAATATATTAAAGTTAAAGGTGACAGCATCAGATTGAAAGACAACATTATGACTTGAGATGCCACTGCCAGGCAGGTAAACACTGGCACAGAAGCTGAGTCAAAGCAGGTCAAGTGCTCCTTCGGCTGGCCTTGTGCCCCCACAGTTGGAGCCATTAATATGCCCAGCACACACCTGGGAAAGGGACACTGTGTGACTAACAGGCCGAGATAAAGCCAAGAAGAAACAGGGTATACATGCTGCACAAACAACAGTTGCCCCAAAACTTCTAAAGAGAATATCTGTTCATGGGAACTGAACAAGTGTATTCAGAAAGCAGATCAACGGAAGATAAGTTGTAAAATCTCTCTCTGTATCTTGACCAGTGGTGACAGGAGAAACTGGTGTCGGCAATGTTTTCTTAACCACAGAACCAGCCTGCCCCGGGGAGACAAGTCAGGGAAATGTGCCATTTGAACCAGTAAGTTCCATCCTATTTAAAAGACGTCTCCAGCGAATTCCTTTATGTTACTTCTCGTGTACATAATAAAGCCCTACTTCCTCTTTTCAAGCAAAGGCTACTTGTAACTACAAGTCTACCTCCGTTCAACTGTTAAGTAGAATATGTTTTATTTAGCACTTTATATACAAAGCAATTTCACATACATTAGGATGTTTAATCCTCCCAATCACTACATGAGTTATTTCTAGTCCCACTTTATAGATAAAGAAACTGAGACCCAAGGTCACCTAACGTGGACCAGAACTCAGATCAAAGCTTCCTCTTGCCAAAGACAACCCGCTGCCTTGTGGATGAACCTGGTCAATGTCCAGTAAAAATTATAACTTAAAAATTCAAACCAGTTTTTTTTTGTCATCATAGGAAAGTCATTTGACTGAATAGTTCTCTCCACAAGTTAAGCTAGACTATTGTAGGAGCCTCAGAGAAGCAAGTCAGAAAGGAGGAAGAGAAAGATGAGAGATAAAACTTGACAAATCTACAAAGAACCAGGGCAGAAAAAGAGACAAATTGGGAGCTAAGAAAACCGGAACAAAACTTCTCAACATGCATTTGATTTGGCATGGGGCCTCTGACCCTTTCAGATTCAATCTCTTAAGGTTCTTTTTGTATTTTTCCATTTTACTGCTTGCTCACTACTCCCCTGTCCGACTGAGTCCCTGGTGCTTGATTTTAGTGATTTACCTAAAACTGGCAATAAAAGATGTTTACGTGCCATGTCGTTTAGAATAAAAGGAACAGTCGATTATTAGAATTACTAGAGGAGAGAGTCCTGATTGCCAGAGCAGTAAGGCAAGGTGTCCCTGTAGAGAGCTGCCTTTTGCAACCACCCAGGCCAACAGAGCACAATTTAAGGAGGGGGGAGGGGATTGCCTTGAACCGCTTGAGAAAATTGCACTTAATTTGACTTGTCAGTGAAAAATAAGGAGTGATTTTATTGCAAGAAAATAACTCAAAATTGGAACAAACCTGCACAAATTCAAAGTTGCATTCATGAAATGGAATCAGACCATATTGAATTTACTTACCCAGAGAGAGCTAATGAATACATAACTGGACTTTCACGGTTTAAAATCCCATCAGTACTTTGAAAATGGTACCAGAACACTTACTGCATCTCAGGCGAACATCTGGGCGGGGTGGGGTGAGGGGACTTCCATGATTAATTCTTTATTAAGTGTGGAATTCTACCTGAGGTCATGCTGAACTTTAAAGAATAAATTCATGTTCATAGAAAAATGTGGCAAAAGTTAGCCATGGGTATTAGAGATGAAGTTAGAGACTTTTTTTAAGTTGGCTATTTATGCTCACTATTTTCATCAATTGGGGGTAAACACTAATATCACTAATATTTAAAAATCACAATGCAAGACTGGTAAGCAGACAATTTCTATGGTTTCAAAACAACATTATCTAATTTGAAAACAAGCTGTGGCAACAAAAATAACAAATACTCAAATGCTCAAAGAAACATAACAATCATAATCTGCCTTTAAAATGCAAGGTTCCTGTACTGCCAAGTAAAACCAACAACAAAATGAAAAGGCAACCTACTGAATGGGAGAAAATATTTGCAAATCATATAGTTGATAAAGTGTTAATATCTAAAAATATGTAAAATACTCATACAACTCAAGAGCAAAAATAAATTCTACCAAAAATGGGCAGATCTGAACAGACATATTTCCCAAGAAGACATACCAATGGCCAATAGGTACATGAAAAGATGCTCATCACTAATCATTAGAGAAATGAAAATCAAAAGCACAGTGAGATATCACTTTTCACTTATCAGAATAACTATTATAAAAAAGTCAACAAATAACAGGTGTTGGTGAGGATGTAAACTGGTTCAGCCAGTATAGAAAATGGTATGGAGGATCCTCAAAAAATTGAAAATAAAACTACCCAGCAATTCCACTTCTAGATATTATGCCAAAGGAAATGAAAACACTGACTAGAAAAGATATGTGCACCCTCATGTTCAGTGTAGCCTTATTTACACTGGCCAGGATATGGAAACAACCTAAGTGTCCATCAGGATGATCAGATAAATTAATTTTGATAGGTACAATGAAACATTTTTCAGTCCCAAAAAAGAATGTTATTTTAACATTGTGGCAACATGGATGGACCTAAGGGCATTATGCTATAGAATTAAAAACACCCACAAGTTCATATATACCGAGATGGAAGTGATGGGAGCCAAATGGGTAAATGGGGTCAAAAGGCACAAACTTCCAGTTATAAAGTAGATATGTCATGGGGTTGTAATGTGCAGCATGGAACTATAGTTACCAGTATTTTTAGCTAATACTATATGTATGCACATTTGAAAGTTGCTGGGAGAGTGGATCATAAATATCCTCATCATAAAAAAAAATGTGTAACTATATATGGTGATGGATATTTACTAGGATTATCATGGTGATTATTTTGCAATATCCTATATAATAAAAGCATAGTATGCAAATTGTCCCCTCAACCAGGAGTTCAACCAGGAGTCCAGGAGTTCAACCAGGAGGCGGGGCTGGCCAGAGGCAGGGAGGGAGGTCCCGCGGGCAGCCAGGAGCCACTAGGGACCCTGCCAGTGCACAAATTTCTTGCACTGGGCCTCTAGTATACAAATAAAGAATCATTATGCTGTATGCTAGAATCTAACATGTTTTATGTCAGTTATACCTCAATAAACATTTTCATGTGTTTATCCTAATATTTTTGAAAAATTTCATCAGAAAATAATAAACTGCTAGAGAAATGACACAGTCAAGCCCTTGTTTAACCTTCCAGAGGCCCGGCTCCTTTACACGTAGTTCAGATCCCACCTACACTATTGCTGCCATCCCTAGATGACCTCCCATCACTCTCATCAGGGGACCCACCCATCTAGTTGTTTGAATTAACTTTTTAAAATAATACATATGCCTGGCCTCGCTTAGGACACTCCCAGTCTCTAAGGAAAGGAGTTCTGTTTTCCAAAGAGCCTAGCAAAATAATGTGTATGTGGTTTGGTGTCTGAAAAATGTATTGCCTAGTAAATTAAATGGTCTTTAAAGAAAATCAGAAAATGAAATTAAGATTATAGAAGAAAGAGCTTTTGAATTTATATTGAAACATCCCTAAGTCAAGGTGATATTTCTATCTAATATTTGCATGTCAGACTAACTTTCTGATCTATGAATTAAACTTTGAAACGTTTGGGGAGAAAAAACTATGTTATGACTCCTTTTGCCATTCTCGTTCATTTGTCTCTAAAATATATTAAACTAGTTATCAAACTTATCATGATGATTATTGAGATCAGTGTGAATTTTAATAGTTTCAAAGCTTGAAGTGTATTAGGATCTCAGTTTGTTTAGTTTTTATTGAGCCCGCGTTCCCTGTGTGTTAAGCCTGATAGAATTACTATTTCCACAGCAGTTAGAGTATGCAAAACCCTTCCACACATTCTCTTTTTTGCAACCCTCTTGGCAACTCTGAAAGGTAAGTAGAGCAGGTTTCATCTGCGATATTTTACTGAGTAGGAAAATAAAAAGGGATTGAATGACTTGTTCAATGTCACAGAGCCTATACACAACAGAAAAAGGATCCAAATCAAAGGCATCTCCCACTTCTTCTGTGGAAGCTTGATTTTTAACAAAATCCTTAGATTCCAAGTGATTGAGTTCTCAGAATCTTAGGAAGTCAAAATTTTAGTGTTTTCACATTGGAAATATGAAATCTGATTTTATTTTTTACTGTGAAGTTAGCCTGATTGATGGCTCACTTGGTACTTCCTAGGCCTTGTGCTCTGCTGTTTGACAACACCGCTTCATCACTTTCCCGGAGCTGTCAAATATCCTGCAAACCTGGTTCTTGCCATGTACATGCATGAATGGTTGGACAGATTCTGTGTACAAAAGAAGCTAAATAATAAAACGTGACATAAAAGAAGGTCAAAGATTACCAAACTAAATTACACTGCATTGTTGGCAGAGTGTTGACTCTGTTAATTTTGATAGTTTTCCAACACATATGTACAACATAAAGGTCATTATGACAGGAATCATATTCACTGATCTCAGCTCACTGTACAAACTGGTTTGCTTGCATTCCTCAAAAATGATCGCTACATGAAATTTGTCAGTCAAGGGGTGGAGTTTGCCTCCAAAAGGACAAGGAGGGGGAGAATGACATGAAGAATAGATAAGGGTGGAGTTAATAAATATTAATTCTCCAACTGTCTAGTTTTCTCTTGGCATCCTGGAATTAGAAGATAATGGTTGTTGGTTCACTTCTAGGTATACAGTATGCAATTTCCTCATTGTGTGATCATCTCAGAGGTTTAGGTAATGCAGAATTCCTTCAGTGGGCTTTGGCTTTCAACTTTGGAGTCCAGCAACAAATTGATTAAAATACATTTTATGACTCCTATTAAAAATTATAATTAATTATTCCATTTTTCTTGCTAGTGATTCCTGTTTAATGTTAATAATTTCTACATTCTAGGGGGAGACATTTTTATTTTAAGATATCTAACAAGTATTTGACACTTTTCTAATTTTAACTTGTAATCCTCCAATTAGTAGAGATTGACTATATTAAATATAAAATTTCTAAAAGCATCAAACATATATTATTAACAGTTGCTTACCACAATACCACAATAGTTTTCTTTGTTTTTACCCTTTGACTTATGTCAGGGGGACTAATTTATTATTGAAGCAGCAAGCCCACTCCAGGTTCCATTAATATAAAATTAACATGACATTTTACTAAGACAATACATTATTAAAATATTCTGGCATGAAGACAAACTCAAGAGTGCTTGTATTAAATAAACAGCCAAGTTATATAAAATACCTGTAATGCCTTAAAAACATGTTGAGTTGAGTTTTCTCCACCAAAGCTAAGAAGATGAATGTTAATACTTTCTAGCTACTTACACAGCCAAACAGAGAGCACTTTACCTGGTCACTGACAGGAAGGGGAGTGGCCCTATAACCACGCACACACAAGCTTAATGGAGTGAAGCTACCAAGCAAACTTGGAGGACTGGTTGGTACCTGAGTGTACTTGAGGTCATCCTCCCTCTGAACTCTTACAATAATTCATCTGCACTCTCTGAAGGCACTTTACTTCCCATCTCCTATTAGAATGATTGATAAACACATTCTAGGTCTCCTACTAGATTGTAAGAGTCATGAAAGCAGGACACATGACTGACTCATATCTGTGTCCCCACCACCAAACCCAAATGATCAGTAAGTATTTGTTGACCTACTAAAGCCTCACATAAAGGGCTTGGATTACCTCTTCTAGGGCCTCTCCTAGATGGTCACCTTTGCCAGTGGGAATGGTAGGAATGGAGAGTTTTTATTGCCACACCACTTGCAAGAACCCTTATTAATGAAAAATGTAATAACCCTGGATAAAGTTAAGCTGTGCCTATGTCTGTTCACTCTCAACTTCTCCCTTTCCCTTATGAGGAGGAAGTGGAGATAAGATGTCTTCTCTTCTCGAGATCTGGGTTACTCTCCGACATCAAGAACACAAGAACATTGAGTGATGAAAGAAGGATACGTATACGTTTCCCAAAAGACCTAAATGATTAGCCAACAGTGACTTGTGCAATATTAAGTGTAGAGCTCATCTCACTTCTATTATGAATCTACTAAAAATAGCTTCATATTTTATCCATGTTGTTTCCTCATAATCATAGAAGCGATGGGCCAAATTCTAGTCTTTAATGCATTCTCACAGTTGCTATTCAATTAATCAGCAGCTGTGTTCATGCATTTAACAACGGAATCTGCTACCATGGAATATTTCTTGACTTGAAGCTACATTTGTACATCTTAAATGTTACTCAAGAAGTACAAATGGTTCCAATATAAAAATATGAAGAAAGTGAAACTAACAACTTAAATCCATGGTCAAGAATTTTAAAAAACAACTTTATAACTCAGCCACAGGCTAAGCTGACTATTCCTTTTGCTTTGCATTCTCCTTAGAGCACAAGTAATATTTCTTGAATAACCCTGTTAAGACCAAAGAACTTGCTGAGTCTTCTGGAAAAATTCAGTTTAAGTTAGGAATGCAAACACTTCTTCCACTTCACAAATACTTGACTGATACTGCTTATCAGTCTTTTCTGCTGAAACTTAGAATCCTTCTCATCACAGTACACCAAGAAACCACTATTGAAATTTTTTACTTTTTGCTTAAGATAAAACTTATTTGCTCTAGACAAATTCTCATCCTTTTCTGAATTAGATTCACTTGTGAAAATTCAAGAAAACTATGAACCCTCTTCCCAGAAAAATTCACATATGCAAAAAAATTATTTTTATACTATACCCCGTAGTTTTGGCCACTCCCAAAGTTTACCTATTAATTTTGAGATCCACTGACTCAGGGACTAACCTCTGCTCTAAACCAGTATTTTCTATGAAAATTCAAGAAATAATGGAAAGCCTGCATCATGAGGAGTACTTGATTTCTCACTTTTGTCCTCAAATTCCCCTTCACTTTCCCTTCTTCCCCCAAAATACATATGTTTGCCTAAATATTTAAGACTTATATCAGTTTCTAAGTGGTTACCAGCCAAAGAATGAGTCAAAGTCTCCAAAAGTAGGTAGGTGTATCGTAGCATTGATGTTGTCTGAGGCACCTCCCACAGAGTCCCATGGAGTGGAGAAAACCATGTGGGTGGACAAAACAGCAGGTTTGTGAGATTAGTATGACAATTGTAAATCACCAGGTAAATACTTCCCATGGATATCAAATATCTTATTGTTCATTGTTGTTTCAAATCCTATTTAGCCTGTTTTCTTAAAAATGCAGTGTTACCCTAGATTCAGATGTATCATCTAAAAGCATTAGAAGTGCTCTAAGAAAATTCTGCTGTTTCCTTCTTGAGACTTTCATAAGACTTCAGACCATGTCCTTGATACAGAGGTGCTAATTAATCCATTAGGAATTTATAGGCTAACAAGAAAGGTGGGGATCCATGGACAAATAGATGTAATAGCATTATGCTATGCAAATTATGCCCAAGTGGTTCAATAAAATATGGCTGCCCTTCCTCATGACTAGCTTCCTGACCATAGTGCTCTATTAAGTTTCATCTCTATTGTCTTTCACATGGCATGCAATACTATGTTTTCAAGTTTATACTATAAATACTGACACTATTGTTCATGGGGCGTCCTAGAAAATGTTCAGCCATCAAT
>NW_005371219.1:1591133-1592685 GCF_000412655.1 Myotis brandtii
GGTGACTGAAGCTCCCAACCTCTCCTTTTTTTTTTTGTATTCTGGGATTTATTTACCTTCTATGGCTGTCACTGGAGCTGAGAGCCAGCTTTAGCTTTGAGGCTCGGCTCCAGCTCTGAGACCTCGGCTGCTGAAAGCAGGTATCTGGGCTTTGTTTACCTTCTGTATTTGAAACTTTGTTGCGACTCCAGCTCTGAGATCCCGGCTGGCTGAAAGCAGGTATCTGGGTTTTTTTTAGCTTCTATAATTGTAACATTGTTTCTTAGAGTGCAGCTCAGAGCTGGGCTGCGGCAGGTGGGGAACCTTGGCTTCCTCCTTCACTGGAGCAAGCAAGCCTGTTCGCTTCATCTGCCTGGCTGCAGGCCGCCATCTTGGTTGGCAGTTAATTTGCATATCTCTCTGATTAGCCAATGGGAAGGGTAGCGAAGTTACAGTTAATTACCATGTTTATTATTAGATAGTAGTTATATATATTCTGTTTTCCTTTTTTTTTTACTGGTTTTTCCTCCCACCATATATATATAAACTATCATTCTGTTTTAGAGATTAATTCTTTTTTCATGTGGTCTTTCACCAAATAAATACAAATAGTAGTGTCATAGGACAAAAATCATTACAATTACTGAGATTTCCCCTGGATCCATACTATGACCCCTGCTACTTCTTGAAATTACCTCTAGTGCCTCACAGGGCATCCCTTTGTCACAAGGAAGAAAGGTCACAAGAGAATTCAGAGATTCTTATATTTAGAGATGTTTTAAATTTAGGTTAGATTCTAGGTGGAATTTAAAACAATCCAAATAGAGAGCATAGTCTTGAAAGCGCAGCAGTATGTGACTTGAAAGTGGAAGCAAGGAAAACCCTGACTTGACTGAGCATGTGAAACAGAAAAGTCATGATTTTGACCAAGTTTGCCTGGATGTGAACAAATTTAGTTCTCTGCTATCTGATGGAAATGGTGTCTTAGGAAAAACAAAACACTCAAACTTCATAGAAAAATCAAGTAACAGTTTTATAAATTCAAGGTTTTCCCTGTGAAATTTCCACCAATTACATGTGATTTCTAATCCGAATAATATTTCAGGCCCGGGATTACCTTCAGATTCTTCAGCATTTTGTGTCTGCCCATATTTTTTATCATACTTGCAATCTCTTGGCTTACTTCCCCAAATAGAGAAACACAGCAACTGTGTGTCGGTTTCACTCATTCAACTTCATGATATTGCTCCAAACTAAAAGAATTATAAAATGTTTTGTAATTTTGGTTTAGAATATTTTGAAGAAAGATATTAGAAGATATCTAAACAGATGTGCCTTGTGGATAAGCAAAAAAAAAAAAATAAGGGGGGGGGAAGCAATCTCTTGTACTTCCCCAAATAGAGAAACACAGCAACTGTGTGTCGGTTTCACTCATTCAACTTCATGATATTGCTCCAAACTAAAAGAAGAATAAAATGTTTTGTAATTTTGGTTTAGAATATTTTGAAGAAAGATATTAGAAGATATCTAAACAGATGTGCCTTGTGGATAAGCAAAAAAAAAAAAAAAAAAG
>NW_005371219.1:1594211-1597881 GCF_000412655.1 Myotis brandtii
GAAAAAAAAAAAAAAAAAAAAAAGGGGGGGGGGAGGGGGGGGAGAAGGGGGGAGGCAGGAAACAGTTGGTCTACTCTTCTCCAGGCAAGCTAAAAGGAGACAAGCCACTATGTCTCTTCTTTTGTTTGTTATTTAAACCTTGCTATAGTGCTCAGCACAATAAAATTGCACATTATAGATGATCAACAAATAGTTACATGTGGAAATAGACTGAAAGAAATAGAATTTAAATACATTGGTACAAATATGATTTGTTTTTACTGTTTTGGTGTTTTTTGTTTGTTTTTTGAGGGTTTTTTTGTTTGTTCATTTGTTTGTTTGTTTTTGGTACTTTGTCATATAAATAGTACTTGTGAATTGTTTGCCTTCCCCAAGCTCATCAAATGAGTAAGTGGCTAAGTCCACATAGTGGGGAATTAAGCTTAAATAAATATTGAACATCAATGCAGTATTGGGTACAGGGCTTTGCTTGACTGATAATCTGTGAATGGCTTCTATATTCCAACTGAAGGATTGCTATTTTGAAGCTTTTATAGCCCTGGATCCCTCAAATCTTGCTGAGTCTGCTGAGATGTTAACCCACAGGCCTGGTTGAAATGGGTAAAAGGAACATTGCCTTTGGAGCCCCTGTGTTCAAACCTGCTTCATTAGTAGTATGACCTTCAGAAAATTACTCTATCTCTTCAAGCTTTGGGCTCTTTATCTATAAAACAGGAATAATATTAATACCTCATTAGGGTGCTGTAGATATTAAATTAGATTTTAAAAAATTTTAATGCTTAGCACTTTCCTCTGTAAAGTGCATGGCAGGAAAGACATTTAATAGCCGGCAGCTCTTGATATCATTATGTAAAATGATCAAGTGCTCTTCTTTAAATGTCTCAGGAATGACTTTCTTGAATGTTTGATGTGGAAAAACAGTATCTTTTTCCATATTATATTATATTATATTAACATATACTGTAAAAGTGATGAGTTTATATTCCAAATAATTACCAGGCATCCTCAAAGGTATTCATAAATTATTGTTCATCAGATTGTCATCAAGCAGAGTCACTGACCAGCACTCCTTTGACCGTCTGTGTGCCATGCTGTGCATCATGAGTAAGCAGATGGGCCCCCCCCCGTCCTCCAGTGCCTTCAACTGGAAACTGCCTACAAACATACTATTGCACACCGAACAACTGAATGAATAGACAAATTAAGAGCAAAATAAGGAAAAAGCATGTGAGCAACATGGGAGCATAGGGCTCAGCTAAGGGAGGTTATACCCTAAATAGGTCAGCTTGCAGGAAAGAAAAAATCTTAACATTCCCCCAGCTGGTTTAGAAAATATACAGGGAACAAACATGTGTGATTTGACTCTAATGAACTCCTTTTAATCCCCATATTTTAGTTCTGTATACATTATGGACATTCAAGGAACACAAAGAAATATTAAAGAATCAAACATACTGCTATATCACTAATTATTTAGGAACGCATATTGGTTTTTGTATCTTTTTTTCTGAGAAAGTGTTGAAAACTATGTAAAACATTATGCCAATATGAAGCATTATTATTTTTATTATTTCCTAAAATTCAGCAATCTATATGCACATGCCAGAGGCTAAGAGTGTTGTTACAATCCGGAAACAGCCACAGATGCTATTATTGCCTGCTTCTTTGCATATATATCAGAGGTTGGCCTCATTTCTTCAATGTGGCAGCTACATAATGGCAAAGAAACAATGTAAAATGTGAAACTCATTCGGCCTTCCAGATGTTCTTGTTATGTGACACCAAACAATGGAGTGATCGATTGATTAACTGAACCTCCCCTCTGTATTTGGATTTTTGGCACTGTGTGTCACAGATTTAAATTTAACCTGACAGGTGTAGCATCAGCATTTTATTCTTTCCATAAATTTGATGTTGACCATCCATGCTGAAAAAGTAGTGTGTATCAGTGTTACCGTTTGGTTATATACTTACTGAGAGCATAAAGATCACAATCCACTGAAAAGCAAAATTTTCTTTTTTCTCAGTAAATTGGTATATCTCTCTTAATTCATATCTTCACCATTTATCAGGTAATCCAAATGAGAAACTGACTCACCTTGTCTTCTCTTTCTTTCACACTTCCTGTAGTGGTTTTGAATTCTACCCCATTTTACTATCCTGTACACCTTGTCTATTTCTACCTTGCACTTTTGCCTTTGTTTTATAATTTTTAGAGGCCGTTCATGTAACATTTAAAAGTACAACTTTGAAGTTAGACCAGCGGATTCAAACTTGACCCTACCACTTATTTGCTATGTAACCTGTACAGCTTTCTCACCTATAAAATGGGGTTACGAATAGGACCTACATTTTAGCATTATTCTGAGTAGTTAATACGTGTCGCTTTGGATGTACCTAGAACAAAGTAAATACCACACAACTGTTGGCCATCAAATTCTCTTCTTATGTTGTCGTCCTCCACAATCACCTTTTAAAAATAAATCGGATCATGCTTTCCAGCTCAGAGGCCTGTGAAGGTTTCTTCTGTCTATAAATAATGTCATTCAAACCTTTCATCTCCTTGTCCTGAGGTAACAGTGCAACGTGCTCCCAACACACTCCCTTAAACCACATTGAGCTTTGCCATGTTTTATATACCCATGTACTCCTAGCTTTGCTCATATCATTCCCTCTGATTGAAACACCCTTCTTCATCTCTATCAAGTCACAATCTATGCTTCCTTCAAGGTGCAGTTCCAACAGTAAGTTCTTAGTGAAATCTTCCCTGAAACAACCCAAGCAGGAAGCATCATTCCCTTGTGTATTTTGTGCAGAACTTTCTTCTTACGCCATTACAGAACTTATCATATTAAATCATCACTATTTGCTTATGAAACTGTTTTCAACCTTGGGCTTGTGTTCCTTTAGGACAAGGATCATGTCTTAGCTATCTTGATATCTGGACAGTCTAGCACAGTGCCTGACAAATTCTAGGAGCCAAATAAATGTATTTAAAATAAAATAAAGGGAGGGAATATTTGTTGAATAAATAATAATCCCTTATCAGAAATTCACTTCTCTCTTTTATAAGATTTAAATTGAATCCTAATTCCTTAAAAAAAAGTTTCAATCTGCCTCAGCTCAAATGAATTCCCCCACTTTGAACTCCCCTGCTATTTATTCTGTCATTTATCTGACATTCATAATATATTGCACTGTGATTTCAATTTTTATTTCCATGTATCTATAACTGAGATGTCAGCTAGGCCATCTCTATTGATTAAGATCACTTAAGTGTGTCTCAAATCCCACTCCTACCAACACTTAACATGCCACAAGATCTAGTAAATTCCTGGGGAGGAGAGACTTTTATGCTCATAGTCATCTCAGCTCTGAATCCTTTCTTCTGTGAAATTAGTTCAGTGAGTAGATCATCTTTCTCTTCTGTACTTGCTGTTCCTTTTCTGTCCCTGATCAATCCAGAAGTGGAATTCAGCCCATTTCTCTGATATCTATGAAACAAAGCTAACCAAAGCAAATAAACTCCATTCATGTAAGATTTTTTGTAAATGACCGACAACCAAAAGGTTGGAAAACAGAAAAAAATGCATACCACAGCTACAGAAATATCTAGTCAGTTGCTATTTTGCACCATATTTATTCAGAACTCTGTTTGTGAGATATATAT
>NW_005371219.1:1599412-1600569 GCF_000412655.1 Myotis brandtii
ATAGATATAGATATAGATATAGATATAGATATAGATATAGATATAGATATAGATATAGATATAGATATAGATATAGATATAGATATAGATATAGATATAGATATAGATATAGATATAGATATAGATATAGATATAGATATAGATATAGATATAGATATAGATTTTTATTAGATAGGATAGATAGATATAGATATAGATATAGATATAGATATAGATATAGATATAGATATAGATATATTTGTATCCTCTTCAAGGATTGAGAAATGTGTATACCTTGTAATCACAGATCTGCATTCAACAGTCATTACTGAATAACTGGGGAGACAGGGTAGGGATCTACATCACAATAATCCAAAAAGGCAGCACAATTAATATTAAAATCTGGGGATTTGAATTGAGTGTTTCACCTCATGTAGCAGCTTCACTTCACTTCATTGGCTTCTACCTGCCCCTCCTCCCCCCAGGCCCATCATCCTTAATTCATTTCCCTCTCTTCTGGAACACCTTCTAGAAACTCCAATTGTTAAATTCTGTTTAGTAGAACAATATAATTCCCTCCAGTCCTCACTCTCAAAATCAGCATCATGTCTCTAATTGCATATGCAAATCCATCAAGGTGCTCAGCCAAATAGAATGGTATCTCATTTAATATAATTTATTCTTAGAAAATTGCTGTGGCTTAACTCAAGATTTGTTTTTCATATATATATATATTTTATTCTTCTAATTAGATTTTAAATCCCAAAAGGACTGTGATAACCTTATACTATTTTGATGCTTCAAAATACAAGTATCTTTAAGTTCATTCATTCACCCACTCCATAAATAATTATTGAGCAGCTGCTATGTACAAGTTTTACAAAATAAACAACAGCCACTTTGCCCTCAAGCTGCTCCTAGGAAGAGGGTATACACATATGAACAAAGCATTACTACGCACTGTGGAAAGTGCCATGAGACTGAAGTGCAGACTTGCTTTTGCGGGACCACAGAAGGGGAAGCCTCCTCCTACATCTCAACCTTGTCTCCGCTCCAACATTTCTGAAGGCCAAACAAGAGCAGTATTTCTCCACAGCAGAAATTCTTACTCTCTTTGGAAGTAAGAGGAGAAGAATTCCCATTCTCCTTTGAAAGATGTAGAACTGGAGGATGGGGGC
>NW_005371219.1:1600801-1612399 GCF_000412655.1 Myotis brandtii
ATTTGTACAGGGGGTTAAAAACAAACAAACCCATAAACCTCCATGATTCTGATAAACCTGCTCAGGGCGTGTGCCCTTTGAGAGTCACTGATGTTAAACTTTTAAGAAATAATTAAATGAGGACACATTCATTCCAAAAAGCAAGGTACACTGGGCATATTTTTGCAAGTGCCAGCAACTAGTTAATGTGTCTGCATAACAGTCCTCTGCCATTCACTTAACTCACTAGCAGAAAGGCGTAAACAACTTGCTGCAGGTCTATTTGTAATGGCAGCATAATGAGGTCTCCAGGGTCCGGGGCTGAAAATGACTTGAGATTTCTCGTTGAGAATACACTTGAGTTGCTGTGAATTGGTTTTGCTTTATGCAATGCTCAGAATGAGAAGAAAAAGAAAATCATATCATAGTGATTTTTTCTCCAAACCAGAGAGAACAGACTCTCAGCTATTTTTAGATCATTGTCCTAAATCCCAAATGCTGTTTTATTATGTCTTTTTCAAATAACACTAGGCATATATTGAAAATTATTTGTTAAATTCTTTCTTTAAAAAATCAGCAAGAAGCATATATTCTCCAGAGAACAATTTACTTTCAGATTTAAATCGCCTGATAAAACCATCCAACTCACTGAAGCAGAAATGTGTTTCCATTCCCATCATATTCTGCTGTAGGAAGTAGAGACCAGTGCAGAGTAGAGAGGAAAGCACAGTCCAAACCAGACCACTATTTAACTATGAACAGAGAGAACAAGGTACAAATAGAAACACAAAGAATAAACTTTTCCGTGAAAACATCTGGCAGATCTGGAACTCTTGGATACTTGCCTCTGCTGATAACCACTTAGGCCCCCTGCTTGGATTTTAACTGCTCAACTACATGTACTAACTCAAAGAAGAACAAGCACAAAGCTAAATTTATTAGAACATATATTTTTCAACAGTTACTAATTTATGCATGCTCATTCTTGTATAGCCAAAAGAGATACTTAAATTTGATTACAAATGTGAATAATTGCTTTCAAGTTTGGGGCCCCTTCAGGCTATATTATACATGGATACCGAAGTTGAGAATTGAAGCAATTTTCCAAGCACCTCAGTCATTAAAGGACTTTTATCTACTATGCCCAGAAGAAAGGAGAAAAAAAATGGAGAAAATGTTATCTTGCTGTTCCCTCTGCTTGGAATGCCTCGCCCTCCGCCCCCCAAATATGCATGACTTGCTTCTTCATATCTTTCAAATCTTTTTTCAAATGTTGACTTCTCAGTCAGGCCTTCCACAAATAGGGAAAATGTAACCCTCTCCTGCCTCAGGCTCTATTAGCCTTTCTTGATTCATTTTTCTCCACGGTTATATATTTTCTTTTGTTACATAATGTATTTGTTTATCGTGTTTCTCTTCAATAGAATATAAGCTCCATGAAACTCAAAGTAGATGTTCAAAAATATGTGTAGAGTGAATGAATGTATGGAGTGAATGAAGGTGCACCTTAAATGATGGAGATCTTTCACTGCTGCACTTGGTAGTGATCAATCCTATGGCCCTTCCCCCTTTTCACTCCCCTTTGAACACAAACATTTAACTATTCTATGTCTAATTACCCTTACCCATTAATTCCTATGAAATGTCCTGTAGGACAATATATCTTCATACTATAGAAGATAATGTAGTAGATGAGATTTTCAGAGTAAGCTGGAAGAATTAAACTATCAACAAATCCTCTCCCACCATAACTAGAGAAATTTATAAAACTGAAATAAAACGAGACATAAAAAATAAAGCAGTAACAATCAAACATAAGAAGAAACAGAGCCTCTTGCCAACTCTGTGAAAAGCATAAGTTGGAGGGAGGTATAAGAGGGGTCGGCGGAGAGAGAGAGAGAGAGAGAGAGAGAGAGAGAGAGAAAGACAAATTTATATATGTATGTATATATTACACACACACACACACACACACACACACACACACTTGGTTACAATTCAGAAAGACACAAGACGTATAGAAAATCCAAAGAAAAGAAATATAATATTCTACCTGTCTTCTCAGTATCCAAAAAATTCTCTAGAGCTCCTTTTCCATTTGGTGTCTTATTTTTTTCTAGCTGAGAACAAAACTACAAAGAGAAGTCAGGCTATTCACAATGACCTAAGGCTAAATACATATCCAACAAATTGTATGTATGTAACAAAACAGAAAACCAAAAGCAAGGAAAATATGAACAGAGGAGACATAAAACAAACTCTTTTGAAAGTGCAAGAGGCCCAAGGTGAAGAGGCCACAAAACCCAACTCCTTCCCAGCAAACGATGAGGCTGTAGGTAGAGCCTCATTTTTTTTTTTTTTTTTTTTTTTTTTTTTTTTTTTTTTTGGGGGGAAAACATCAGTCGGGGAGAAGAAGGTGAAGAAGGTACAGTCTGTCTCTATGCAAAGAACAATTTCCAGGATCCACCCCAAGTTGGGTATCTCCCTAGGCCTTGGACGTGACCTCACATAGTTGTGGTAAACTCTGGGCAGGGCTTTGGACCAAAATGGAGTAGTGAGAACAGAAACAAGGCCTATAAAACAGTTTCTCACAATCCAAACAATCCAAGCTCTCCTACTCTTCCCTGTTGCTCTCACAACAGAAAATAATCATAATGCACATTACCTGGCCCCTCTGATACAAACAGGTCTCAAATATGTTAAAAAGGAATTGAGAGATCTCATTCCCAGAAGCATTAGAGAAAGCAAAAGGTCTTAGAATGCTAATGACAGCTAACATGTATTGTTACTGTGTGGCAGGCACTAAGCACTTGACCTATTCATGGAATCCACACGAGAACACAATAAGGTAGGTCCTATTATTGGTACATAATTCTATATTCAAGAACTCTGGAGCCTAATGTGTCTTAAAATTTGATTTTTCTTTTTATATTTTAGAAAGGGAATAAGGTATATGTGCCCTATAAGACATAAAATCCAGGGGTCCCGGAGAAGCACTCTTATTTCTCATCTAAGTGACTGTGTAGAAGGATTGTAGTCTCTGTAGATCACTTTTTAGACTCTTATTTCTCATCTAATTAACTGTGTTTAAATATTCTAGTCCCTGTATATCACTTTTTTAGAGTCCTTTGTGCTATGACTTAATCTGTGCTCAGATTTGGTACATTTTCAATGTAACTTGAAAAGACTATAATTTTTTATATTGGGTTTAAGATTTTGTGTACCTATATGCATAATCATCTGTATGGAGCAAACTTGTCAATTGTGTAATTCTTATCTTCATTAATTTTTGCAATGCTTAATCTCTTTCTAATTGATTATATAAATAATCCAGTATGATTATAGATTTGTCAGTTTCTCCTTTTAAATTAATTTGTACATTATGATTCCAAAGACTATATTGTTAGAATTTACCTCCTATTTCCTTTCAGCCTTTATAACCTTTTTGGATTACTTAAATGGAATTTCTCTCCTCCATTTCAAAATCTTGTTTTTTCAAAAAGTTTTTTATTCTGAAGTTTGTACTTGTTTGTTAGATCACAACTTTTTACTAGGAAGAGAAAGTCAAAAGTTTCTCTTTTATTCTCATATCAACAGATTTTTGTCCGCAGAAAACTCATTATATTAAATAATTAATCTACTGTGTAAATGAAATAAACATATTATACTTTTTATTATTACATTTCAGTTCAACCAAGGTTTATGGAAGATTAGACTAGTGAGCTATTAATTCTGACTAAGATTAGAGAAGGATTCACAGATTAAGGAACATTTGATCCGTGTCCTAATAAGTGAATAGGAGTTTTCCATACTAATAAATGATGAGAGGTTCAAAACAAAAAAGCAGGGCTAACAAACTAGGCCACAGATATAATTTGTCTTCCTAAGGGGTTTCAAAATATGAGGCAATATTTTAAACCTAGGAGGCTTTAATAAAAAGTAGGATTTCTAGCTTCAGATGGGAGACATAAAAGTAAAAGTTTTGGCAAAACCGGGCCGAGCCCTCCAGCATGCTTATGGGGCTGGAGCTGAGTAATTCTGCCCCTTTTTGATAGAGTATAGGTGTTACTGCTGTAATTAGCTAGTGATTAATAATAGGAAGGAAGCAAAGGAAAGGCCAGACATTATAGGCATGGTCATTGGGGCAGCTTCACCAGGAAGCTGCAACTTTTTACTCTCCAGAGAGCGACCAGTCCATTCCCTACAGGTCACTAGGAATGGGTCCAACAAAGAGGAAATAGATGTATGTGTGGTAAAGTCCGAGTGACATAGGGAAAGTACTTGCCTGTTGGTCTAACTTGGAAACTACGAATTGGCTAGAGGAAGTGGAGCCACTGCAAGCACAGGAAATCTTAGAAGGTTAATATCTGCAGACAGAGGAATTCTCTCTCTTGTTTCTCTGGCTTTGATACTGCTTTCTTACACTTGCTCATGTTCCCTCCATAGCTATGTGTCCCTAGAAGCTACATGGCCCATGGCCATGCTGACCCCACACACAATGGACCGCAGCTGGGAACACAAGCTAACCTAGCGAGATGC
Source organism: Myotis brandtii (assembly GCF_000412655.1). NCBI lineage: Eukaryota > Metazoa > Chordata > Mammalia > Chiroptera > Vespertilionidae > Myotis > Myotis brandtii. Next base: position 1,605,320 of record NW_005371219.1, read on the forward strand.
TGGACTGGACTGTGCAAATATGAGGTGAAAACTCTGGGCAATGGTTTTAATCCTAGCTCTGCTAAAGACACGGCTTCACATTTTCCTTGGTGGGACGGAGGAAGATGGAAACTTGGAAACTCAGGAGATCAATTTCTCACAAATAAATACCATTCATTTCCCATGCAAGTCTCAGAAAATGCCTTTTCTTGTGATATCACAAGAAGCCCACTTCCACCAGCACGTGGGGACACGGAGAGCTCCTTACCGATAACATAGGCTCTTCATATCCTTCTACCTTGTGCTAGTCTCGCCCTTGTATCACCCTCTTGTGATACAAAACTTGTACATGGCCCCTGCAGAAAGTCTTGGAGACTCCAAAGGGGCATAATGCATTTAGAACAGGTTTCAAAACAGAGGAAGGGTGTAATCTGATCTTTGTTTTCATGAAGCAACTCTGGTTGTGAAGGGTGGTGGTGGGCAGGGAGGAAAGGGAACTATTTAAATGCAGAGAAATCAATCAGGAGGCTATTACAAGGGTCCAAGAGAAAGATGACAAAGTGCAAAACTCATCTGTAACAGCAGGACTGCCAGGAAGAGTACAAAATCAGAGAATTTTTAGAAGTAGAATAAAAAGGACTTGGAAAAGGATGGAATGCCAGTTCTGAGCAAAAATGTGTCAAAGATGATTCAAATGTTTTTGGCTTTGGGGATTGTGTGCTGCCATCAACTAAGACATGAAATTCAGAAGAAGTAAAAGTTCTGATGAAACTGTAATCGTGAGGTTTTTATAGACCTCTTTGGATCAGAAGCTGAATCTTAGTTATCTTTGTGTCCCCAGCTTCTAACACATCTCCTAAAAAGGGTTCAATAAATAAATGTTGAATTGAACTCAATTAAGCTTATTGATTTTTAGTTGTTTGTGGGAAGGTCATCCAGATGGAAATGTCCAGAAGTCAATTTGTCATTTTAAATCTCAAAAGAAAGGTTAAAGCTGGAAAAAAAAAAAGTTTGAGTGCTTCAGCATATTTACTTTGACTGACATCCACGAGTTGTATTCTACTAAGACATACTTGATTAATACGTTTATTATTTTATTTTTATGAATGCTATATGTGCTTAATATATTGTAATAATGAGGAGACATTGACACATTCAGCATTTTCTCTTGTGCCTTTAGCAATATATATAAGCCATAAGAAATTTTCTTTCACCAGAAGATTTTCCAATAGGCTCTAAAATGACAACAAATCTGCCTTATTACAGAATCATCAGACAATGTGAAAGGAATGCAGGTGATTTAAGAATAAATGCATCTAACTTGATTTAAGTCTCAAGTAGCAATTCATTTCGGAAAAAAAAAGAACTATCCGAATGATATAAGCAATGTTCTAAGCAAATATTGATTGTTCACTCAAAAGTAGCATCTACCATCCAGTAGTCATTATTTAAATTGTTGGGTTAGTTTTTAGCTTTAATTTGCTATGTTCAAGGGAAAAAGAAATATGGTCTCTATTTTTAGGGATGCCATGCATATCCTCTCCTGGGTTTATCTTTTCCTTAGAAAGCATGTGAGTAGGTTAAAAAAAAACAAAACTAAAAAGGTACAGAGCTTTCTTCACAGTTTCCTGTAGTCATCATCTTCTTTCACAGTTTCCTGTGGTACTTGGTAATTCAACACTTAAAAGACCTCAAGGGATCCCGACTTTATAACTCTACCAAACTCCCTGCCTGGAGACACAACAGAGTTGTCACCTCCGTGACCACTCTCAAGGAAGCCAGTGCTACCCAGAGTTGAGCACACAAAAACTTATGATGACATAGAAGAGGAGCAGGAATTCCCAAAGGAGTGTTCTTTTCTATTTTCAATTTCTTTCCCTTTTACTTTACTTTGGCAAAAGTAAAAAATACCAAAAAAAGTAAAATATGACTTCCCCATGCACCTGTCAGTAGCTACAAAACCCTTCAGCTCAAGGCTTTGCTTGTTTCATCTATGTTGCCAATTGCTTCTTCCCTTCCCAATAATGGGAATATTTTGAGGCAAATCCTTGCTATTATATTATTTCATTCATAAATATGTATGTATGTCAAAAAATAAGAACTCTTTTTAAAAACATAATCAAAATGTCGCTATTCTTGCACCCCAAGAGAAATTAATATCTCTAATGTCATTAAATATCCAGATTGTGTTAGGACTTCTCATTGTATAAAACATGTATTTTTGAGTGAGCACCAAAGCCCCACTGAAGCAAGTCTTGCCCCAGAAGGGTGTCTTCAGCACAGAAGTTCTCCCACTGCAGACACAGCTGATTCTCACTGCCAATTGGCCTGGAGGTCAATTCCTCCCAGTGACACCTAAAACAATCAAGGCATAACTACAACAAGACTGTGCACAAAGCCCACAAGGGGGTGCACCAAGAGTGTCCACCTCAGGTAACTGGGGAGGCTGAGCCACTGGGCCCTGTAGGACACCTAGCACACAAAACCACTCTACCAACACAGGGAAGCAGACAAAATGCGAAGACAAAGAAACAGGTCACAAATGACAGAAATGGAGGACAGCAAACGACTGGTGTAATATCTTAATCAATAAAAAAAATATAAAAAAAAAAAAAAAACATGTATTTTTTTTTTTACCATTGGGTTAATTCGGATATGGATCCAAACAAGATTCACATATTGCAGTTGTTTGATGAGTCTTTTATCTCTTTTAATTGATAGGTCCCTCATCCCTCATTTTTTCTCCTGGCAAATCATTTATTAAAGAAACCAGATAACTTATTCCAGTAGAGTTTATTATAGTCTAAGATTTTGCTGACTTCATCTCTATCACATTATTTTACATGTTCCGATAAATTGTAGCTAGACCTAGAAGCATGCTTTAATTTAGGTTAAAACTTGGAGTCAAACATTAGTACATAATATTCAGCTCTCTCTCTTTTAGTGATATTAGTGGCTATCAATGGTCAATGCCTAGGCCTATTATTTCATGATGGGTTTAAAATGTGGTGATTTATTTTATTCCCTTGTCATCCAATAGCTGACATACTTCTATGGATAGAAATCTTTCTTCAGCAAATCTATGATTATTCTGAGGACACTCATACAGGCAACAGAAGTTAGTGTTTGATCCTTTCCTCTTGTTTGCTAGTTTTCAAAATAATGAGTTGGTTCCCTACAAGCCCTAAATCCAATGACTGGAACCCCCATAAAAAAAGGAGAAGACACCTGGGCACAGGGAATAAGGCCATGTGAAGACGGGAAGGCAGAGCAGAGATTGGAGTGATGCAGCCACAGGCCAAGAATGCTGAGGATTGCCGGGCACCACCAGAGTCTGGAAAAGGCAAAGGAGGATTCCCCCCCAGAGCCTTCAGAGGGAGCATGCACCTGCTGACACCTGGATGTCGGACTGCTAGCCTTCAGTCCTGTGAGAGTATAATTTTCTGTTGTTTTAAACTTCTTAATTTCTGCTACTTTGTTATGTCAGCCATAGGAAGCTAATGCAATGGACATCACATTTTAAAACTGCACTATGAAGTATGATTGCTTTAAAAGTCAGTGTGGCATGGAATGTAATTAATCCAATTAATCAAATCTGACATCTCAGATACAAAGTGCTTCTTATCCCCCTTTCCATAAAGAGAGTCCCCAACTCTCTGTCTCTGCTCCTCATGTCTGAGAGCTTGCAAGGTTTGGCAAGGCTGATGGAGTTCATTTCTATGCAGTGTAGTACAGACATTCCTGCTGGGGAAAGATTGGGATGATGGGAACACTCCTGAAGCTGCTAGGGGAGTGGTAGTGAAGAGTTGCAGACAAAGAAGACAAAATGCACAGAAAAAGTGGAACTTTTAAACAGAATTATGCACACTCCTGGGAACTTGGACTTGCTATCCGTCTTCCAGTTTGAGAATGAGTGTCACCAAAATGAGACCTACCCAAGATATCTTAAATCACCAATCTGTTCCTGTTACAATATTTGTCACCTCTATAGCTATACTCACCTAGTTTGTTTACTTTAAAGGGAATACAAACTAAGAGTTTCCTGGGTGAATTAAATTAGAATTGAAATAGAATTCTTCCTATTTGATATCATTCTTGGCTGACTAAGAATAGTCTCCTGTGGTGGAAACATCACTCAATACTGGATTTGAGACCTGGCTTTGCTAGTTCTTAGCCTTGCAAAAATTGAACAGGCCTCTTAAACATGATCAAATGAGGAGGAAAGGTATATAAGTACCCAAAAGCAGCGCCTGCTATGCACTCGGCACTTAAATAAGAATGGGCATGGCATATCATGACATCTAGAATGCAGTGATCAGTAGTGAGGAAGTGTGGAATTAAATAGACCCAGGCTCAAATTCTGATTCTACCACTCTCCAGTTTTGAATGTTGAATCGAAGTTGAGTCCTCTCAGCCTCATCTTCTTCCTCCAGGAGAAATCAGTTCCTGCCACATAGGGTTCTTGTAAACATTAACAAACATAATCCATAAAAAAGAACTTAGAATAGTGTCTAGCACATTATAAGTGCTCAATAAATATTTTTGTTGTTATTATTCACACAATGTAATGTTTTAGAGAGATGCTTCAGTGATTTTAAGTTTTGAAATGGTTTAAGATATTTAAATAAAATATTATTTGAACTACCTTATTTCTTAATATGTTCTTATTGATTTGTAGACAGAAAAGAAGGGAGAGGGAGGGAGAGAAACGTTGAAGTGAGAGGGAAACATCAATTGCTTGCCTCCTGTACAAACCCCAACCAGGAATCAAACCCACAACCTGGATATGTGCCCTGACTGAAAATCGAACTGCAACCTTTTGTTGCATGGGACATCGCTCAACCAACTGAGCCACACTAGCCAGGACTTGAGCTACCTTATTTTTAATTACATTCAACCTAATTCTAGATTATCACAGGCTAAAATCTGAACTTTAAAATTATGATAATAATGCCAGAAAAAATAAAATGTAACAAAAAGGGAATATCAAAATGTTTTACCACCAGAATATAATATAGGGAAGATCCATCCAGCCCATGCTCTTTCTCTAATAGAACTGACAACACAGAATTTATGGGAAGATTCAAGATAGGTAAAGCACAGTCTAATACACATTCATTTTATTATTTCTGAGGCACTGGGAAATGAAGTGTCTCCTGCTTGCTGCTGCTTAATATTCAACCATTAGAGATTTAATGCTTTGATTTAAAAACATATTCCCTTGCAGGAAGACAACGTGCTATCAGATGTGGACATCTAAATGGAAATGAGGTTATTGGAGGCATTCCAAAAAGAGAGTACGGATTCAGAAATATCCTAGAACCAGAAAGGGTAACTGTCCACAGGGAAAAGAAAGGGGAACAGATGCTGTGAAGACAAACTTTTCCACAGCTAAAGCTCCCTCCAACACTGGCAGGGGGAAACCAGACCTTTTTATAGATAAGAATTGCTTTTCTTTAAAAACAACATCATATGATGTGTTGTTGTTTTTTTTCATTTGTGTAATGGTGAAGAGTAGATTTCATTATAAGTTTCCAAGGGCTTTAGACTTATTTTTTTTTTCTTTCCAATTCTGTCAACGATCCAGACACTTGAGATATTGGCATAGAACAATTTGATACTGTGATAGAAGTCTGTCCTATTAAAAATACTTCCAAAATGCCAATTTTGGAGCTATAATTTTACTAAGGATGACACAAGGAAATGACAAACTTTTAAAAATCACCTATTTTTTAGTCTTTGTTTACACATAAAAATAACACAAAAATATGTATTAAATTGGCAGGTCTGGTTTTTGGCAGTCAAAGGCAGAGCGTCAAAAAAGTATAATTATACAATCTCTCAAAAACTATTTTGTCATATAGCAGGTAAATAACGGTTGCTTTAATGTGAGAATTATTTTAGTACCTGGTTATGCAAATGCAGAGATTTGTTCAAGTGAAGGTTAAGCCTCTGAAAGGTCACAGCTAATATCTCCTGAGAATATTCTTCATTCTCAACAAAGGGAGGCTATGTTTTCTTTTGATTACTCTAGAACTGTCTGCTTCTTTATTTTAAAAGTATTTATAACATTTCAAAAGAAATATGTACTTATTTTTAAATTCCAGTACACAAAAGTATAAGTTAAAATATGAGTACCCCACATCATCCACTCTCCTTTGATCCTGTTCTTCATGTGTCCTTTGCATGGGTGCATATGTGGACGCATGTTTATGAATAGGGAGATGGACACTGACACCGAGAGAAAGAAACATTCATTAAACTTTATTGCTAATGTTATCAAATTCTGATAGAGAGATGTTACAACAGCTAACTGGATCTTTGTAGATGTGGGAGTCTTCTGAATTAGGATCTTTTACCCTCATCTCAGATAGGATCTAACCAAACCCACTCTCTTATGATGAATTCCTGGAGCTCTTCAAATAGGAAGTATAGATATTTATAGCGCCGTGTTGTCCAAGTCAACAGGTCACAGCTCTGGGTGCTAAATTGAAAAGGGGCATCAATAGGCAAACCTTGAAATTTTCTCGAAGTTCAGTTTAAATATTTACCTCAAGTTTTAGGTAAGTTTCCAGCGGTTGCCTCATTTCTAAGAGTCTACGCAGCCAATAAATGGCAAGGGGCCTGATGGGCTTCCTGACCTCCCCGGTGAGGTGATGAGCTGCCTCCTCTCCGTGGAAAGAGAAGCGCTCTGACAGGAGACGCGCGGGCAATTTTGGAACATTGTTTTAGTCCTAATTGAAACTAGGAAATGCAGAGAAGTGTGATAATGAAAATAACAAGATCAGGGGAGTGTGGAAATTAGCTGACTCTTTTCCCCCACAAAATCCATAAAAGCAGACTAGCTTGAGTTCGGGGAGTGATTGCTGAATTATATGTGAGAAGCGATGTCTTAGGGCTGAAACCATGAAGCCGACAAGGGAATATCCTCCGCCTCCCGGGGACTGGAGACACAAGGCAGGAATGCTGCTGAAGAATAAGTCAGAGGGAAGGCAGGGGAGGGTGGGGGAAGGGGGAGAGATCAACCAAAGGACTTGTATGCATGCATATAAGCCTAACCCATGGACACAGACACCAGGGGGGTGAGGGCATGAGTGGGGG
>NW_005371219.1:1612524-1656647 GCF_000412655.1 Myotis brandtii
GTAACAAAGAAACAATTTCCGGAGGATGAGGCCCAGAAATCAGGATTTTAAAAAGATTCCCAGGTGATTCTAATGTGCAGCCAAGGTTGAGAACCACTGCCTTAATCAATAAAGAAAAAAATTTAAAATAAAAGAAAAACCAAAAACAAAACAAAAACAAAAAAGAATAAGTTCAACACGCAGGGGTGGGATTGAGTGCAGTGGGCATTCACGGAGACCCGGTTGGTTGCTACCGTTGTGAGGATGCCATGAGTTTATAGTGAGCATCTGGCACAATGCTGACTCTACAGAAGCCCTCAATGAGTGGGCGTGGGTGCCTCCTTGCTGTTTTGCTCTAACTCTGAGCCAAGGGCACCACTGTGCCACCTCCATCGTGGAGAACAGTGCTTCTCTGTTAATGGCTTTCCGAGTCACTGACAGTTGGGGAAAGCTTTTCCCTGTCACCAGAAACCTTTCAAATGGCCTCTGAAGTTGGGAGGCAGATTCGTATCTACATGCACTAGACCCTAAATCCCGTGAGGAATTTTTCTCTCTCTGGTCTCAGTGCCTAGTATTATGGGTGGCATAGAGGAAGCCCTCCATAATTGTTGCCACATAGAGTACCCCACGGTTAAGAGCACACACTCTGGAGCCAGGCTGCTTGGCTGTGTATTCTGCTTCTTCCACTTGTTAGCTCTGTGATGTTGGGCACGTTACTTAACCTCTCTGCGCTTAAATACCTTCATCTGTGAATGGGGATGGAAATAGTTTCTACTTCCTGGGGTTACCATGAGGATTAATGAATTATTACATACTAGAGGCCCGGTGCATGAAATCTGTGCACGTGGGGGGGGGGTCTCTTAGCCCGACCTGCACCCTTTCCAATCCAGGAGCCCTCAGGGGATGTCCTACTGATGGCTTGGGCCCGCTCCCCATGGTTCTCTGCTCTCTGTGGGGCCTGCCTGCTCCACACCACTGCGATGGGCAAGCAGGCCCTGCTGGGTGCTGCCTGCGGGCCGCGCTTGCCTGCTCGCGGGTTGCTGTGGTGATGCCTGCTGGGCTCACGTTGCCAGGGTGACACAGCCAGCGTCCTGCCCTGGTCACTATGGGCACTGCCATCTTTGTCATGGAGTGACGGTTAATTTGCATATTACTCTTTTATTAGCTAGGATAAATTGCTCAGAAGAGTGCCTACCACCTTGGAATGCTATGCATTTGATATTATTGTTTTTACAATAATGATAACTATGCTGATGATGCCCCACCCCCAGCACTAACCTTAGAAATACCCTACCACATGAGAACATGCTTTCTGCCACACCTCCTGGTGCCTATGGACCCTCTAAGACACTTATATGGTGGTATGCTCGCCCTTCCTATATCCATTATCATGTAGATTGTGATGCCAGCTCCCAGGTGGGATACTTTCTACCTGATTGCAGTTTGTTTTTTTTGTTTTGGGGGCGGTTTTTGTGCATGAAAAATCGATACCAAAGAAGCTGCCAAGTTCCTCTGCTCTAGTTTTCAAAAGGCAAAGTCAAATTTCTTCTTGCTGTTTTGGAAACATCATCTGAAAATGTTTAGAACTGTTGACATTTGCACTATATTTAAGAAAATAACAACATATTCTAAATTATTGGTTAAATTATATTTACTCGTGGCACTGTCTAATCCTAATGGGTTTTAGCATCAAATTAGCCTATTCAAGAATAAGTAAGGCACAAAAAACCTATTCTTTCTACAAATCAATAAATAATTCACTTGATTACTGGATTTGGCAGGAAAATAATTATGTCATGAAATTGACACGACAAAAAAATCATTCTGCCAATAAAAACAAGTAAGAATATGCCAATACTAAGCCGCAGAAAGAACAAATATGCCAGGAAGTAGTTTCTGCACAAAATGAAAAGCCAAAACTCTGCCAGGGACCTCAGCACGAACAGGAGCTATTCTCTCTCGCAAGTTCTCCCCATCGCCACCGAATGATGTTATCTCCACCTGTGCGGCAATTCTTCCTGCCCAGGGTTTTCACAAGCAGCGTGAAACCGGCGTCTAACATCTCCTTAGTAAGCTGTGTGGACTAGATTCATTTATCATGCGGATAGGACCACCCACTAATGCTTGGACTATACCCAACCTGATGTTGTCCTCCTAATGCTGAGGGAACAACAACTCTGTCCTCAAAAAGATGATCATTGTTGCTAATTTTGGTTAGTCAATTCATAAAAAAAATTTTAAAAATCCCTTTTTTCTTTTGTTTCCTGGACTCTACAATGAGAATTTTTAAAGAAGGAGGGTCAAAGGTCAGAGAGAGAACTGTAGGAAGAGGTCCTTGCTCAGACAGAGCTGGAGGAGTAGGGACTGTGTATCCAGTGAGAGCTGCTCAGACTGCAAGCTTTGCCTTCCACACTCTGAGCTACCATGAGCAAATTCACTTCCACTCCCTCAATTTCCTCAACAGCAAAAGGAAAGTCAGTAGTCCCCTGTTATCTGCGGTCATGTTTTCAGCAGTTTCAGGTACCTACAGTAAACCACGGTCTGGAAATATTAAATAGAACATTCCAGATATAAGCAATTCATAAGTTTTAGATTTCACACCATTCTGAGTAGCATGATGACATCTTGTGCTGTCCTGCTCTTTTCTGTCCGAGACATGAACCATGTCTTTGTCCAGTGTATCCAAGCTGCATACGCTACCTGCCTGTTAGTCACTTAGTAGCCCTTGTGGTTATCAGATCCACTGTGGTGGTATCCCAGTTAAAGTAATCCTTACTTTATTTAATAATATCACATTTATATAATTTTTATTACAGTATATCCTCATAATTGTTCTATTTTTATTAGCTAATCTCTTATTGTTATGATTTATAAAGTAAACTCTATCATAGGTACATGCATATAGGAAAAAAACAGAGAATATATCTAGTTTGGTAATATCAATGGCTTCAGGCATCCACTGGGGGACGGGATGTATCCCCTGTGGATAAGTGGGGATTAGTGTTTTAAAACCTATCTCACGGTGGTTATCAGAATTTAACAAATTATATAAGCACCTAGCTCAGAGTATAAACACAATGAACAAATTCTATTAGTAAAATTATGTTAAAAATGTATTTTTTTCTTGGCCTTTGGCATGGAGCAGAGATGCCATTGCTCCCTTGTGTAAGAGGATTAAAGCCAAGCTAGAGTAGCCCTTGGAAGTTGCATTGAAATGGTCTGGAGTCTGGAGATGATCAGGACACTATGACCCTAAGCTTACAGGGAGGTACGGTCTCTGGACCTCAGAGTCTCCAGACTAGGGGGAAGACTGTTACACAGAATGCAGTTAGGAGGGCCCAGAAGTCCTGTCTTCATTACAATCTTCTCTCACCCCAATCACCAAACGGTTGCAGGAGGAGGAAACTATTGCACTAATACCGTGGCTGTGAAGGCTTCAGGGGAGGCTCACAAAAGGCTCTTCTTCCTTCCAACTTCCTGACAGCTCTCAAGCCATCACCATGATGTTTGCAAACCTATTTATGATTCTATTAAACATATAGAATGTTAAAAGCCTAGAGCAAGCATATGCTTCCAATGTGAACACTAGATGCATATTCATATACTTACATGAGAGTAACTTTTCTTATTATTTACTTTGTAGATTCTTATTTTATCCATGCCCACCCTAAACTGATGCATCAAATTAATAATTCACAAGCAGTGTGGTGGGGAAAAATGTTATCTTACATGCATCCCAAGTTCAGAAACTAAAAGAGAAACGTGTAGAAGCACAGCTCTCTAGCTGAAACATGAGTCACACTCACAACACCTTCTTCAGATGACAGAGCACAATATGGGCTCAGTTCTCTACCCGTCCCCTCCTCCCCAATACTACCCAGGAGGACCTAGCTTCAGACTGCCTCAGGCAGAGAGCAAAAGACAAGAGAAAAGATTGTTTTTCTCTCTTTTACTTTCTCTCTTGGTTAAGGTCCAAGGAAAAGTGAGCTTCCAATGACAGGCAGTGAATGAGACTACAGAGAGCTTTTATTTCAACTCTTTTTGTTGAATAAAACTTCTACCAGAAAATGTCCTGGCAATGTATCTACACCTAAGAGATTGGCAGATCTATCTCCATTCATGGCCAGACACCCACCTGGCCCCTCCCCAGCCCTTCCAGTCCCTTAATGAGTGCCCAGGAAACACATAGGAAAGGACAGGGAGATGCCACAAAATTGACTCAACAATATTTTTTTCAATCAATTCTTATGCAAAGTCCATCAAGAAACATGCACTAGACAACACCAACCCTCATCTTCAATGCATTATCATGAGGTATGTTTGGTACCAAATAATTCAGCATGTTGTAATCTTGGTTCTATGTTTCAGTGTAGTGGTTAACAGTATATGGTCTGAGCAAAGGCAAGAAAATGGAAAATAAGTAAATTGCTCTTCATCAAAATTAAAAATTTTGTGTACCAAGGACTCTATTAACACAGTGAAGAGCAACCCACAGAATGGGAGAAAATATTTGTAAACCAATATCTGATAAGGAATTAATATCCAGAATATATAAAGAACTTCTGCAACTCAACAACAACAAAACAATCCTGTTTAAAAATAGACAAAGGGCCCTAACCGGTTTGGCTCAGGGGATAGAGCATCAGCCTGCAGACTGAAAGGTCCCAGGTTCGATTCCGGTCAAGGGCATGTACCTTGGTTGCGGGCACATCCCCAGTAGGAGGTGTGCAGGAGGCAGCTGATCAATGTTTCTCTCTCATTGATTTTTCTACCTATCTACCCTTATCCCTTCCTCTCTGTAAAAAAATTAATAAAATATATTTTTTTAAAAATAGACAAAGGACTTGAATAGAAATTTTTCCAAAAAAAAAAAATCTACAAGTGGCCAGTAAGCACATGAAAAGGTGTTCAACATCACTAATCCTTAGGGGAATGCAAATTCAAACCACAATGAGATACCATTAGGATGGCTATTAGAAAAAAAATGTTGGCAAGAATATGGAAAAATTGTAATCCTTGTGCATTGTTGGTAGAAATGTAAAATGGTGCCACCACTATGGAAAACAGTATAACAGTTACCCCAAAAATTAAACCTAGAATTACCATAGGTATAGCAATTTCACTTTTGGCATACACCCAAAAGAACTGAAAGCAGGGACTCAAACAAATATCTGAACACCCATGTTCATAGCAGTATTATTCACAATAGTCAAAAGATAGACACAACCCAAGGATACATTGATGGATGACTGGATAAACAAAAAGTGGTATATACATACAATGGAATAATATTCAACCTTAAAAAGGAAGGAAATTCTGATATATGCTCTCACATGGATAACACTTGAAGACATTTTGCTAAGTGAAATAAGCCAGACACAAAAGGATGCTATGTGATTCCACTAATATTAGGTACCTATAATAGCCAAACTCATAGAAACAAAAAAGTAGAATGATGATTGCTGGGGCCTAAGGGTGAGAGAAATGCAGGGTTATTGTTTAATGGACAGTTTGGGAGTTTAGTTTGGAGACATGAAGATGTTCTGAAGATGGGTGGTGGTGATGGCATAATACTGTGAATGTACTTAGTGTCAATGAACTGTACACTTAAACATAGTTAAAATGTAAATTTTATAATATGTACTTTTTACCAAAATATATGAATTTTTAAAAAGAGCTTAAAATTTAGAGTCAAGGGTCTATAGCTGGCACCCTAGATAGTCCACACACTAACTGAGACACAAGTAATTTAGCCTTTCTATGACTGTTTTCGCATCTGTGAAATGGGGTGACCAAAGTGCCAACTCATATAAGGTTGTTGTGAAGTTTATGGTAGATGATAAAAAGAAAACCCTGTCAAATGATGAGTGCACAAAATGTGTGAGCTATTATTATTGCTTCTTTGATATATATCCTAAAAACTCAATGCTATGGACAAATATTTCTTCCTTTGTTGCATCCTCCATTGAGTGTGTTCTATATGTTACTAAATACTTACTGACCAATTTATGTATTCATACAAAAGGATGAATCTATTGACTCACTATCCATGGTTGTTTTTCAGCACAGAATATAAATTAATATTGATCCATTCATATTCTTGAATAAGCCTCTTTGAACCAAAGGTATGCATTTATAGACAGTTGGCTAATGCTGAGGTATTATCTTGAAAAAATAGATAATTCACATTGCTATGGTCCAAGGCCAAGGCAATCATGAGGTCGTCCTCTTGCTGTTGTTATTCTAACCAACCTATAGAACTAGCCACAGAGAACAAAACCATATAATTGGGACACCACCATCTAAAGAAAGATTTGAAGTTAAATGGATTGTAAAAGTCCTGAGCCCCAGAAGCTGGTATCTTCTTCGATCTTTTTACATCACTGACAAGAAATTAAAGTATGAAGGACATCAAAACCACCATTGATAATTGCTGGCCCAGATGAGATTGGGGACCTTATTATATTTAAAGGTAAGTGTATTTGAGGATGCTATTGTTTTTGAGTTAACAGCATGAGATACAGGACATTTGCTAATTCTCTCCGTTGTCAACAAAACTATCTTAAAATAAAAGCTTCTACCCAAAAATGCTGCAATAAAATATTAACATTCCTTCTCAGAAATAACAGTGATTGCTGAAATGCACAAAATTCTCACAAGCTTTTGCTAAGATGGATTTTTTTAAAACCTTGGCTGATGCTGGCTTCTCAAATCATCTTCTGTCGGAGTGAGAACAAATTCATTTAATGGTTTATTTCTCCAACAGTGTGAGGGACTATTTCCCCTAGATATCTTTTTTTTTAAGCCCAAACCCTAAAGCTTCATAATCCCATTAAATCAGTGCACAGCTGGGCAATTCTTTCTTTTTTCACATTATAGTGGTCCCCAGGGAATTTATGTAAATCTATGGAAATTCATTTTAAAGTCAGTACTCTGGAAGGGAGGATGCATCCTCATTAAGTAAACGATTATATCTACAGCAAGCTAAAAAACAACATGCTGGAGAGCTAAATTAAACTTTCCATCAGGAAAACTAAACCATTCACTTCCATATATAGGCTTTACCTAAATGCTACCAAAATTATAAGACAACAAAATTTGATGAAGTCCAAATAGTTACATATATCAAGGAAAGCATAGCTGAGTCACTGCTGCTGGACACAGTCTCCTTTCTAATACCACCACCTAATTCCACTTTGGGCAATGCTACCAGAAGGGGTTCAGCCTTATAATTCATGGGCTCTTAGAAAAGACTTCTCATACAAGGGTGAAAAGAAATGAACTTAGTCCTTCAAAGAACATCCAAGTCAACCTCAAGAAACCGTAATAAGACCAGAGAGTCTGAAACTCAAAGGCCAGAATATTGGATGCTGGAAAGAAGACAGGCTTTACAGTTAGACCTACCTGCCTCCCAATCCTACCTCCTTCACTGATTAGCTGAGTAAATCACCTTGACTTCACAGCCTGTTTCTCGTCTGTAAATTGGGGATAATAATTCTTAGTAATGTTATAAATTTTTAAAGTAATAAACTATATAGAGCACTGAACCCAATATCTATAACATGGTTGACACCCAAATGCCTTCACCTGGACCAATGTATGAATTGGGCAACATCTACGCTATAGAAATGAGGAGAGTTAACTGGAAGGGAAAGGAAAGAATTCCTCCACTTTGGAGTCCTCAGACAACTATAGTGCCTTCCCATTTTACTAGATCTGCTTACCTTTCCTACTGCTGGGAAAGTAATGATAAGGCTATCCATGGGAATACCGACTCAATCTTACCACATTGCTTTCTTCTTAAGCCATATCAACATTTACTCTTTTTGGTAGACCTTCTCTTCTCTGAAAACTCTATACTCTATACAAGTTATAGCGTGGTTTTAAAGTCAACATCAAAAGTAAAAATCTTATCAAATTTACTATTGAAAAATCCCATAGGAAGGTATAGCATTGGAGCAGTCTCTCAGAAAGTCCAACTCAGTATATGTTCCATCCATTATTGGGACAGAATGCTGGTTCTTCAGCTGAGTCTGAGTGAACCAACTGCCTTGAGTTTGAGATCCAGGTTATCTAAAAAAAATCACACATATATATTCTGATACTTGATTTGTATTCCTATTGAGACCAACTCAGAAAAGGGCAGATTCCCATCTCCATGCACACATTGAATGGAATAACTGATGGAATAGCCTGCATATTTGTTTATTTACTTTATACATTTGTTTATTTTGCAAAGCAATATGATTGTGTTTGCATATGTTAACCATGCTTTAATTAAAAGTAATCATGGTACCATGCCACATTTTGTTTTGTTACTAAAATGAGGCTGCAATCAATGGTGAACCCACAAGCCAGGCCACGTATGAAGGCTAATAACTCTACCCTTCTAGGGAAAAATATCAGAGACACATTCACATTTTAAGGAATTAAGACAAAGCTTTGGTCAGGATGCAAAATCAAGTCACTGTCTTGGTTAGTCTAGCCCAGGAGTCATATCTCTCCTTGTCCTTTGTCAAGCTCTCTTTCTCTGGCTCTCAGAGTCTGGGTTCTGTCTGTTCCATTTACAACATCTCTTCAAATGGATTTTATTTATCTTAGAAAAAAGAATTCAGATCAAGAAAGCATTCCCTGGTTGCAGCTTCTGATTTTGATCCACCAACCTTAAATACCTAATCTCTCTAATCCACCTCTAAATCTATATTTTGTTTTCCTGCCACCCTATTCCACCCAACTCTTCACCTACTCTCCCACTTACTTTTTACATAGAAAGAAAATAAAAAATTTTTTCAAGTACAAGCAAAAGTTTATTTAGAAAGTCACAGAGGTAGAAGAAGTGAGCCCTGGAGGAAGTGAGCCAGCTGGACTGCGTGGGCTCAAGAAACAAATTACAGAGGCAAAAGAAGGGCCCTTGGAGCTTAGAGAAAGAAAACAAGGAGACAGGCCTAAAGAAAGAACTATATTAACTTTATTTTAAGAATGTATGTTAAGAATTCTGGCACACTATGTCTAAAATAAGCCTAGATGCAGCCTGGCCGTGTGGCACTCAGTGGTTGAGCTTCGTCCCATGAACTAGGAGGTCACAGTTCAATTCCTAGTCATACCACATGCCCAGGTTGCGAGCTCAATTCCCAGTAGGGAGCATGCAGGAGACAGCTGATCATTGATGTTTTCATCTCTCTCTCTCCCTCTCCCTTCCTCTCTGAAATTAATTAAAAATATATATATTAAAATAAACCTCAATGAATTGTGCTATAAAATGAAAAAAATATTTTCTATAACAGGAAAAATAATGTTTTTAAATGCTTACATTTTCATTTCTATTTTTAATATGAAATATCTAACTTGTAAATATGTCATTTTAATAAGATAAGAATGCAGAGATAAAATCACCCTAAAGGTTTGTTGTAAATATCTTGTAATACAGAAATAGACCTGGCATTATTATTAAAATGTTAACTTTAAGTATTAAAGTCACATTTAATCTTCCACAGAGATTCTCCTCCTCCTCCAAATATTGTTCATCTCTGTCTCCTCTGTGTTACTCTTGCACATGTTAACATGTGATATCATATATATATAACATGTGATAACATGTGAAATCTGTATACAGATTTATACACATCTATTTCCTCCATTTGATGGTAAAGCTTCTTGCTTAGACTTATACTGCCAGTGGGGATATAGGTTCAGTTCCTTGCAGATAGTAGAGGCTCAATAAATGTCTTGAGGCTTTATTTGATTTATTCTGTTTAAAACTTTGGGACTGATGAGACCATCTTTGCTTCCTCCTTCTCTGGTCAGTCTCTCATGACCTTAACTAGTTTGTCCATCATTGCTTTCTATATCCATGCCTCTTGTATACCAATTCATAGTCTCTCAGCCTCATGTGTGTTTTGTTTCAACAGCTGCTGCAATAACCAGGTCTTCATGGGTTTGGAATGATTTCATTCAGGTAGAACTTGACAATGCCTTACTTTAATACCGTGTCTCTCACTAACCCAGGACTTGCCCTTGCTGGTATTAAGGTGTGAGTGGTCTTGCTTAGTGCCCACAAAAGCACAGTCTGGGATTTCCGGAGAGTTAAGTCTGTAGAGCAAACCTTTAAACAATGGCTTACAAGAAAAGTAAATACTTCTCCTTCTGAGTTGCAGTTAATGTGCCCTTTCATAGGACAGTCCCACGACATGACGTCATCTGCATTTGTGCTAACTCCTTCAGCAACACATCCTCTGATCAGCAATTGCTCCTTCCCTACCTCAGTTCCTTTCACATTCACTCTTGCCTCCCTTAATAAAAATAGTAGCATCCATTCTTACATCAGACTTTGTTTTCTGGGGTACTCAGGCTACAATACCTTCCTACAGCACAGCCCCTGATGAAGGGACTTGGCCATGTCTGCACCAGATAACCCTCCCACTTTTCACGGAGGATATTGAAAGGCTCCCAACCCGCTGACGAAGGCAGTAAACAAGAATCTAGACCTGGTTTGGAAATATGAGCTGCACAAATTGAATGCCTCTCTAGGGAAATGGGAAATAGAAAAACAAGATGTGAAGCTAGTTAGCAGCAGATTATGACATAAAGAGAGAAGGTGCTAAGACAGCCATGATGGTCTAATTGCTCAGTTCAGTAGGGGAAGGAGGAGTAACTGTTCATTAATATGTCAGTGCAACCCAGCACCTGGTATAGTGCTTATCATATTTGTAGGAGCTTACTATAGTTTAGGCTAAGTAAAAAATGACACTTTTCTCTCATTTTCTTCCTTGATTTGTCACTCCTCTGCACCCAGTCATTCCTCGGCAATCAAAGACAAGAATCTTCTATCACTTCCTCAATCATATCAATACTAGAATTTTCCACTCAACTCCACTTAGTTAATAATAAACCATACCTTAAACCTCACCATCTCTCTTAACTGCTTCACTTTTAGAAGCCTCTCTGAAATGTCTCTCCCTGATCACTATATCTCCTATTCGATAGGCAGCAATTTTCAACCTTTTTCATCTCATGGTGCACATAAACTAAAATTCTGCAGCACACCCAAAATTATATATTTTGCCAATCTGACCAAAAATAGGTATTATTTTGATTGATTTGCCAAAACAAAAACAAAAAAACACCCACACAATAATTACCTACCCTTTTTGCTCCAAAGTGACTTTTAAAAAAATCAGGTGCCTATACTTGTACATAAGGATTTCTGGTACCAAGAATTAACAAAACAGACTCCACCTTATTATGCAATGTGACCAATCACATGCAACTCTATTATATGACCTACACATTTATGGTTAAAGACAGGGCATTCATGTCAGAGGGCTGTTGTTGTGTTGGCTGTTGTCATTTTTCAATTTGACAATCTAAGCGAAAAGAGGTCAGTGCCTCTGACTAAATAGTCAGGTATTGCATGTTTTAAAATTTCTTGTGGCACACCAGTTGAAAAATGCTGTTCTATCTTCTTGCCAACCCTCTCACTTCTGGTATGCTCTTTTCCCTCATTTCCTTTCTGTACTTCCTTGTCTCTACCCAGCCAGCATCCCATGGTTAATTATTATAATAAATACTTCTATTTCTATGTTTATCTAATCCTTTCATAATATATGTACAGGCATAAATGTACCAGTTACATTAACAGACCACATTGCTTGTTTCCCCCATTCCTATTCTTTATCTAACCAGCTATATTCTCTCCCAAGAATACAGCTGGAAAACGTCATGTCTAACTTTAATTGGGCCCTCCACACAAATAAAATTATAACAGTTTATCTCTTATATCCCATGATCAATCTCTCCTTCTGTAGCCTATATCCCAGTAAGTGGCAAGACCTCAAGTCTTTTTCTCCTTTTATTATGTTTCTCTAAGAGTCCACAAATGAAGAATTGGTTCACATATGATTGTTTCCCTTGTCTGATTCTATTGTCAATTCATGGCCATTGCGCATCATCACTTGACCAGTCTATTTTTTTTCTTGACCTGCTTCTCTCACAAGTCTATTTCTTACATATTCTTAGACAAGTATGGACCTAATAGTGGAAAGGATTCAAGTTCTACAGCATGCCAGTAGACTATATAGAGAATATATATATATATATATATAATCTATGTGTATATGTGTGTTTGTATATATGTAAATAGATGTATATATATGTAAATACATATATATACACACATTATATTCTCTAGCCACAATGCAATTAAATCAGAAATTATTATTTAAGGAGATGAACTTTTAACATCTTCTTATGAAACATTTTTAACACATACAAGGGTAAATGAGGTAGTATAAGGACTGCTTCAGGTATCTTCAATAATTATTTAACCCATAGTCAATCTTATCACCTATACACCCACTTCCATCTGAATTTTCCAGAAGCAAATTTATCTATAAATATTTGCCACTAACTCTATTAAAGGGCTCTTTTAATATAATCATAATATCTATACTAATAAAAGGATAATATGCTAATTAGACAGGACATCTTTCTGGACAAAGCCATGGTGGCGGGGCCGAGGCAGAGGCAGTTAGGGGTGATCAGGCCGGCAGGGGAGAGCAGTTACGGGGATTAGGCCAGCAGGCAGGTGAGTGGTTAGGAGCCAGCGGTCCTGGATTGCAAGAGGGATGTCCCGGATTGGAGAGGGTACAGGCTGGGCTAAGGGACCCCCACCCCTGTGCACGAATTTCATTCACCAGGCCTCTAGTTATTCTATATTTTTAAAAATATATAAAATTTCCTCAAATATCCAGTGTTCAAATTTTTTTCTGATTAACTCATATGTTTTCTTAAATTTGTTCAAGTCAGGATCCAATAAGATTCATATATTGATATGCATTTGATGGATTATGACTTTTAAGTTCCAAGTAGGTACATTATTAAGGCCCAATATAACTGAAACTTTAAAAACCACACTTCCATATAAGTCCTAGGTCACAAAAAAATGATAATGAAACAGTGAAAATAATTATAACTGAGCAAAGTGAAAATATAAAAATAGCTAAAACTTTGAAATGCAATGAAAGCAATCATTTAAGAAAAAATTTACTTTTACATTTCAGTGCTTAGATTAGAAACAGAAATGGTGAAAAATAATGATTTAAACATCCAACTTAAAAATTGGGGGTTAAAGGTTTGTGGGGGCATGGTGGAATATAAACAAAAGAAAGAGGAGGAAGAAATAAAGAGATAGATTATTGAAATAGAAAACTAAAATATAACACAGAATTAATGTGTTGGAATGAAATAGCCCCAATTTTTGACACCATTCTCATTCATAGGAAGGGTCTCTTTCCTCTCCTCTTTAATCTTTGCTCTGTGACTGCTCCAACCAAGAGTATGGAAGAAGTGATGCTCTGCCAGTTCTTGTCTAGCCTTTAAGAGGCATTGCAATTTCTACTTCCTGTTGCTTGGAACGTTGTTAGTGTTCTGGCCAATAATGTTAGCAGTCTTAACACTGTTGGAGAGGTCCTGTGCTAAATGAATAGAGATAGAAGCCTCTCTAAGCTTAGCCCTGTAGTTTTCCTAGCCAAAGCATCAGGCATGTGAGTGAAGCGACCTTGGACCCTCCAGACCAGACCAACTGCCAACTGAACACCAGCACATAAACCCAGTCATAACCGCATGGAGCAAAAGAACGACCCAGGCAAACGACCTGAATTCCTGACCCACAAAATCATAAGATAATGAAACAGTAGTTTTTTTTAAAACCAATATGTTTTGAGAGTAGTTTATTACTCAGTAAAAGATAATGAGATGAACATAGCAAATAAGCAATAAACAAAGCAATGAACAAAAGCAATAAACAAAGTTAAAAGTTATTTCTTTGAAAAGACTAATAAAATTTCTCTATAATTTCTAGTGGTATTTGCCAAGGGGGGAAGGGAATAAAACTAAGAGCAAGCATATTAAAAGGAAAAGGATTATATATCAGAGAGGGGAGTCTGGATTAAAGCCATTAGGCAGGAACAGGACAATGTGATGTACTAGAAAGTACTTGGTTGAGTTATGAATTCATCCATCAGTTAACTTTGAGGAACTTATTTAAATCAATCAGACCTCAGTTTTATTAAAAAGAAAACACCTAAAGATCCTTCTATAGGTATGATCCCTGGATGTGACTTTTCAGTGTATGTTTAGTCTCTGCTATTAAGAGGGGGTATAGGTAAGAAATGGTGGTATTTAGGGCAAGAAACAAAGCATTCAGAAGGTGACCAATCTTGCTTGCTCTCTTTGCTTAAGCTGGAAAAAAAAAAGTGGAGACTAACCTGCTTTTTTTTTCCCTTTTACAAAATTTTACTATGTATATGCAGGACTTCTTCACATCAAGAAAGTTAGTAAAAATCTGTTGAATTCATATAAGCACACAAAAAGATTTTTCCCAGTTTAAAAAAAAGTATCATTTAGGTCAATAGGCATCATGCCTACTATGAAAGCACTAATTTTCATTCTCATGTATTCTATAAAACACTGTATACTGAATTCTGGTTTTTGAAAAATTCTGAGGCTTGTGCAAATGACTTGTGCTGCAATATGATGCGGAGCAAGTGTTGATCCCAAACATGGCCACAACTTCTACCTCATTCTACATTTTCAACAGTAACTTAAAATTTTCCTAAGACTTGTGTCTTTCTGAGGATTTTTTAAACATAGAATTTAGTTAATAAGTTTTGTGGCATGTTAAATTTTTGCTGATAGCTTGGAATGATTTTGAAGCATATGGATAGAGGGCGTGGAAAGTGCCACAGTTCTATCAAAATGTTCTAGTTTGTTACCTTAGATAAAATAAAAATCTCATGTTTTAACCTTAGTTTCTGGTGAAAAAAAGTTTATTAGTTTAATGCCTTTTAAAATTCTAAAATATTTGTACCTCAAATCTGAAATTTAGTGTATAATAAAAAAACTAAACCAATTGACATAAGGAACAGCTTATAGGCTACAATGAAAAGATTAGGCCATTCTAAAAAAAGAATATGATTGGGATTTTTAAAAATTTCATCTTATATTAGCAAACCCATTTCAGATATTTATTTTTCAATGAGAATGAATATTTTCATGGCAAAATTAAGAAACATTTATAATTTAATATACACATATAAACATGAGAAGCATCACATCCATTAATAAATTAATCTTTCACCTTACTCTGAACATTAAAAAATCTTTAAATAGATATAGCTATATAATATGATGTATTTATGTAAGAGTTCTCTTACAATTGAGATTAGGAATTAAATCTTTACACATTACTATTTCAGAAAATAACAATAAAAAAACACTAGCTAGATGCTTTCTTATTTTAAAGTGTCTTCTTCATCTTTGTGAGCTAGCTGGTAGGTATAAAGCATTTGTAATTCCTTTCCAAGTTATTTTTAGGGTGCTTTAGCTTTATTAGGATGTCCACCAAATGCTAAAACATTAAATATTGAGTTTTCTCTTCTATGTCTACTTATAGATAGATTCCTGGTTTCAAGACTCAGTGCACACATGTAAACACAATTACTAAAAACAAGGCAACAAGTGAGATGCAGGGATAAAATAAAAACTCAGGCAATCTGACTCACAATCCAGCATTCAACCCTCTATAACTTGCTGTTTTTCTTTGTCCTCTTTGCTGTGAACCAAGATACTTGTTCTTTAGCAGGGTGTTTCTGCTGCAAAGCCAGTTGCTACTGCATTATGCAATGAAGTCAGAAGCCTGAGCTTGTGACATCAATATAGGTTGCTATGGTAACTCCTTTCATAAGTATTACAGGTTCATTGAAGGCTCAAAAGAGGACTTTAGCAGAGTAGCAAGATAGCTGGCATTATTCAGCCTAAATTACAACAATAATTGCTGCAAAAAATCGTTCATATAAGCTATACTAAATATAGATTTTTTATGTGTTTGTGTCATTTTGGAAGTCATTTTTCTAATATATGTGGGTTTTTGTTAATGAAAACTCTCCAGTAAAAATAGCATTGCCACTGATTATATGTCACAGATCCACATGATCCAGGCCAAAGAGAGTCTCACTGTCACAGTTAATTATTCCACACATCGTGTCATTCCAGAAGTCAAGTAATGTTATGCATTCTATGTTATGAATAAACTCATAACAGTATGATTTTTCAATTCAGTTTTCCCATTACTGGAATTATAAAAAAGGTTGCACAGAAAATGTTGCACATATGAAAGAAGTTTTAGATGACTTTTCCCAGTAAATGTATCTATTTTTAACAAAATAATAGTAAAGGCCACCTTTTTATTGCACATGCTTATTCCCTAGAATAATCTCGCCAATGCCTCCATTTAAATGGTTAAATACCCTCCCTGTGTAGGAGATATTTAGATTTTTCACAATCAAATTTTTTAAATCTGAATTTAAAACAGATCTAAATAATTGCAAAGCTTTTCTTCCATATCCCCTTTTTTAAAATCCTACACTATGGCCAACATGAGAAACTTAGTTCAATTCTGTAGGCATTTGGGCTAGATATTGGAGTTACAATTTATTGGACATTGGGTAGAAGATGCATAAGGCATAGGCCTTTCCATGAAAAGCTCACATAGGTAATAGCAGGAACAATAACAAATAATAGTACTGAGTACTTGCCATGTGCCATACACCATGCCAGACACTTGACATCCATTACTTTTTTATATAATCCTCACAATAATGCACTAAGGGAGACAGATATTATTATCTCCATTTTATAGGTTAGAGAACTGAAGCTCAGAGGGTTAAAGTCACTTGCCTAAAGTCACACAGGTAATTAGAAACACAGCTGGCATTTGAACTTCAAACTAACTGACTCCAGATATTTATGATGTTTTCACGGGAATTAAAGGTAATTTCTTGTTACTGTGTTAAAAATTAAAAATTGCATCATAATCCTACTGAGCAAGGATTACTTGACATAGAATTCATTGAAGCAGAAAGCAGGTGATGGTCTTCAGGTTGACCTCACAAATACTTTGATGACTGGCTTTTCTGTTTTTGTAACACTCAGCACTTCAAAAAGTGTTTGCCTGAAGATATTTTTATTCCCTTAGAACCAAAACAATTGGTTCTATAACTTTTCTTAGACAGTTACATTGATATTCTAATATGCTCCAAGCTACTATACTATTTTCAAATCAGATAAATATATTAATAATTTAATGTGTATAGTGTGTTGCAGTTTGCAAATCATACTAAATATTCATCCCTTCAGCATTTATTTGTTGAGCTACTATGATGAGTCAGGCTTTGTGCTAAATGTTGAATATGAAGTTACTGCAAAAAAATAAAATGGTCCTCAAATTAAAGGAGTAGATAGTCTATAAATGGGAGAAAGGCATTAATCAACTAATAACATAAATAAATGTAAAATTGAAACTGTCCAGACAGTAGAAAATAAGAAAGGCTGAAAGTAGATAATCTAAGCATTCAACCCTAAATGATGTAAAGAGAGCAGAAGAAACACAAAAGGTAAGGAAGAAAGAATAAAAGGAAAAAGGAAAACCTAAGTAAATGTAATGCAATATATGATGGGAATATCAACAAAGCCAAGCTGGTTCTTTGAAGAGATAAATAAAATTGACAAACCTCTGTCAAGATTGATCAAGAAAACATAGGCAAGGCAAAAGTAAACAATATTTGATATGACAAAGGGAACACAATTAGAAATACAGCTGAGAATGAAAAGGAAATAAGATATAATGATCTTTATGTCAATACATTTGCAAACATAGATAAAAAGGGACAAATAAAATTGATTAAGAAGCACTAAAGAAATTGAATTAAAAATATTAAATCTTCCCAGATAGGAAGCATCAATCATAGATGGTGTTACAAGTAAATCCAGTAAAATTTAAAAATAGATAACTCCAATCTTACAAACTCTTCTAAATAATTAAAAAAAAAAGAGGGAACTATCCCAATAAAGTATTTTGAGTCTAGTGTAATTTAATCAAAATAAAAACTAAACAAGAGTAGTATGAGAAAAGAAAACTAAATATATATCCTATGAACAAAAATACAAAAGTCCTAAACAAAGTATAAAACCCAGCAATGTAATTAAATGCTGTGTCCCTGCTCTTCTTCCAAGTTCAACCATTATAGTATTTAACCTTTTATTTTCCACTTCTTACTTTACATTTCATTAAGTATATCAAACTGTGGTGTTCCCATAGACATACCTTACATTTCACACCTCTGTGCATTTCTTAATAATGTTCCAACTACCTAGACCTGCATTCCTCATTTCTTTATCTAGATAACTCTTATTTATCTTTTAAGAATCACATCTTCCCTCTCTCCTTCTGGTCAGAATTTTTTCTTATGATTTACAATAAACATACAATAAAGTATTTTAATAGGTGTCTTTCCCACAGAGGACCATATGGTCACAGATCATGTCTTTTTTATTTTATTTTTTTAATTTTTTTCTTTATTGATTAAGGTATTACATATGTGTCCTTATCGCCCCATTGTCCCTCCCACCCCCCACTAGAAAGATAAATATCACATGATCTCACTCATTTGTGGAATATAATGAACAACATAAACTGATGAACAAAAACAGATCCAGAGACAGAGAAGCATCGGTCAGACCGCCAAACCTCAGAGGGCAGGTAGGGGAGGATGGGGGTAAGGGGGAGAGATCAACCAAAGGACTTGTATGCATGCATATAAGCCTAACCAATGGACACAGACACCAGGGGGGTGAGGTCATGTCTTTTTTTAAATCTATCAACTCAGCTATTAATAATATGTCCTGGGCCCTAGCAGGTTTGGCTCAGTGGATAGAGCATCAGCCTGTGAACTGACGAGTCCCTGGTTCAATTCCAATCAAAGGCACGTATCTCAGTTGCAGGCTCGATCCCCCATAGGGGTCATGCAGGAGGCATCTAATTGATGATGTTCCTCTCTCATCGATGTTTCTATCACTCCATCCATCTCCTTTCCTCTCTCTCTAAAATAACTAACTAACTAAATAAATACATATATACATAAATAATATGTCCTGGCACATAGTAGGTGTCTGGAATAGAGCAAAATCTTCTAAATAAACTTCATTCATGAAGTTTGTGTTTCTGTTGTATAGTAAGTCATCAGGCAACCCAGCTTGGTGATATGGGTCCATTCCTTGTCCACTTGGCCTTGTCTCTGCCAGCTCCGAGGCCTGGGCCTTGGTTGTGACCTCTCCTCTCAGCTTCCTATTCCAGGGATCTTTCATGGTTCCATACAAATTTTATGACAGTGTGTTCTATTCCTATAAAGAATATCATTGGAATTTTGATAAGGATTGCATACAATCTGTAGATTATTTTGTATCCTGAAAATATACTAAATGCATTGATTGGTTCTAAGAATTTTTTGGTGAAGTCTTTAGAGTTTTCTATATCTAATACAATGTCACCTGCAAATAATAACAGTTCTATTTCTTTCCTTTCTAAATTGGATGTGGGTTTTTTTTCTTCGCTTGCCTAATTGCTCTGGACTTGCCTGATTGATAAGACTATGTTGAATAGAAGTGGTGAAAGTGGACATCCCTGTCTTGTTACTTGTCTTAAAGAAAAAGCTTTCAGCTTCTCAACATTGAGTATGATGTTAGCTTTTGGGCTTGTCATATGTGGCCTTGTTATCTCTATACTCATGTTGTTACAGGTTTTATTATAAGTGGATGGTGTATGGCAAAGGGAGAGCATGAAGATAGCACCTGTCCCCTGGGTTTGTGGAAAGGATTGCAGTTGGCTCTTTGATGTGTGTTTAATTAGAAGCCTTCCCCTCAGGTCAATGTTTTAAGGTAAACCCACTGATCATGGAGTATAATTCTTTTAATGTATTGTTGAATTTAGTTTGCTAGAGAGGGAAGGGAGAAGGGAAGACCAGAAGAGATTAAACAAATAACTTAAATACATATATGCATAACACTTAGACACAGACGATAGTGCAGTGAAGGCCTGGGTGGGGGGAAGGGCAGGGTGGAGGGGCTCAATGGGAAAAATATGGGGGACATCTGTAATACTTCCAGCAATAAAGATAAATTTGTTAAAATAGGCAGGATGTGATCTTTGAATCAATTTATTATAGCTAATATTTTCAGAGGTTACGTCTTCTCATGTCAGTCAAAGAAGAGATTTAGCATAAATTACCCAGAAATTTATGTTCTTTGAGTTTTTAGTTAGCCTTATGTAATCTCATTTTATTACACAATGCAAATCCCAACTTCATTCTCTCCCTAGATTCATCCAGCAGGCTAAAGTCATCCAGGAAGTCTGCTATTTGAGAGGAGAGTAAGTGGGAAGGACCAGAGAAAGGCACATGATTACAGCATGGTAGAGGCTTTTGGCTTTGTATTAGCAAAATAAACATCAGTGGTATTGTTATGGGTTGAATTTTGGTTACACCAAAATACATATGCTGAAGTTCTCACTCCCAGTATCCCAGAATGTAACTTTGTTTGGAAATAGGGTGTTTACAGAGGTAATCAACTTAAAATAAGGTCATTAAATGTTCCATAATCCAACATCACTGGTGTCCTCTACCAAGGGGAAAATTTAGAGACAGAGACAGACATGCACAGAGTGAAGACTATATGAAGAGATGCAAAGAATGCCCTATGAAGATGAAGGCAGACATTGGGATGATGCATCTAGTTAGGTAAGAAATGCCAGCAAATCACCAGAACCTAGGAGAGAAACTCGGAACAGTTTTCCATGACAGACCTCAAGAAAACCAATCCATCCAATTTTCCCAACACCATTTATTGAATAGATTGTCTTTACTCCATTGTATATTCTTGCCTCCTTTGTTAAATATTAATTTACCACAAAGAAGTAGGTTTTTTTCTGAGCTCTCTATCCTATTCTATTGACCTATCAGTCAGTTTTTATGCCAGTACCATGCTGTTTTGATTGCTATTGCCTTGTAGTATAGCTTGATATCAGATAGCGTGATTCCTCCAACTTTGTTCTTCTTTCTCAATATTACTGGGGTGTTTTTTTTTTAAAAAGAACCAAACCTGCTGATACTTTGCCTTGATCTTGAATACCTACCTCCCAGAACTATGAGAAAATAAATTCCTGTTGTTTAAGCCAGCCAGTGTATGTTACTTTGCTACAGCATCCCTGGGAAGCTAATGTATTTTCAAGAAACCTTAGAATAAATCTAAGCCTCTTTACTCCATTGTATATTCTTGCCTCCTTTGTTAAATATTAATTTACCACAAAGAAGTAGGTTTTTTTCTGAGCTCTCTATCCTATTCTATTGACCTATCAGTCAGTTTTTATGCCAGTACCATGCTGTTTTGATTGCTATTGCCTTGTAGTATAGCTTGATATCAGATAGCGTGATTCCTCCAACTTTGTTCTTCTTTCTCAATATTACTGGGGTGTTTTTTTTTTAAAAAGAACCAAACCTGCTGATACTTTGCCTTGATCTTGAATACCTACCTCCCAGAACTATGAGAAAATAAATTCCTGTTGTTTAAGCCAGCCAGTGTATGTTACTTTGCTACAGCATCCCTGGGAAGCTAATGTATTTTCAAGAAACCTTAGAATAAATCTAAGCCTCTTACTAATTAATAAGGCAATCCCCAACACTCTTTCATTGGTACCACATCAATAGAGCCAGTTCATAATGGAAATAACTGGATAAATTTCCATTTGTGATTTTTATAGCCTCACAGAGAATATCCCAAATTGAGGAACATTATATAAAAATACTTGACCGGTATGCCTCAAAACTGTCAAGGTCATCAAAAACAAGGAAATTTTGATAAACCAGCAAGAGAACCTTAAGGACATATGTGGACTAAATGTTATGTAGTATCCCAGATAGGATCCTTGAACAAAAAGAACATTAGGTAAAAACTAAGAATATATTATAAACTTTAGTTAAAATAACATCAATATTGATTTAATAATTGCAACAAATGTACCATCCGAATGTACAAATATAATACATTAATAATAGAGAAAAATAGGTATGGTGTATATGAGAACTCTGTACTATCTGACACTGCTCTAAGATTTAAAATTTATTTTAAAAAGAAAACATTTAACAACATAACTATTACATTAAATTGAAAAACTAAACAATAACCAGCATTACCATTGTTTTTTATTTGGTGGATACTTTAGCATGAGATATACCAATCAACTACTAGGACTTTATTAAAAATTCAATGTTTTTAATCATTGCTCCAACTAACCCTAATTCTTATACTGGATTCAACTCATATGCAATCTCCTCTTAAAGTTAGACACTCCTTGAATCTGATCTGATATGTTCAACAACTTTATCACCCACTTTAATTTACCTATAGGAAATCTTGTGGGCATGAGTGACTTTTAAACTTAATAGGCAGTTCCAATACTCTAAGTACTTCATTATTTAGAACTCCTTGATTTATAGGTCAAAGGATAAGTTGCCCTGTATGATCAGTGAAAAACTATGAAAACTAAGAGGTCAGTTCACAAATTACATTGACTTACTAGAAGCACAAATGCACACATGATGATTTTCCCGTAAAAATTAGATTTTACATCACTTGTTTCCTGTGTTTCATTCTTTGTCTTCTCCAGTCAGAATTTACAGCTTTAGTTTTTTTCTAATAAACTATCTTCTAATAAACTTTGTGATGCACAGAACATTTTATGTGGTACTATTGTCTTTTTAAAAGTGTAAAGTTATAAATCCAAGCCATTATAGGAATAACTAAAAGACATAGTTAAATAATATGAGTTTTAAGATAAACTCATAGTGTTTATATATAATATTATATTATTTATTATAATAATGTAAGTTCCTATATACTTCCAGTAAGTTGACTCTTCCCTTCCCATATAACTTAGAAATGTAACTCTCTGAATGTAAGTCTTTTGTGAAGCCCATGCTTTTGGGGGCTTGGAGGTGAATCTGAGGCAGAGAGATAAAAAGCAATAGTAGAAACAGGTAGTTGAGCTCTCCCTAGTGTATAGTGTTTGGCGGGGGAGGGGTTGTTTGTGTATGATTTTCATCCCATTCATCTCTTCTCTGCATACTCTATGTCACATGCCATAAATCTCCCTGTGTTCTCAAGGAAAACATATCTAGAATCTGGTATAACTGTAATACAAGCATTAACTTAGAATTTTATATTCTTCTCATGGTCCTAAAACACCTAGTGACAATAGCTCTTGACTTAGAAGGGGTGGGAGAAAAATACAAATATACAAATACAAGGAAAGAGACTTCAAAATTTTACCATTTCTTAAGTGCTCAATGCCATTAAGTTCAAAGCCAACTTATCTAATCCCAAGCCATAGTAGGCTTTGTTCATATACCAAATGTCTCCATGTGCAACCACCCTGAGCCAACCTCAACTTATATTTGGAGGATATGAGCCATTATTCTATTCATTGTATCTCCTTTTCTCTTCTTGGTGAGGTATAAAGTGATGTGGTAACTTGGTTACCAGCTCAGTGCTCCTGCCTTGTTCACTGGTAAGAAAAGGCTTCCTCTGGTAAAGGGAATTTGTGTCCAGATGGAAACTCTAACTTGTAAATTACTTCCAACCAAAATTCCACCCTGCCAAAATTCCTACAGAGTGTAGGTTTTGAGAGAAATGGAAAAAGCAAATGCAGCCAATTTATATAACTTATAATTCTTTAAAATACTTGGTAATTCACAAGTCTTACAAAATTTTGTACACCTGAAAGTTTTGGGTCTATGGTTGAGAGAGAGAGAGAGAGAGAGAGAGAGAGAGAGAGAGAGTTGAGTAGGTTGCCTTTTTATGCATCTACAAGTCAGTTACAAAAGGAAGTTAAGCTATTTTGTGGTACTCAAACTCTTTCAACTCTGACAACTG
The DNA here is from genome assembly GCF_000412655.1 of Myotis brandtii. Taxonomy (NCBI): domain Eukaryota; kingdom Metazoa; phylum Chordata; class Mammalia; order Chiroptera; family Vespertilionidae; genus Myotis; species Myotis brandtii. Next base: position 1,636,321 of record NW_005371219.1, read on the forward strand.
CTATTGTATATTTTATCAAATGACATGTGGAGTTAAATTGAGATAACATTTTAAAGCTACTGGGTCTTTTTTAAATAAATGTAAAAACAAAATTACACATATTAAAGATATTAGATCCCCATGGAACTGTGAGACAATGTCGTATAAAAGACAACATAGCTATTTATACCTTTCCTAACCTCCAGTTAATTCTAGAAACTGGCTTGATTTCATAACCAATCCAGAGAGTTTGGATTGGGTCTGGTCTCAGGTATCTTGTTCTATTCCACAGAGACTCTGAAAATATGATTTATGTCTGTGCATGTTCAATTCCTATAGCGTAAGATTACCTTATAGTCAAACCTCAGAAATGTGTCTTCCCTTGGGGCAAACCAAGAAATATATTTAACACCTTAACTTTCCCCAGCACAACAGCCTTAACTTAAAATTAACCCTTACATACAAAGAGATCTAAATCTGGTTTCTGAATACAGGTCCCTTATTTTAAAATATATTTTTATTGATTTCAGAGAGGAAGGGAAAGGGAGAGAGAGATAAAAACATCAATGATGAGAGAGAATCATTGATCTGTTGCCTCCTGCAATGCCCCACACTTGGGATCGAGCCTGAAACACAGACATGTGCCCTGACCTGGAATCAAACTATGACCTCCTGGTTCATAGGTTGAAGCTCAACCACTGAGTCCTGCCAGCTGAGTCCTTTAAAAGACTCCTCCAAGGGAAGTTCATAAGTCTGGCTACTATGATGTACTCAAAATCCTTCTTTCATCTACTTGCACCATCCCTGGTCCAAATCCCACTTCTATATTGGTTCTGGATTGGCCTACAGAGTGCAGGATTCAAAATAGAGGTTCAGAAATATTCTCCAAACATTTTTTTGCAACTTTAGGTCAAAGTTACATTATCCCAATTATGGTATTTGGTTCAGTTCCCAACCAAAGTAATTTTAATCAGTTCACCAAAGTGTGCCTTTGCAGCTTAAATTAAACTTCTTTTTTCTATTATTAAATATCCAAAACAACTGTACATCTGCTGATTTTTACCTCGCAAATAGACATATTTCGGTATGTGAAGTGATCCTCAACTTATTCCCTCCCCATGCCACAGGTTTGATTCTCGAGGACCAGTGAAATCATCGAAGTCTTTCAGTTTAAATCCTCTAAACTTACAAAATTATTTTTCGCCTGACACCCTGTTTTTATGTCATGCTATTGTTCAGCAAAGTGGTGTGAGGAATGAACAAGCAATTATAGAAATGAGCAAGCCTCTCTAAGAAGGAAGAAATGAAAATATTGAGGAGTAGGATCTGTTTTCTTTAAGCCCCAAGCTAAAGTAGACTGAAAACTACTCATTCCAATGTGAAGGAATGCCCCATACAATGAAGTTTCCTTTTTTGAAAAAAATATGTCAGGTGCATGAAATGTATTTTATAAAACCACCTCTGTTTTTATAGAGCCTGGGAGTCCTGGCTTTTTCACAGGAAGGAATATGCAGACTGTTAGGTTCTGGACAGGTATGAGTTCCATTCATTAGCTAAAAGATAGTATGAGGGTGATGGTCAAAGGGTGTCAGGCTAGGAGGAGAGGTAGAAATAAGCAACTCTTTCTAATATTTAATAATGAATGATATTCTATTTATTGTTTTCCCAAAATGACCCCAGCCACCTTTCCCATTCACCTCCTATTCCCTTACATAAATCCTAGTTACTGTAATTTTACTTACTATAAATATGCTCCAGAGAAGATCTAGTTATTAGGGATTCAATGATCTCTCTTCTCCGTTGAGTCTATAAAATTTTAGACTACTAAAAATTCAGTAAATTAATAAGTAATAGAGTTAAATATCCTACAAATGATGTTACTGAACAGAAGCAAGACATTATCTTGAGAGTGAAATGACTTTTAAAAAATATATTTTTATTGATTTCAGAGGGAAAGGAAGAGTGAGTGAGGGATAGAAACATCAATGATGAGAGAGAATCATTGATTGGCTGCCTCCTGCATGCCCCCATTACTGGGGATTGAGCCCACAACCCAGCCATGTGCCCTTGCGGGACTCGAACCGCGGACCTTTCAGTCCACTGAGTCAAACCAGGTAGGCACTGGGGATGCAGTGGAAACAAGTCAATATTTCTAACCTCTTACATCCTGAAGAAGAGAGGGGATAAATATGTAAATAGACAAATTAGATCATTTCTGGAAAGAAGCGCAATGAAGAATATAAAATGAAATAAGTGTAACTGGGGGTGCTACTTTAGTTAGATGGTCTAGAAAGGTCTCTGATGAGAATACATTTGAAATAGACACCTATTGAAGTCATATATAAACTTTCATTTATAAATGTAGTTCTGAGATTGGCTTTCCCACAGGATAAATTTGAAATGAGTATTTATTGATATGATCCTTGCCTCCACATCTCTCTCCAAATAATCTTCTTTCCCTTTTTCTGTTTCCCCCCCCCCCCTTGTCAATCCAACCTTCTTCTTTTCCTGTCTGTTTAAGGTCACTCTCACTTTTCTTCTTTATCTCCTCCCCATCTTCCTTTATGTGTTCCATCTTCCCTTACACATTCTCTTTCTACCTCTCCCACTCAGGCCTGTTGCTTGCTCTCTGCAATATTTTTAGTTCTTAAAAATATGTCTGCCTGGCCCACTGGTGTCACCTGAGTCTCTTTTCTGACAATTTCACTATTTCTCTCCCTATCTTAAAACAAACTGAAGCAAAATTCTTTGAATTATTTGTAGAATTTAACAAATATAGTCTCATATCACTCTTCACTTTGGTCTGTAGTTCTTTTCCTATGACCCTTACTAGAAAGAAAAAAAATCAAGGTGAGCCATGTTGCACCAAGTAAGTAACATGTAAATATTTGGATTTTTTTGATTATTTTAATTTTTCTGAATGCATGTGAACTTTAAAACAAAATGCTGTAGTTTATATTTGGAGGATGTATATGCTCCAGTTAGAGGTGAATCTTGACTCTGATCTTTTCAGAAGCCACATTTCAGAATTTATATGTAACAGAAATGAATTTTCTCCATTTTATGCTTGTAACTGCAATCTCATTTATGTGTTTCAATAATTTTCTTTACAATAATAGTATGCAATTATCTATGCTTATCATTAAAGTCATCTTAATAGAACTATTATTAAAACTGGGAAGGCTTAATGTATTTAAAATGAGACACACTGAAATATTTATTTTTAGTGGCAACTTTATAAAGAACATACTTTTCCCTAGAAAGGGACTCTGTACAGAAATATTTTGTATAATTTTCATTCTAATAAAATTGAAGTACATTTTACAAATTAATCCATGAAGTAACACATACTAATGGGTTATTTCTAAATTTAGTTACAGTTTTCTTCATTGAAACTATAAGCTTAAAATGATTCACAAAGTCAAGAAATCCTATATAATAAAGGGCTAATATGCAAATAGACCGAAAGGCAAAACAACCAAACAACTGGTTGCTATGATGTGCGCTGACCACCAGGGGGCATGAGTGGAAAATGGTGGGCGTGGGCAGCAGGCAGCAGAGCACAGAACATGGCAGGCGTCAGCCATGGCGGGATGGTGGAGCAGATCAGCGGGGACGCCAGACCAAGGCGAGGTGCCAGTCGCTGTCATCTGGGCGAGCCTCTGGTGCTTACTGAAAATTCTTTGCTCCCATGCACTGAGGTCCTGCCTGGCAATTACACCTGCCACTGGCACCCTGCTCGCACCTGCTGCTGGTGACAGCCCTGCTGGCACACACTGCTGGTGCCAACCCCAATCGCTCTGCACAGTCAGCAGGTGTGAGCAGGGCTGGCACCATCAGAGCATGGGAGTGGCGGCAGCAGGAGTGGGGCTGTCAGCAGACAGGGGACTGGAGGGCTGAAGCAGGAGGGGCCACGTGGGGTCACGAAGGATGGGCCGAGACCCGCCCCTGTGCCCACAGCAGCCTCGCAGCCCACAGTTCCTTTCAAGGTGCACGAATTTGTGCACTGGGCCCCTAGTGACTAGAATAAGACTGAGTAAAAATGAGAAACACTGATATTATTTTTCTAATGGCAGAAATGTTTAAACAATCTCAAATGGGACTCACTGGAAAGGTATTTCACCCCAGTTTATTCTCATCTCAGAAATATGGTAAATACTTGCCCATTTACCTGGTAAAACATACAGTAATGAGACACATCCTCAAACTGATGACACTCCTCTACGTTTAGGTGATTCTACTACTGCTGATATTATTCTGGGGCCAGTTTTGTTCAATTAAGTCCAGTTTTATTCAATATATTTTGGACAACGATACTTGAAAATGCTTTAAGGATTAGAGAAGACAAATTCAAGTTATGCTCCTAGTTTTCCAGAAAACAACCAACATAAGAGATAATAATTATCCCTGGGAGAGTAATTCAGAAACCATGGGATATACCATGTAGAACAGACTAAGGAGAACTTTGCTCCTTTTGGTACTCGCAGCCCACAGTTCCTTTCAAGGTGCACGAATTTGTGCACTGGGCCCCTAGTGACTAGAATAAGACTGAGTAAAAATGAGAAACACTGATATTATTTTTCTAATGGCAGAAATGTTTAAACAATCTCAAATGGGACTCACTGGAAAGGTATTTCACCCCAGTTTATTCTCATCTCAGAAATATGGTAAATACTTGCCCATTTACCTGGTAAAACATACAGTAATGAGACACATCCTCAAACTGATGACACTCCTCTACGTTTAGGTGATTCTACTACTGCTGATATTATTCTGGGGCCAGTTTTGTTCAATTAAGTCCAGTTTTATTCAATATATTTTGGACAACGATACTTGAAAATGCTTTAAGGATTAGAGAAGACAAATTCAAGTTATGCTCCTAGTTTTCCAGAAAACAACCAACATAAGAGATAATAATTATCCCTGGGAGAGTAATTCAGAAACCATGGGATATACCATGTAGAACAGACTAAGGAGAACTTTGCTCCTTTTGGTAAATTGTTTGCAAAATAGCTGACAATACCCTCCTCTGCACCATGGGGAGTGCCCTCCCATGATGACTCTGGGTCTGGATCTTGCTGACAGCTTTGGTCCGGGAGAGGTATATATATATTTATACATATATTTATAAATTTTTATTGATTTCAGAGAGGAAGGGAGAGGGAGAGAGAGAAAGAAACATCAATAATGAGAATCACTGATCAGCTGCCTCTAGCAGGCCCCACACTAGGAATTGAGCCCACAATCTGGGCATGTGCCCTGACCGGGAATCTAACCATGACCCCCTGGTTCATAGGTCAATGCTCAACCACTGAGCCATGCCAGCTTGGGAAGGGAGAGGTTATATTTTGACCTCAGAGCCTGAGAAGAAATTTTTTTTCTCAAGAAGTAATGCATCTTTGTCTTCTGAACTTAAGGCCCGTTTTCCAGAAAGCAAACTATTACAAAGAGGGAGCTCTAGGTGTGAGGGAACCATCAGTGAGACAGGAGCACCGGTGGAGTCGTTGGGAAGGGACAGAAATCCAGGGCCTCATCCACTGGTTGTTTATTTTATTCTGCACCAGAACTTCAAGGGGTGCTTTTAGGACACACTGAAGTGTTAAGCAAAAAAGAATATATTCTCCTTGTTCTCAAGAAAAAAACAACCTCTCTTGCCTCCATAGCAGCACTAAGGAGCAGCGAGCTGAGCAGTAAGGAGCAGCGAGCAGGCGGGTGGTAAGGAACTAGGGGTCCTGGACTGCGAGAGGGATGTCTGCCCGTGGGGAGCGGGCCTAAGCTTGCAGGTGGACATCCCCCAAGGGGTCCCGGACTGCAAGAGGGTGAAGGCTGGGCTGAGGGACCCCCTCCCCCCGCCAAGTGCACGAATTTCATGCACTGGGCCTCTAGCATACTAAATATTATGTGTAATATAACAATATTTATATGTGCTGAGAGAGAGATTTATTATAAGGAACTGACTCACATGATAATAGAGGCTAAGAAGTTTAGCTTGCACTGGGCAAGCTTGAGTCAGGTCAAATAAAGGCAAGCCTTTCCAGTTGGATCTTCCAGGGAACAATCTAACAGATCAAATGATATTAATCCTTTGGGAATGAAGCTTTAAAATAACTCCAGCTCTGATCTGCTCACTCAGCAGTTCCTCCTGAATAAATGTTTCCTGGGTTGCTGCAAGCCTTTGGGTAATTTCCAGAGTTCAGAAAAAAGTTGATATTTTTACTATTTTGCCAGTTTTTTTTTAAATGGGGGGATACATTTTTGGATGTCATTTTTACTATACATCACTTTTCATAGTAAGTTAACCTTACCAAAACTGAACTAATGTGGTACAGTCTGTTCATAAGTACTGACCAGTAAGTCAGTGCAATCTTGCATACTGTCAGAGAAAATACATACTAAAAGAAATAACAAAGTAAAATAAAATAAATAAAAACTATACTAAAGCAAAACAAGCATTTCAGCACTTAAACTATGATATATAACTGCAAGAAATGACATACAAATATCTACTACAAATATGAAGAACAATTAAATATAAGCACACAGGTACTTGGGTGACTACTTAAGAGAAACACTATTCAATGGTGGCTCTAAGGCCTAAAAGAGCAAATCACAATTTTTAAAATGAGGACAACAAATTAGAAGTTGCAGCAAATAACTTAAGAGTAAATTTACTTGAAAAGTTAACTCATCATCTGCCCTGGCCAGTGGCTCAGTTGGTTGGAGTGTTATCCCCTGTACCAAAAAGCTGTGGATTTAATTCCTTGTCAGGGCATATACCTAGATTTCAGGTTCAATCCCCGGTCAAAGCAATGGATCAATAGTTCTCTCTCATATCAATGTTTCTCTCTCTTTCTCTCTTCCTTCCTAAATGTCTAAAATCAATAAAAACATATCCTTACATGAGGATTTTTTTTAAAAAGTTAACTCATTAAAATGAAAGTAAATGCACTTTATTAGAAACAGGCTACATAAGAATGTTAAACTCACTTTGTACTTAAACTCTCATCAAAGATGATTGATGATAGAAGAAGAAACATTTTTTGTGTGTGACTGTACTTTTATTTGCTGACACTACAAAAAACCAAATCTCTACTACACAACAAATGAGTTCATAATGGAAAAACACCAAAGCATCTAAATTTAACTGTATACTGTGCTAAAACAAAAGCAAACTCAAAAAAATACTTTATGTGAAAACAAAGTAGATTTGCTAATTATTTGCATCTTTACATTTTCTGTCATCTATCCAATAGTTTTACTTTTAAATTCAATCTTCTCTGACTGAAATTAGGTGTTTGTAAATAACATTAGTTCATATTTGTCCTCACAGCAATCGATAAGGTAGATAAAATAAATAAAACTGTTCTGGGAGACACAGACTTCTAAATTAAATGATAGAGTATGTCTTAGGATGACACAGGCTAAGGGCTCTTTCAGTTGGATCATTCAGGATTTAAAAAGCCACTTTAATTTAGTACCTTTTGGGGAACAGACAACAAAGACATTAAGTTAATCATTGTGCATCATTATAGAGGGCAATTTAGAAGTTTATACAGAGCCAAGCCTTTCCTACAAAGTCATCACAAACCCCTAGATTATACTTAGAGGACTACCATCCTCCTTTAAATTGCACCACATGGCTTTAAAAAATACTGTCCCCTCGAAGCTTTTGGCTATCTCTTGGGGACAGTTGGGTTAATCCTTAATCTCTCACTTATATGACTTCCTATAGCAATCACAATAATTTCTACATAAATGAACATTTTATTGTCTACTATTAGTTTTATGTGTCTTAACCTTGTCTCTTCATTTAGATAATATGCTCCCGGAATTCTTAAATTTCCATATTACCCTCTCCTCTTCCCTTATTTCCTCTTTTATTCATGGAATTATCTTTTGGAATTCTCTTCCATTTCATTCCAACCCTTTGTTGGGCAACAATTGTCTCAACTCTTCTCTTCACTATATAGCAATTCACTCAAACAATTTTGAAACCATAAAGCCTTCACCATTAATTGAAAGAAATTTTCCAATGTTATACTTGTTCTGTCCAGTCTAAATATAATTTTGAAACTTCCTCCTATGTGATTTTTCACCTTAAAAAACTAATTGTCCAGTCCTATGTCTGAAGAGTGTTGTCCATTTTACTGTCTCTATTCCTCATTACCTTATCACTGAAATATGGGTGCCATCCCAAGTGTTCCTCCAGAACAACTCATACTTTACAAACTGTATCTTACTGGAAGTTTCTCTCGCACTTAATACAGTTGATCACTCTTTTCCTATCTATAAAATACTCTTTCTTTGGCTTCTTTAATACTATACATCTTAGTTTATCTTAGTTTGTCTTCTCAGCCCCCTCCTCAGATCCATCCTCAAATGCTGGTTTTCCTCACAGATATCCTAGTGGCTTTCCTTTCACTGTCCACATTCTTCATGGGTGACTTTGTCCATTTCTTTGGCTATAATTGCTAGCTCTAAATTTATGATTCCCAAATAATCTTCAGCCAAGAATTTTCTCTAGAGCTTCACATCTTCATATTCAACTGCCTTCTGAATATCTCCATCTGTATGTCTGACAGGACCAAAATGTAATCTATCTAAAGCTGAACTCAATATTATTCCCATAATTTCTGCTTCTCCTCTTGTATTTTATATCCCAGTAACTGGTGCCACAGCAGTAGCAGACATAGGTGGATATCTACCCCAAATCCATCCTTGTTTTCTCCTCCTAGTAAAACCCCAATTTTGTTCTGTTCAGATTTACACTATGAGACCCTTGAGCTCCAGCCCTGATGTGTCCTGGGTGGTTGACAATTCTTTCCAACAATAGTGGTAGAATCATTTGCCTTGCTCGTAAATGGATGGACATGTACATGTGAAAAAATTCTGAGACATGCGTTGAAGTTTTCTGGTGTGCTTCTGGGACAGGTCCCTCTCTCTTAATAAAAGACACAGGAAGGCCCTAGCCTGTTTGGCTCAGTGGATAGAGCATTGGGCCTGCAGACCAAAGAGTCCCCGGTTTGATTCCAGCCTAGGGCACGTACCTTAGTTATAGGCTTCTCCCCGGCCCAGGCCCTGGTCAGGGCACATGCAGGAGGCAACCAATCAATGTGTTTCTCTCACATCCATGTTTCTCTCTGTCTTTCCCTCTCTCTTCCACTCTCCCTAAAAATCAATGGGGAAATATCCTTAGGTGAGGATTAACAAAACCAAACAAACAAACATAACAAACAAACAAAAAAGGCACAGGAAAAAACTGTTTCCTTAAATGCTGAAACTGATGCAGGCATCTTGTGTGTCCAATAGGAGGTTGCCTATTGACAAGATACAATAGAAGATAGAATTAAAAGAATGGAAGTGAAACATAGAATCCCATTCCTCAGGCTGCTCTTCTCGTGAATGAGAGCAGTTGTACATATAAACCAATAAAGAAAATATACAGGGTGGGGCAAAAGTTGGTTCACAGTCTTTTGTATGGAAATTAAGACATTAATCAATAAATAATGTTACAAGAATAAACTCTCAATTTCACATAGTCACAACTGTAAACCTACTTTTGGCCAGCCCTGTATATTTCCATCCAAGTTTTTCCCTCTTAGCAGGAGTTTAAAAAGAAATTTGGCCGAAACCGGTTTGGCTCAGTGGATAGAGCGTCGGCCTGCGGACTGAAGGGTCCCAGGTTCGATCCCGGTCAAGGGCATGTACCTGGGTTGCGGGCACATCCCCAGTAGGAGATGTGCAGGAGGCGGCTGATCGATGTTTCTAACTCTCTATCTTTCTCCCTTCCTCTCTGTAAAAAAATCAATAAAATATATTTTAAAAAAAAAAGAAATTTGGTTGAATATTTCAAAATTGAGTTTTAATTTGTCTAACCAGCATTTCAGAAGTGGGGAAAGTTAAGTTGTCCTCTATTCTGTCATCTCCAATTCTCTGAGGCAGAGAGATTTACATAAACTGTCACCCTGCCCCATACTCCATCCAAATTTCACTTCGCTGCCAAGTATAGCCTCTCTTGCCCTGGAGTAGCACTCCCTTAGGCCTCAAATTTCTTCACTCTGGGGCAGCTTGTATTCAGCCTCTCCTTTTATACACAGGCAGGCATCTTAACACCATTCAGTACACTCTAGTGACAAGGCCCCAGGCCCCCTCATATGATGGAGCAGAGGGAAGGGACAAGGTGAAGGACAGAGCCCAGGGCCTGCCAGCCATCTCTCATTTTCATTCCTTGTCCAGGCAGTGGCTGCCCAGGAGAATCAGTGCACAGATGCCTGGCAGCCTCCTGGAGCGATCTATTCCTGAGACTGATGAATGTTTTCTAGTCAGCACTGTGGTACCGTAATGAGTAGACTCAGAGCCTCAAAAGGAAAGCTTCCTGAGAAAAGAACATCCTGAAGATTGTTTGAATTCTATGACTGAAATTCTTTCTAATGCATGATGACTCAACTCTGTTTGTTCATTGCAAACATAAACAGGGCTGATTTTTAAGGGTGTGCCTGGTTAAACATATCGTATACACCCTCTATATTAAGATTAACACCTGCTGAGAAGCTGCAATTTATTTTGTATAGAGTGTTTAGTTTTCACATAGAATAGAAATTGAGAAAGAGGCAGTTAAATAAGGTTGACACATGTCATATCATGACTGTTCTATATCCTGATTTTTTGCTCTAAGGGACATTATTGGAACATTGGCAAAGCTTGAATGAGGTCTGAAGATTGGCGGGCAGTAATGTGTCATCATTGTTAATGTGCTGATTTTGATGGTTGCATTGTGGTTATATTAGACACCAACAATATGCAAAGCACTGTGAGTTGCAGGGAAAAAAGTACAAGAATTACCCAGGTCACTTACAGTGTAACAGGAAAGCTATTGGGTGCATATAAGAGATGATGAAAAACACAAAGCACAATGCCCCAAGGACCAAACATCAGACAAGAATCTACAGTTCTCAATATTGTTTCCACTGATGATATTGACCCTAATGCTCACTCTTGAAGATTTATGAAGGTTTAGACCCAAGTCACTGTGAGCTGGATGTAATTTCATTTTTCCTCCTTATTGAATGAACATGGCAAAGAGCAGGAGTAGCATTATTCTAATATTACCTTTGAATTTGTCCTAGTTTTATTTTAAAAGGTAAATGATTCATCATCTTAGGGACACCATCTCTCCATAATTCATCTCAAAAATGGTTCATTATATATTTCAGTGTAACTCAAATTAATAAATGTTGAGAAGGGTTAATTTTCAAATGGAGCAACAAGCACCATTACCACCGCTCCCACAGTTCTCCCAGAAGTCTTTCCTGCCCACTCTATCTCAAAAAAGCCACAAACTTTACCTGGTGCAGCAATTTGGGAATTCTAATGCCTATGACTTTCTCAATATTTTTTCCCTTTGTATCAATAATACTATGATAATAGATTATGGAGAGTCCTCAAATTCAACAATTAATTCCTCCACAATTATAGAGTGTGCTAAATGGTGAGAGAAATAGGGTTCCTCAAGATGCTTACAGTTTAGTGAAGGGAGATCCACATGGGAAAACTGAAATACATACATACCAAACATATGCAAATCCCCCTCCCCTTCTTTCCACTAGAAGATTCAGAATTTCCCATCTCACCTTTTCACTCCACTGGCTTGTACCAGGATCCCATTCTCCCTCCGCAATCCCACTCCACAAGCATGGGAAATTCCATTTCTCATGTTGGGAAAATCAACGTATCAGGAGTCAGGTAGATGCACTCTGTGGCGATGACAGGTTTCCGTACTTCTCTGTTTCCACAAATATAAATCTGGGACAAGCAAACCTACCCTCTAGGTTGGAGACTGGATTAAATGTGATCATGCACATGAAAGCACCTACACTCAAAGGACTCCCCTCCACTCTCTTCTCTGCTACTCTCAGGATGGGCTTATCCAGGTATAGGAATGGAGTAGACAAATAGAAAGAACTACCGACAACAGGAAAAGAAAGTGCCATGGCCTTGGGCACACCTAACCCCGGCTGATCTCTCCATCTTTCTCCCTCAGAGAAAGCCTCTCTGCTTTCTAGTCTGAGTTTGCCCTCCCAGCGTCAGAGGTAGAAAGGCATCAGGTCACCTGTTCGGGTCCTTTTCAGTTCCTGGAATGCCACAAAGAGCAGGCCCACTCAAGTTGGGTTGATATTGATCTTCTTCCTGGAGACTTACAGATCTCTGAATTGGTACCTTCTCAGAATGCACATTCCTTACCCCAGCACCCTCCAATGTTGGATTCCAAGCTGCTGTGATCCAGTGCAAAAGGAGATTCTTCTTCATTTCCTGTTAAGCAACCCGAAGACCCTAAAACCCCCCTGACACCGAACAACCTGTCTGGTCCAGCCCCAACTGCAGCTCTGCTCAGGACAGGTGGGTGGGCTGAATGTTCAGACTAGATAGGAACAAGATGGTGCAGCCATACCATATCTTTGCAAACTCACCTGCAAATTCTCAGTAACTCTTAATTCTTGAATCTCCTTTTCCTCTTGCATCCACTTCCACTACACCCAAGAGCTACTCCTATGACTTTCCCATACTGCTGAGCCTCCTGAGCCCTTCTCACTCTTCTTCTTCTCATATCACAAAAGCAAAATAAATCCTCCTTAGAGAATGACATAAAAGGAAAGGAAGGAGGGAGAGGGAGAGAAAGGGAGGAGGAAAATGGAGAGAGAGAATATGAAACCAGGAAGAATGTGAAAGTCAGGAACAGTTGTGAGATATCAAATTTTGATTAGTCACAAGTGTAACTCTCCCTCTCTTTTGGGTTTTGCTAGCAGCATCCCCGAATGCCCACATAAGAACATAGTACTAGTTCTCCACTCTGGAGAGTGGGACAACAGCAGGAAATAGTGCATAAATATTCTAGAGTCATTTTCAATGAAACAGGTTGAGAAGGAACTGATCAAAAACTTATCTTTGCCTTCTTCAGAAGTTTCCAGATGTCACCTTAGGTACTCCTGAGAGAAACTTTTATATAGGATTTGTTTATTTGTTTGTTTGTTTGTTTGTTTGTTTATTGCCAGGAGATTTCTTTAGCCCAGCAGAATCTCTCTTCAGCGATTATTAAGCCTTGTGTCTGATATTTTGTACTATTTTAAGGTACTTACAGAGTTTTGTTTGTTTAGGTTGGGAAAGAAAATCTAGTGTACTACTGTGCTTTAGTGGTACATTCCACAAAGCTTATCAAGTCTTCCTGTATTTATCTTTTTCCTCTAGAAGAAATGTAAGGAATTAAAAAAATAAAGGACCAGCCTCTAGCACAATTTCAGGAACTCCAAACTTGGATCCAAGGTATATGTGCACCAATCCTCACTCTATTAATAATTTGGGGGCACATTGACCTGTCTCCCTCATGAGGTTGTGATAAGGAACATATTAGATGATATATAGATAAAAGTAGGTTGACAAAATATAATATGCAATATAAAAATCAGGTGTTATATTGAAAGAAGCAACTAAAATACGATAAATACAAAGACTATGAAAAAGAACCCATGAGATTACTTTTTGCTTAGAATTACCTATGTTCTCTAAATACTTTAGAAGACTTTTAGCATGGGGAAGAGTATCTGAATCTTAAATGCTTCTTTTAAAAATATAAAAGCTTCCTCTTCTACCATATGATATTTGGATTACATTTTGATAAGACAGACCACAGCTTTTTGAAAGGGATATGAAGTAACCTGAGCCCTGCACAATATACCCTTACCCGAAACCACTCTGTACAGAACTGCTTCTTACAACACGATTTTCATGGATGAACAGTCACCAAGGAAGAATAAATTAAACATTTTCAAAGTATATTATTTTTATATTCTGATTGTGTTTATAAAATAGACACTATAATACTCTCTAAAATGAATTCATAAATGTCTCTTTTTCTAGACAAGATATCAAATTGAGACTAAGACTCCATACTGATTATGGGACTAATTCATCTAATGACATTGTAAATTCTTTAATTTTCTTCTGATCTCCCCCAAAGTGTTATAAACCAAGAAGATTTTTCAACTCAAATAGCATAATAAATGTAGGGGACATGGTAGAGACAAATGACAAATCTGAATTTAAATAAAATATAGATAGAAGGTCAGGAAAGCATTGTTTGTCTGTTTGCAATTTTTTAAGTGGATAGGTGGTATATTTGTGAGGCCAGGAAGGAAACACAGGAAGCAGTGTCATCATGATTCATTCAGTTACAACGAGAAACTGAAGAAGTCAGAAGCTTTTGGCCAGAAAGGAGTAGTCAGAATGGACCCAGAGGAAGACTTTCCCAAGCTTTGAAAATGCCGGTACAAAAAGTACAAAGCCAACTGAGTTAGAAAAAGCAAAGATGCTGGGTCTGAGAGACAGGAATATGAATGAGGAGGGCATGAAAGAGAATGAGATAGCTCCCCTGTGAGAAAGGAGGAGGAAAATAGAGGAAAACCAAGGATGAATATGCCCATTCCAAAGAGAAATTCCTGGGACCAAAGACAATGATCTTACCTATCTAAATGGTCCATGGTGGCCCCAAACCTTCCTAAGCGTATTTTTGAACTCTCAAGCGTGAACTTCTCATGACCCTTTATCTACCGCCCCTGTGTCTGTGTATGCTGGGTTTATTTCACCCATGTCAACCTAACCTAGGACCCTCAACATCAAGCACCATCATCCATTTTCATAAAAATAACAATTTATTTCACCCAAGTCAACCTAACCTAGAACCTATTCTTTTAAAAATATAAAAGCTTCCTCTTCTACCTAGAACCTATTCTTTTAAACATCAAGCACCATCATCCATTTTCATAAAAATAACACTCACTCAGAACATTTCTGAGTTTAGTAGCAATCGACTGATCTTAATCATCAGGGATGATCAATAGAATTAATGAAGAGACAGAAATCCACATTACATAACCTTCTGCCTTTTATTGGCCTCCTCCTATCTTCGCCTTTTCAGGAGCAAAACAAGCTCCATTCTCTTGTCCCACTCAGAGCAACTTACCAATCAAATGTAACCTGAACAATAAAGATTTAATTAAAAAAAAAATAATAAAATAAAATAAAAAAAAATGCTTATAACATGATAAGTGAAATATCATGCTACATATCTAATATAACAATTTTTATAAAAGCCATATATATTTATATTCTTAAAATGACCAGAAAAATACACTAAAATATTAAAGTATCTCTGAATAGCAGGATTATGGATGATTATAACTTTCTCCTTTATAGTCTTTTATAAATGTTTTATCTTGTAGAGAAATTGTTTTTTAAACAAGAAAGAAAAATTTAACTTTTAAAAGAAGTCTTAGGTTCATACTCAGTAAAATTGTTTTTATATTAAAGTGATATCTGGTTAGTTTGAGTTACAGAAAGCAGTTGAGGGCATTCTGAGTCTCCTTTGAAATGTGAAATACATACTTCATTTGTCCTTGAAACCCAAGCAATTTGATTCTTTGAGACATTATGAATTTGATTTCTCCTTGGGGATCTCAATCCTTTTCAAAATTGAAGTAACAGCCTTATGAAATTAATTCATAAGGTTAAAGCAAATAGAAAAAGAGAAATAAATTATAAAAATAAGATGTGAAGTAGAGATACAGTGGCACATATTTTTAAAATTTTTCTTTCACTAAAAAGTTTCATTATGAAGGGTTTAACCAAGTTACTTAGTTTGGAAATGTGGCTATAATCTTATCTTACAGCTACCTTTATAAAAATTTGCTTTTTAAATGCATGCTGTATTATGATGGTCTTATATTTATATTTCCTAATCTCTTTAAATGATTTCACAAGTATTAATTATGCAAAACATAACCAAAATTTCTCTTCCTATCTCTGAAGTGGGGTTCCAACATACATACTCTGTCTAAATCCCTTGCTAGTATGTAAGTGATTAACTAGGTATCTTTAATGTTTAAAGTAAACATATTTAGGACATAATACTACCATTGATTCATTTAGTCACATATCCAACAATCATATACATGTGTCTAATATATGTCAGGCACTGTGTTAGGCTCTAACAAAAATTAGATTAATAAGAAAAGTCCCTGGTCTTAAACACTTCTTTCTATGGAGACACTGGTAGGGAACCTAAGCTACATAGTTAGTTGCTTTTGCCTTGAGCTCTTAATTACAATTGATGTTTACTTATCACCTCTGAAAAAATAATTACTGCTTTGAAGGAATCATGTCCAATTTCTCCTTTCTCTTCCCTTTTCTTTCTTTCTTTCTTTCTTTCTTCCTTTCTCCTTGTCTTCCCTTCTTTCTTTCATTATCCTCCCTCCTGCCCTCCCTTTCTTTCTACAAACCCTACCTGCAATGTGCAGTGCTGTAGCCACTCACCATATGTGGTTATTAAGCACATGAAATGTGGCTAACCCAATTTGAGATATATGGTAAGTGTAAAATACACAATTCATTTTGAAGACTTGGTGTAAAAATTGCAAAATATCTCATTGGTAATTTTCTACATTCGTTATGTGTTGAAATGATGTTTTTATATAGGGGGTTGAATAAAACTTCACCTGCTTTTTTACTTACGTGAATGAAGCCAGTTTTAAAATGCTCCATTATACATGTGGATTACATTATTCTCTAGCACACGTGCATTTCATTAAAAGCACTCAGTTTGTTACTCTGAGGGCAAAAATAGAGAATCCTGCCATTTCTTAAGGAAAGTGATGTGGGAAGAGAAGGAGAGTGGGTCACTTGGTTTTTGCCTTTAAAAATCATATATATCATTGTGACTGTGAAACTGATTATACAGACAATGGCCAGATATATATACAAATGCAACACTGACCCATAATCTTTAGCAACCAGTTTAGAGACAACCAACCCATTAGCTACAGTAACCAGCCCAGGAAGCCAGCCTGTAATTCATAAGTCAGACTTATAGGAGAGTCTTGTAGAGATCACTATCTCTAGCAACTGGTCCAGGAAGTCAAACAATAATCCCTGTAACAATCAGCCTGAGTGGCCAGGACTTGGTTAATAACTGATGGCTTCCCTAATTTTTGTCTGGCTTCCAACTGAAGACCAGCCAGAGAAAGCCAGATATGCACCCCTAACCAATCACATAGGGTGTCCCACTTCTAGTTAACACACCCTCAGCTTCCCTTCCTGTCTTTGGATTTCTGCCAAACTTTAGTAATGGCGGCTGATGTTTTTGCTACAACAAGCTCTGGATAATCTTTGCTTGTTCTCATTTGGTTAGTCTTTGTTAATCTCCACATGTAGTGGACAATGGTAGTTTCCATGTTTAATATCTTTTTTTGTAATGAAACAGTTGGCAAATTTAACTGTAACATGTTTGGTTAACATGTGTTTATTTATAATTTATTAAATTAGGTAAATAATTTAATAAATAAGTAGTTATCTTTTTTAATAAATATTTTTATGTTTTATTTTTTTTTATTGTTTAAGGTATTACAAATAGTAGTACATATGTCTCTTTTTCCCCCCATTGACCTCCCCCTGGCTTCCCCTACTCCCCAGCACATGTCCTCACTCCCCCTCCCCGCCAGTGTCTGTGTCCATTGGCTATTCTTTTATGCATGCATATAAGTCCTTTGTTTGATCTCTTACACTTTCCCCCACCCTCCCCTGCCTTCTCTCTGCCTTATCATTAAAATTTCAGTTGGACTTGTTTCCATTATAGAACGAGCTGTGGCTCTATTAAAAAAAGAATTCAGACTGCTTAAAAAATATTCTCACGGCTTTATTTATTTTCAGAGTTGGCAGTAAAAGCAAATTTTCAATAATAATTTATGCAGACAATGATAGATTTTTTTGAGTTTTGCATGTAAAAATGAGTCATCACCAGAGTATTTTATATAGTGAAAAACAATGCTCATAATTATAAAGACTTTCTATGTGATTTACTTAACAAAAGGATGTCAAATATGAAAATATATTTTATTGTATTACTGCAAAAGCATTTGGTAAGTGGGAGAAAAAGGCATGATTCTTAGAGCAGGAAAATTCTCAATCAGCATAGGTTGCAAAGGGACATGAGTTCCCAGATATCTTCTCTAAGTCCTTATAATAAGCTGTTTATGCGGTCTGTGAGAGGACTTTTAAAATTCAAACCACGAATCAGAAGAATACATTTTGAAGACAGATAAAATAACTGGTAAATTCTAATTCCAGTGTTTTCTGTTTCCAGCAGATAGTAGCAAAGCCATTTTCAAATTGCATCTGTCTATCCCTTTCTCCTACCTTGAGTATACATATTTCTCCCGCCTTCCAAATCTTTCCCAAATTAATCTCTTCAACCCTTTCCTTCCCCCATTATGTCAGTAACCCCTCAAAGTGTAGATGCTGGACTGTCTACATCAAATTTCCCAAAAGGTGTTTGTCAAAATGCATATTCCTGGGCCCTGTCCCAGCCCTTGTGAATCAGAAGCTCAGAAAATGGGGCCACATAAATGTGTATTTTCCCAAGCTCTCCCCATGATTCCTATGCACATCTGAAATTAAGAATTATTGTTTAAAGCAATTATCTACCTCAGAAATCTTATCAAGTCTCCTGGGTTCACAGATGGTCTAATATGCTAGTGACAATATAATCTATATTTTCTCTTTTGGAATTCAACCGGTTTCTCTGACTTCTGATAATAAATATTTATTAGATGACTCATTGTCAATCCACAGCTCAGAAAGAATTAAACCAAACTTGTTATATATGCTGCAAAAATGCCTCTCCCCTTTCAATGGTACCTATCAATAGTACCATCAGTCTAGTTACCAAGTATTTAAAAATTTAAAAGTATGACACATCTTTGACTTTTGACCCTGTAGTGTAAATTCAATTGATCACTAATTATGTGGTTTCTTCCTCATTAAACATCTGACTGTCGCCAAATACATCTTTAATTCAATGACTATTACCTGAGCACCTATTATATGGCAGGAAATGGTGATATAAAGATTAATGAGACCTGATTTTTGCTTTGAGATACTTACAGTCTAACACCATGAGAGTCCAATAAATAAGTAATCCTCTGTGCTAAGTGCCCCATGGTGTAAACTTGTCAAAAGTGATGAGAGTACATAGATAATGAGTCAATTAATGATTCCCCTGGGGTCTGTGGAAGGTACAGAGAGGAGGCAATATTTAAGCTGGTGTTTTCTGAAGGATAAGTATTTCACCAGGCAAAGAACAAGGAAAGGACATTTAAAAGAAAAAACAACAGAAACAAGAACACAGGGATGTAAAAGTGGATTGAACAGAATAGTTCTTTACCTGGTGTGTCTGAGTGACTGTGGTGAGACCGAAAAGGTGGGCTATGCCCAAGTTATAGACTGTCCTGTGTGACATGCCAAATAAAAAGTGTGGTATTGTTCGGTAGGCCTTGAGAGTCACTGGGGGAGGGGAGAGCTAGTTTTTTCTTCTTTATACTTAAATTATTATATTTATGAAAAAATATATAGTATTTGTATATATATTTATAAAAAATATTTATAGTATTTAAAAACAAAGAAAATAGAAACAGACTCAGATACAGAGAAGAGACTGACAGCTGTTAGAAGGGAGGGTTGGGTGGAAAGGGCTGGGTAAAAAGGTGAAGGGATTAAAAAAACAACAGACATTAACTTTTTCTTTGTGGGAAAGACTCTGTGAATATTAAGAAGTATTATCATCTCCCTTAAACAGATGAGTAGCTGGTCTGACACAAATCGAGGACACTCCACCAATGCAAGGACAGTGACCTCTGCCCTTCAAATCTCTGCTGCTATTTAAATATTTTTTTCTCGCCCAGCTGGTGTGGTTCAGTAGTTTAATGTTGACCCATGTACCAGGAGGTCAGGGTTTGATTCTCGGTCAGGGCACGAGCCCCTATTAGAGGACTAAATCCCCAGTAGGGGGCATGCAGCAGGCAGCCGAGCGATGTGTCTCTCTCATTGATGTTTCTACCTCTCTATCCCTGTTCCTTCCTCTCTCTCTCTAAAATCAATAAAAATACATTTAAAATATAAACAAACAAACAAACAAACAAACACAACAGGCACAGACAACAGTATGGTGATTACCAAAGGGAAAGGGCATTGAAGGAGGTAGAAGAGGGTAAAGGCAGGTTAAGTGATGATGAAAGAAGACTTGAGTTTGGGTGGTGAACACACAATGCAATATTCAGATGATGTATTATGGAGTTGTATACATGAAACATATAATTTTATCAACCAATGTCACCCTAATAAGTTCAATAAAAATGTTTAAAGTATTTTAATATTTAGATGTTATTATCTATATTATATAGATATTACAAATATCTATATAAAAATTTAGATATTTTAATATAATAATATTTAATATTATTATATTT
>NW_005371219.1:1656841-1671942 GCF_000412655.1 Myotis brandtii
CAGTAGGTTCTCTGTTCCATCTCTCCCCATCTCTAAGTCCTGCTCCCCTCTGGCATCCACTTTCCATACTTAAAGCTGTTACGTTTAGTATTTACCTCCATATGTCAAAATAATATGGAACACTGAAGAAATTTCATTGTGAAACCAACAAATATAAGTATCATTGAGTCTTTTCTTTCAGGTGATGTCTTCTGCAAAGAGGAATTCTCTGTTCTTCTGCCCTCTGGTTAAAGAAGAAGTGGGCCCAGGCTGCACTATCAGTTATATAGACTCTGATTCAATCATCCTATGTTCTAGTTACTTGACTTTTCCCTGGACAATAGTCTCTGTTGCTTAATATGTCAAGGAGACTTCTTTTGATCTGAAGTTATGTCAGTCATTTATTAACAAATAAGTCATTGCATTAATTTTAGCTTTATGCTTTGAAGATTTCAAGTTACCTAAATTTTATATAGCAACTGGACCCAGTTTCCATTATACAGACGTGGAAACTGAATAGAGCTGGAGTCAGGGTAAAGTCTGGTAAATGTTGAAGTCTTCTTATGATAGGTCAGTAATCTACATCCATGGGGCCAAATCCAGTATACCACCCATTTTTGTACAGCAACGAGCTCACAATGGCTTATATTTTTAAAGTGGTTTTAAAAAATCCAAAGGTAAGTACTATTTCATGATGCATAAAAACTATATAAAATTCTAATTTTAGTATATATAAGTGGAAGTTTTAATAGAATCTTACCAGGCTTCGTTTTCACATATTGTTCATACTATAACTGTGTAAATGAGTATTGTGACAAAAATTACATAGGTTACAAAGCCTAAAATATCTGACTCTCTTTACAGAAAAACTTTACTGACCCTTGTTCTATAGCAATTATTCGGGGCAATACCAAAAGCACCAGGCAGAGGATTAAGCTCAGTTAGTCTGGTCAAAGGAAATAGATCCCTAGGAGGAAAGAAACTAATTGTGTTTTCTGCCCCTAGGACTTCCTTCCATTCTTTCTAATAGTTGTCATTCTTCTGGTTAATATTATGCCATAGAGCATTAAGATTCTGCAAATTTAAACTGCTAATACATCTCCATGGAACTTTCCATTTCAGATCCTATCTCACCCTCTCATATCATTATTATTTATACAACTTACCAATTTATCTTTATCTGCATATGTACATGCACATAATCTGTTCCTCAAATAAATTGTAAGCTCCTGGTGGTTGAGAGAGAGAGAACCTTACACTTCCCCATATTCTTGTATTTCCAAGACCTAGAAGGGTATCCTCATCCCAGTTGCTCACAAATTTTGAAGATGATGGTAATCTGCTGGGCATCATCTGCAGGGAAAAGAAAGTAAATTCCTACAAAAATATATTTCCACATTTTAAGAATTCTAACAAGGTAGACTTAGATTCAGCTAAAATTATTAGATAAATAGTTCAGTCTGGGAGTTTGGAGAGTACCCAATAAAACATGGGTTCTTTGGTTGAACAGTTGACAAAGAGACCTTTAGAACTCTCTTGATTTCCTTCTCTTTGGGACTACCCGCCTGCCCCCCCCCCCCGCCCCCCGTAACACACACACACTCACCCACCCATACTCACACACACACACACACATCTCAATCATTCCTCTCTGACATATTCAAAATCAGAGGAGAAACTTCTTGACAGTGAACTAAAAGTAGAGATTTCAGATAAGCATGTGCTAAAGCACAGAGTGAAAAGAAAACAAAATCCAAAAATACTTCTAGCCAATGCAACTTGTATCTTTATATTTCACATCAGATTCTGGGGAAAGAGTGAGCTGCAGTTTTCATTTAATCCAATAAGACACCCATTTGGCAGGATTAACCTTTTCCCTCTTGTTTCTTCATTGTGACTTAGTTGATATAAATTGCTTTCATTACGGCACTAACAGGCTTCTGGCTGGTAGTCTCAATCGGAACCTGTTGCAATAGTTCAGTGTACAAGTGGTCAAGAGGCTGTTAAGGAAAGGAAGCAGGCTTATAAATAATTGCTTACAGGCTCTGTATGATGAAACCTTAAGAGAAGCAGAATGATAGGTTACAAACCTTTTTAATCGAAGATGAAAAAATTGAAAATATTCTATATATTGTATGAAGGAAACCTTGGTATATTTGACTTTAAAATATTTCTCTATATGGACCAAGTAAGGGTAAAGTTGGAAGAAAAGGAAAAGAACTGTGCAACATGGGCTGAAGGATTGGACAAACAGAATGCCAAAGGCATGAGACAGACTTTGAGGAATGATAGGAGAGGGGGAATAAATGGCAATTTTTCACAAAGAACAATAATGAGTACTTTGAATTCTTATCATCTCTTCCCCTTCAGTGCCAGTTGACTGATGGTGCAGAAATACAAAACTACTGTGGAGACACTTCTCCTAGCTTGCGTAAGAAACAACCTCAAGAACAATGTATATCTAGGATGTTTGCTACTAATTTGGAACTCATATATGAGGAAATATTCCTTCAGTAATATCAGTAACCCCATTCAAACCATAAAATATAACAATGAGCGCATTGAGCATTCTACATTTCCATAATCACTTTGAATATCCCTCATTGTTCCAACTCTGTCTCAGATTGTAAATTATAATAATGAAGCTGAGGACCTGGCATGGTAAATATCTTCCAAGTGAACCCATAGCTTAATAACTAGGGGTTTGAGTATATGACTGCACAAATCCTGACAGTGCATAAAACAAAACAAACAAACCAAAAAAAACAGAGCACAAAGGAGTTTGTATGTATCATGGATAAAGAAAAACATTTTAAAGACTCAGTCCAAAGCAGATTTGGTTACTAAATTCTGTATGACACAATTCTTGGTGAACACATTTCTACTCATGATAAAAATATCAGCAGTCCATTAGAGAGACACATTTGTTCATTACTTATTCAGCAGACATGACCAAATTAGTGTCTGTTCTTGTGGTAACTCTGTTTGATGGATCCTGTTTATTAAAGAATCAATGATTTCATCCTTAGAGAGAGAAGGATTTGCAATATTGCCTTGGAAAATTTCTTCTATTTATGTTGCTAACATTTTGATCTTCTCTGGAATAGTACACATTGACCATGGTATGAAAATATTTCTTCATGTCATTTTTTAGTGTGAACAGTACCCAGAATTTGGAAAATATGCTATTTTACATGAAAGTTGATGAATTTGATTGAGAGCACATAGACAAGGAAGGGCCAGAATTGTGTGCCCCAAGGTTTTAATCTGCCCCTTCGTTCTTTTGCTCAGGATAATGCACGGCATTCATCCTTTGACTCCTCATAGTTACACACCAGTAAGAAATGTAAAGCCACCATCTGAAATTCCCTTTACAAGTTTTAATAATGGTTTTGATTCTACTACTCTTTAAAAACAATGTTTTTGTTCAAGTGTCACAAAGTCAAATGTCTACAGGAGCCAGGCAGGTAAGATACACAAATGAAGTAGAATGAGTGAGTTGTTATGAAAGATAAGGGACCCTCAGTCCCAGTGTCTGGGGGATATAGATGTCGGGGACTGTGGGAAACTGGAGACACAGACCCAATGTGAGGCTCCAGTGTCCTGAGAGAGAGCAGAGATTCAGATTTTGCATATAAGCCTTCTAAATTTCATTGTGTTTATTTTGGTAACTAATTATAATGTAAAACATTGTCCAGGCCAAAACCACAGACCAAACCCAGCATGTCTGTGGCCTGTGTCTCGCCTGAGGGACAGCTCACTTCCTTTTCGTATTGCCAGATTGAGCTGCTGCTTGGATTGGCTTCTAGTGTATCAGCGATCAATCGCATTAAGGGAAGTCCAAGAATGTTTCGGTAATGCCAACGTACATGAAACTGGCCTTTCCAGAAGGCTACTGGGCAGGACAAGTAACTTCAAATTGAGAGTTATGTTGTATACTAGAACACAGGCTCTGGGGAAGTTGCCTGGGTTTGAATTCAGGCTTTTCCACTTACCAGCTATGTGACCTTGTTCAAGAAATGTAATTTCTTCATGGCTCAGTTTCACATCTATAAAATGGAGATAATGACAGAATTTATTGTTCATGTGTTGACTACATATATAGTACTTACAATAATATCTAAGCTGGTACTGTCTTAGATATTTGCTATTATTATTCACAAATCAGAGTGTTGGGGGAAAGTAACAAACTTACATGTCTGTCTCACAATTGACAGCTATGGATACCATAAGTGGCCTCAGAAAACTTTCCTGTTCAGACAGAACAGGTGGGAGCATCAGGCTTCCTGTGGTAAATTTCCACTATTTTGTCCTTAGCACCAGATGCCATCGCTTTTTTAAAATGTCATAATTGCATATTTTAATGAGTGGAGTGTATACAGCAAATTTTTTGAAATACTAAAAATACTAGCAATTAATAGTATGGCTATTTTTTTATTTTCCTTTCTTTGAAGATCAACCACTTGAAAGTCAGGGACATTCTGTTCCAGAGTTGCAAGGCAGAGAAATCAAAGGACTTTTATTTTCCTCCTTTCTGGGTTAGTGAAGCATGGAACTTATTGACAGATGCTCAAGCTTGATATAAGTTGCCCTGATATTTCATTCCAGTTTGTTTCCACATTCAATGATTCTGGAGGTTTTTATTTTTTAAAAGGTACCCAAAATTCTTTTCTCAAATATGATGGGTGGACCACATGCATCAAAATCATGTGAGGTCTATGAAAATTACATATTCCCAAGCTCACCCCAGACCTACTGGATGGGGAGGGGATTTAGAATTTGGGTACATGCAGTTTTAATATACAATTCAGGATTTGTCATAAACAGAGTTTGAGAACCACTGACATATAGGATCTGTTATGTGTATTAATTCAAGTAGAATTATTGAAACAGGAAAAATATTCCTACTTTATTCATAAATCGATATACCTCAAAATCTCACACTGGCATGGTTAATCTGCTTTAAGAAATAGTTGCCTTATAAATTCTAAATGTGCTTTCCCATGAGTGCACTCAGTGATTTTCCTTTTTTTTTACTTTAAATATTTACAGTTTATTATGTTCAATTGTATGTCAATAGAGCTGTTCAAAAAGTGTATTGGAAAGCAAAAATAACAAAATAAATAAACTGTTTAATATATAAACTAACATTAGATTTTGCTTTATTTTTAATTTCTTACTGAATTTATTAGGGTGGCATTGGTTAATAACATTATATAGGTTTCAAGTGTACAATTCTATAATATATCACCTGTATATTGTATTAATGATTTTTCATAGAGTCACTTTTTCATCTGCCTTTGAATCCTGGGGAGGGAGCCAAGAATGAGTCTTACTCAAAAGTTAGTGAAAGCACTTAGCTTATATTAGGCGTGAGGTGTTGTGTTTTGAAGCACTTAAAACAGAAGTTCAGCTAGCATTTAATCCTGTTGTGTTTCTGAAAAGAGACTACACCTACGGGGCTAAAGCATTTCAAACCCAATGGATGGCTTGGGAACTATCATCTGTAAATAATGTATTTTCTTCATACCATTTTTCCTTTTAAATTACTCTTTATCCTAAAAAGAAATATCATAATTAAAATTAAACACTAATATAGGGTAGAATTTAAATTATATATTAAATTTAGAAACATGACAATTTTTAAAATGCATTACATCAGGAAATGGCATTTCAAATATGGAAGATCCACAGACAAACTTCTAGAATTCTAACTTAAGTTTGGCGCCATTCCTCATCCTGCAGCCACTGTTTCCCATCAGCATCATTCAGTACAAACCTAACACTCTATGTATTATGTGTGTGAATTTGGGTGTTGATGTTGTTGTTGTTGTTTTGAGATTCTATTTTAAGACAAATAAATATCTGTTTAAATTTAAAACAATAATCATTGTTTTAAGCGAAATAAGCCAGTCAGAGAAAGACAAATACCATATGATCTCACTTATATGTGGAATCTAATGAACAAAATAAACTGATGAACAAAATAGAACCAGAGGCATGGATGCATGGTACAGATGGACAGATGTCAGAGCAGAGGTGGGTGGGCCAAATGGAATGAAAGAAGGTGAAGAAATAGCTAGATAACTTATATGTATAACCCATTGACACAGCCAACAGTGTGGTGAGGGCCAGAAGGAAGGTAGAGCAGGTTTGGGTGGAGGTGGGCAAAGGGGAGGGAAATGGGGGACATCTGTAATAATGTCAACAATAAAAAATAAAAAATATATATTTTTAATGATTGGTAAATCCCCAAAGAGGCATGCCCAATGTTTTATTACAAAGGAGCTATTTATCCTTGTTTTCTGAAAATGAATATAATATTACATTGCTATTATACTGTTATGCTAAAATGTCTCTGCTTATTACATGTCTATTATGCATCGTTCATTAGTATTATTGCCACATTAAACTGAAGTTGTTTTGTTGATGACAGCTACTCCTTTTAGTCAACTATATACTTTACTACTCATGATATTTACATCTTATAGAAAATTATGAATGTATTCAGAACAATAGTCAAAATTAATTTAACAAAAATCTAGAAAGGTAAAGTTAAAATTCTTCTTGAATAGTTGTCACCAGTTTAATTAAGATAATGAATATCTATAAAGTTGTGTTTATTATGCATAAAGTTTTCACTACTTTTTCAGTGTATTTATTGTATATTGACATATAAAGATATATCCATTCTAATATTGTCATATGTTTTATTCACCATTATATTAGGATATAGACTGGATTTCAATGATAGCTTTCTGCAAATATTTATGAAAATATCATAAGTAAACTAGGTAGGTCTGGTGAAATGCTTCCTAAATTTGTACTAGATTGGTTCTACAATGCTTCATCAAGACATAGGTTGAAAACAATTATATCTAAAATTATGTTGGGAAATGAGGGGCAGAGAAATGCCATCTGATTGGCTGACATTTAGTAGGCATTAATGACCACTAATAACCCACCTCCCAGGAGACAAATTCAAGGAACCATGTCCTTCTATATCTGAAGTGTTAGGTAAATGCAAAGAGATGACTTGCTGTGAAACTCTACACCTGGGACCACATTTCTACACCTGGTCAACTTCACACTTCTTATCAGTAACCTCTTTCTCCAAAGTCTATTCTGGGTCAAAGATTAGAACTAATCTTTACTTCTATACTTAACATTCTTTGGACCCTTATTTTACAGGTGAGAAAACTAAGAGCCTGTGCTCTTAATAATTGTAGCATATAATTGGAAGCATCTTTCTTTCTTTCTTTTTGTTTCTTCCTTTCTTTCGTTGGTAAATAATTTAATTTATTAATCTTTTACATTTAGTTGGAATTCTTCTTTTTGGTAAAAATATTTGCATTATACATAGATACACACTACCATATTGTAGGTAAGTAACTTAACATGTTTCTCTTAAGTTCCAAATGTAGATATTTGTATCTTTCTGGGAATGGGAAGCATCCTTTCTTATGTAGAAAAAAACTAGTGACTGGTAGTATAATATCTTGGACTTAGGAATCACTCTAGTCACTTAGTCAATATTCTACTTCAGAATATTAATATGAATATTGTATATAAACCCTTACTTTTTCAAAGTGAACATTTGATTATTCTAACTCCAAAGTAAGCAGGCTCAAATTGCTTACATTTATTTCAATATTTAATATTAGAAGTGTTTAAGTCTTTATTTATAAGTTTGGTGAAGTTTTTATAACCAGAAATATACTAAAAACTTAACTCTTGTTTATATCAGTCAATGGTAAAATTGATGTTGTGATATGTCATTTCACTTAAAGTCACAGTTTCAAAGAATGAAATTAAGTGAAAATTTACTGTATAACAAACGGATCACATTCCAAGGAAGAAATGAGGCACTTTCATTTTGTACATGTTGAATTGAGAGTGCTTGTGTTGGGCATCCACATGGAAATGTTCAGATGACAACTGGATGTTTGCATTGTATCCTTATCACTGGCATAGAATTGGTACCTCTCTGTTATGTAGATACATATGAGAGAACCATGCACCCTGAAGAGGGAAGTGGGCCTGGCAGCTCAGTCAGCCTTCTCCCAGACTGATGCTGGTCCTGCACCAACATGAGCATAGTTTCCTCTGCTCTAAGTAAAATCTAAGGCATCATCCCTTTGCTCTTGTGCTGTTTTTCTGGAAAATGCTGGAAGGATATAGTATGTCTTCTCTCTGATCAGGATTATGTTTAGCTAGTGACTTTGTGCATGCAAATGACACAAATGAAGCTAATATGCACACATTCAATTAAGAAAAACAAATAAACCATTATCTATCTTGAGATACTAGCATTAAAAATTATTACTAATATAACTCTGGTAGGCATTCCATAAAAATCATTAAACTCTGTCCATCATATAAGAGATTTTAGAGAACAGAAGTTCAATTATCAATGGCCAACAGACATAAGCAACTGCTCAGGGCTAAAGTATTCAACATGAACAAATATATGAATATGAAAGTATGTAATTTGAGGAATGTTGAGCTTAGAGAGTTGTACATGGAGACAAACTAAAATATAGAGAAGCAGTCATCTCCCTTTCAAACCATCAAGAAAACTCAATGAGGACACAAAATTTTAGCTGTGTAGAATGATGAGCTTAAATATTTGGGAACAGAAGAATTTTCATATAAAAGAATCAGCCCAGAATGGTTTGTAGGAAGGACTAGGATCATCTGATAAAAGGAGAACTGTGTAAGTTTTCTTGGGGAGAGATACTATGCATATTCTAGAATTAAAAATGCCTTTCTATTTCAAGTGAGAGAAATAAGTTGTATAAGAAGAGGAATTCCTGAACAACAAGGAAATTATTTTCATCCAAATATCCTTAGTGGTGAAAAAATAAAAGGGACTGAAAAGAATCCAGGACATTTTCAGTACTACAGTATTTCTGCCACAAATTGTTGGTACAGTAAACATGTTTATAACTACAACCGAACAAACTTCACCATGAGTAACTACAGGGCAGAACAGGTTTTGCAAACTTTAGCTTGTAAATAGAAATTTACCAGGCTGGAATTATTTTATTACCTGTAAAAATTAATAATAATGTTTATTTTAAAAGACCATCCAAATAAAGTCAGTGATTTTTTATTATTATACAAGTCAGAAAAACAATATACAATTGTGACTTAGAATTGAGTACATTTTTAATCTTCCTCAATCTGACCTGAGAGGGAATCATTTCTCATATGCCATTATATGACAAATAATAATAATAATAATAATAGCAATAACAGGACAACTTTTACTGAGCACATACTATGTGCAAGGCATTGTTCTAATGTTTTGCTGTACTAAGTTACCTAAACCTCACAATTCCCTTTGAGGAGGTACCTTATGTTTGAAGAAGTCAGTACTACCTACAGTTTGAGGCCCTGGGACTTTTCTGGTAAATATTATTTAATGTGTGTTGAGTATTAACAGGGAGCAGGGCACACTATAAGAACTTCATATCTTAAATTCAGATACTCAAAAAGAAATTTAAGGGGGCACTCTCAAATAGTTATATTAATTGAATTTTAAAGATTTTTAATGAGGAGAAGAAAATTTGGCAGATGGAGAGTAAGGAAATTTTAGAGCTGAGTTAAATTTGACTTAGAAGAAGAATTCACAGGAAAAAGGATATTGAGGGACCTGGGGAAAATCTGGTAGAGGATAGGGACTAATCTTTAAAATAAAGCCATGACAAACACAATAAAGTCAAACACTCCCGTGTTTTATGATTTTATAACTTGGGTTTTCACAAGGGCAGCGTGGTGCAGAAAAAAAGGGTTCTGGAAAGAGTCCAAGAAGCTGAGTTTTCACCTTTGCTCTGCTATTTATTGGCTGTGTTGGCTACAAGTCTCTCTTCTTCCCTGGGCTTTATTCCCTCAATCCTAAAATAAGACCAATGATATGTAGGTGTTGCTGTGAATATTAGTTAGATAATGTGCTTTTAAAACTGTAAAATGCTATACAAATGAAAGATTTTCAGGTTGTTACTGAACATTATTCTTTCTTTTCTTGATCCTTTTTCTTGTTGGCATAACAAAGTATCTTGCCATCAGCTTAGGATCCAGTTATGCTGAGCTTTTGAAATTCTTAAGTAGAAAGGCAAGTTAGATGACCCAGAGAGAAAGTGTTTCTGAGCCTGATGCAGGACTGAATTTCTGAACCCATATTTCATCAACCATAAGCTCAGGTTACCAAGTCCTAAGTCAATAGACTCTTTCAGTCAGCTCAGCCCATCTCCACCAGTCATGGAATCTATCCTTGCAAGGTCCTAGGCAAGGAGTAAGACTGAACTTGAAATTAAACACAACCTAACAACAGACCATGCAAATGACCAGCTTAATAAATCTATATTGTGGAAAGAGATTGTGTGTTTTCTGATCCCAGTATCTAAATCTTGAAGAAGTTTAGGTGCTGGCTGTTAGGTTAACTGAACGTTACTCTGTATAACATAGAGTCCAATCCCCCTCCTCACCACCCTGTCCCCGTGAACTCAGTTGTATCCGGGAGGGTAGGTATGGCATAAAGCCAAGTGCAGGGGAAACAGAGGCGTCAGTCTGTGTCTTTTAGTTACAGTGGTGATGGCTGGAGTCAGTAAAATATATAAGTTGTACCCAAGGTAACGCAAGGCCAGAACCAGGGGTAACAGTAGAGAATCACACAATGTCCCCATTGGGGCCAGAACAAAAGCCTGAGCCACGGTCCAGAGTGAAACAGGACAGAGTGACTGAGCCAATGAGGGTGGGCTATGACAGCTGGTGGGAAACCAGCCTAACAGAATTTTCAGTGTGCTGTGCTGACACTCAGAGTAGGTGTGTTAAAAGAGGCTACAATAAAAGATGATATAACTAGAGTGCATATAAATATATATTCCTTTTTCTAAAATTTTAATAAATACCACTACACATAAGTGTTTCAATAAATAATTATTCAATTATTGACAATGGGGCCATCAGCACTAGGCACCATTGTGGCAACATCACCATGACCACTGGATAGGATGCTAAACCTTCAGATTGTTATGATTAGTTGAGTTTTCTCATTGTTTGCATTGTGAGCAGTCAAGAGTCCATGCCACATTTTCAAAATTGCTGATTTAGAAAAGTCACTAAAAAAAAAAAAAAGAAAAAAGTTAATGCCAACAAAGGAAAATCAGAAAGTCCTGCGGTGTGGGAGTGGCAGGGGAGGGGGATGGTCAATCCGGAGAAAAAGGAGACATAGGTAATACTTTAAACAATAAAAAAAGGAAGTATGTTATGTTTAGTTTATTCTTGATATTTGTGCATTTAATCTGAAGAACTGTGGTCAACAATAAATATGTTTTCTCTTAATGCATCTTTTTCTTTTATTATAAATAGATTTCTAAACAGATTATCAGTTTGTCATTTTTAACAATCATGTTTTGTGTTTTATCTTTTAATTTTAAGAAAAATTAAGTGGCATATTATTTGCATTACTATAAGGAAAAGCAATTCCAATGATAACCACAATACATTTTATTATTTTGTAGGTGTAAAAATTAAAGTAATTAGTTTTCTATCTGGGCCAATTGAATTGTGAATGGATTAATTATTATAAAATAAAAGTAACATAATATAAATGTTAATTAAACACCCAAATGCTGTTCTTGATCATTTGCCAAAACTCAGTAATTTTTATAATTCTCTTAATTAACAGTAGTATTTTTGGATATAGTATTGAAGTTAGTGTAAATTATTTTTCATTAAAAATAATCAAGTTTTTTTTAAAAAAGAAAGTCAGAGATAATAAGATAGTAGGAGGAATGAAATCAACTAAAAACTTTGACAAGTGAAATGAAGTTAAATAGGATGAGCACCTGAGAAAACTATAACTGACTCCTAGAGACTGGTTAATTAAACCTAGGAGGAAAGGCAAAATCGAGGTGAGCCAATGGAATATTTACTATCGATGCTGCTTACAACTTTCAGTATCTTGAAATTTTCATTGATAATTTTGATCCTTAAGTTCTAATCATCACCACAAGGTTGCAAACTAATATAAAAATTTGACAAAATGTTTTAAACAATACTATAAACAGTAACTTTTTAAAAAATGCAATGAAAGACAGAAATCGGAATGCAGAAAATAAATAATGTTCATCTTCATAAATTCTGAGATTTATTCGTAACTACCCCTGTCCTAGGTAAAATGAGAGGGGAAGATGAAAGGCCTGGCCAGGTGGATCACTTCAGTCCTTCAGCGGAGCATAGGTTCAGAGTTGCTATGTGGAGGAGCTAGACTGTCATACAAAGGTTACTGCACTGTCAGTGAAGGGGGTATCTTCAATTATTTATGTCAGAGGGTCTTGGCCTGTTATCAAAAAGGAGTATGTTATTATGTAGCTGACAGAAGTCCTGGCTTTAGCTTGAACCCATGACTTCGGATCATCTAGGTGTCAATGTTATTTCTCCCCTAAAGGGAGAAAAACAGAGTGACATTTTTCAAAGTGTGGAGAAAAGAATTACACTGAATGTGTATAAACAATTCTTAGGATTTTTATGGTATTATTTTAAAATAAAATCAATTACTTTCTTCTTTCTTCAATCACTTCCTACTTATGCCAAGATAATAATAATATTATTAGAAGGATGTGTAATATAATATAATATGGCAGGATAAGAAAATATATTAATTAGCATGATTTTTCTCTCACTCACCATCCACCCTTCCTACCACGCTTCTGCTGTTAGGCGCAGAGAGGTGGGTCCCTGTTTGGCCCACTGGAAGATTATAAAAACTTTACTGCTAATCAAATGAGACATCTTAATTTTTAAGCTTAAATTTTAAAAAGAAAGGTTTAAGAGGCAGAAAAAAGGAGTCAGGGAGGAAAAAAGAATTCTGTCTGTTCTTCCTGTCCTCCCCATGGAGATATGAGAAGGGAAGAAAGGAAGAGAAAAGTTAAAGAGTCAGGTATAAGTGTGGAGAGCCCTTTGCCTTCTGCCTCCTTTTCCAGGGGAGTGGAGAGTTGGGGAAGGGCACCCCATAAACACATCTATCTCTTCAAGTGTCTTCTTTCTCCTTCTGATCCCTAAAGTGTGATAATCCAAAAGCAGAGAATCTGTGCCTTCTGTTCCAGGGGAGGTCAGAGGAAATGTCAAGCTTCCCAGGAAAGAAAGCACACTCCCCGATTCAGTTGTTGCAACTAGTCAAGTGCAAACATAGCATGGCGGTAGACAGGAGAGAGCTGCAAAGGCGCTTGCCCCTGGTTTGGGTCCTACAACTGGACAAAGGGCTATCATATTGGAAGGATATGGCATGGGCATTCCCCACTAGAAACCTGTTGAGTCTATGGCTACATCTCAGCCAATTGTCACCTGCAGGAAGTCGAGTTATCTTCCCAAGACCATCTCTTTGGTCTGGAGGACTGTGATTTACGACCTGTGCTGAGGACCTGGCAAGTCCAACCAAGGCTAAGAAGTTAATACTTCTTGATTGCCCACATTGTGAAAAAGGGACAGAATGTGAACATCTCGAAAGGACTGAGGTGAAAACCTGAGAAAGCCCTTAGCCTATCTGATGTGACAAGACCAATTTTCTACATCAACTTAAAAAAAAATGTAGTGCAAGAGCAACCATAGACAATACATTATGGACTGAGCATGGCTGTGTTACATTGAAACTTTATTTAGAAAAAACAAGCAGTGAGCAGGATTTGGCCAACCCCTGGCCAGACTGCTCTTTCCTTACATTTGATCCCCATATATAATCATGTCCCTGCCTAATTGTCACAAACATCACCTTATCAATGTGGCCTTCCTTGACTTTCCCCATAAAATAGGAGCAATTTTAACCTCTCCTTGCCCTCATCCCTGCCCCCCACATATTCACAATCAGTCACTTCCCATCCCCACTCCAGTGCCCTACTCAGCCTTATTTTTCTTCATAGCAGCATTACCTGACACACGATACATTTATTTGTAAGGGATTTTGTTTCTTCTTTGCTGTGTCCCTGGGGCATAGAACAGTGATTCAGATTGAATGAATCAACGGGCTCTGGGCCAAGAAGGCAAGAGGTCCTTCTGGCTTCTAGTAAAAGCCAGTTTAACCCGTTAGCAAGTCACTTAACCACTAATATTATAAATGTCTCTTTGTAAAATGGGGAAAAATAAGATATGCCGTAGATTGCAAATCAAATGGTAAATGTAAAATAACAATAACCACAAAACCTGTAAAAATAGAAATATAAGTTTTGTTTTTTCTTGTTGTACCCTAATCTCTTTTAGAAAAACATAAGTACTTTATAAATCAAAGACTTCTTTATGGTAACTTTCTCCATTTCAAACTGTATATACAGGAAAAAAAATGGAAAATTTCAGGAATCATTTAAAGTTTCAATCTAATTGATTTTTCCATTTTCCCAACCATCCCTTAATAATCTAAGCATTCACTGCAGAGATCACATAGAGGCCATCCTTTGGGCTTCCATTTT
The DNA here is from genome assembly GCF_000412655.1 of Myotis brandtii. Taxonomy (NCBI): domain Eukaryota; kingdom Metazoa; phylum Chordata; class Mammalia; order Chiroptera; family Vespertilionidae; genus Myotis; species Myotis brandtii. Next base: position 1,671,286 of record NW_005371219.1, read on the forward strand.
ATAATTTAAGAACTAAAAGTTGTTAAATTTTATTTAATTAAATCTAGAGTTGTATCATCCACCAACCTGTTTCTGTCAATAATTTGATTTGTAAGCTATGACTTATATTTATAAGACATTTAAAATGGAAAGCTTGGAGGCCAGAATATTATTATTTAATGTTTTCAACTCCTATTCCATTGTGCATTAATTCCAATATTTGCTTTTATTAATTCTAAAGTGATCAAGTTTCAGAGAAGCACAAAGTTCTAATTAACTGCAAACCCTCATCTCCCACAGAAAGTGTGGCCTCTCCAAACATAGTGGAATGAGCATTTCTTATACCTGGGTGGAGAACTGGAGCACTATTTGCCAGGAGAGTAGCTTTAGGGGTCAGAGAACCTGGAATGAGGGAGTGGGGCAAATCAAAAAATGAACTCCAAAACAATTCCAGCAGAGTAAGGCCCATTTTGCCTGCTACCCCTGAGCATGAATTGTTTTGTTCAATTAGCAAACATAGGATCTGAGATTTTCCTGGCTGCTGTACAACTCAGATTGCTGCTGTAGTGGCAGCCAAATAATTATCCAGGAGCTATAGTTTACAATTGGAAGTGAATAATTTACTATAGACATTAAATTTTAGATGCCTTTAGGATATCCAAGTGGAGATGTCAAAGA
>NW_005371219.1:1672123-1681642 GCF_000412655.1 Myotis brandtii
GCAGCCGTTCCTTCCGCACCTGGCCCAGCGACCATAGCCTCCTCTCCCAACCCCACTGGGGCCTTCGGACTTGGGCTGGGATGGGGAACTGGAGTGTGTGGTGGCAGACGTGGCCCCTTTCCCAGGGGGGCCGAAGGCTGGCTCCCTCCTTGGGGCCAGCAGCCAACCTCCCATGTCCTGTCCCTCCCCCCAGCTGACAGGCCCCAATCAGCCTGGCCCTGATCCACCCTGATGGCCGGACAGGCCTAGGGACCCCACCCGTGCACATGCACTGGGCCTCTAGTATATGAATAAAACCTGAAAGGTATGAAAAGACATATAAATTTGGGAGTCATCAAGGATTAGATAACTCTTAAGTCACAAGAGCAGAATAAAATCACCTAGAGAGTGGCTATAGATGTGAGACAATGATTTGAAAGCTACCATTTAATTTCAATATATGTGGGGTAGGGAAAAAGTAGGTTTATAGTTACTTGTATGGAAAATACAATAACTAATAAATAATACAAGAATAAACTCTGTTTTGTGTACTCACACTGTAAATCTACGTTTATCCACCGCTGTGTATGACAGATTTTGGACTATGAACTTTATACTCTTTGTCTCTAATCTTACAACATTCTACTTAAGGTATTTATTCACCAAATTTACACGTAAGGAAATAAAAAATTAAGCATTAAATGACTTGTCTGATGCTACTTAGCTAGTGACAGAATGCAAGTATGCCTGCCACAGTGGTCTGAGGCTTGTCTGTTCTGCCATGACAAAAGAAGTAGAACTACAAAAAACATAAACATCAGCTCTGCATATTTGAATATTAAGAAGGCAGTAGAATTATCCCAGGAGGCTGCATGGTAGCACTAACATGATCATAGTGTGGGGAACTCTGCTCTAAGTTTCATCTACAGTGAGGTGCCTCTTGAAGGAAACCGCTAGGCTGGTGAACCATGATAATGCTATCATGAAACTTCCTCCTCAATTTCCTGAATTTAGCAAACTCTCTCATCATGAATAAGCAGAACATTTATAGTTGAAGAGCAGATGAAGAAGCAGCCACTGCAGAGGAATTTATGCATCAATGTCATGCATTTTAGGCCAACGAAGATTACTAAGAGTAGATGATCCTATAGGACACTGGACAACCCTTTATTAAATCACAGGAAACAAACCTATGACTGAAAGTTGAATATGAATCATTTCAAACAGCACAGAGACAGACACTATTACTCAGCAATAGATGGGACCCACAATGCCACTAAAATCCATTTAGTGTCGCATTCACCTTCATAAATGTATTGGTTCTAAGTAAGTGTTTTGGTTGACTGATAGTCTCACATTACCTTGTTTCCAGTGGCTTCTCAAAAAGGCAGTCATTCCAACTGCCAAAGAGCAATGAGGATAAGGAAAAGCCTGGTAGCTTCCTTCCCTTTCTTTCTATGGACTTGAGCTGAAAGGAATAATCACTTATTTTATCACTACAAAGTCAAAGGGGCACATCACTCCATGCTGGAGAGTGAGTAGGAACTTACCTGGATGTGAGAAACTGCACTTACCCCATTCATGAAGCCACACCTTGAAGTTACAGCCTGATTACGGTTATGAGGAAACCAAGGAAGGGAAGTTGTATTTGGGGCCTGTTGAACAAGACTGTCTTGGTGGAAATATTTGGGTCATGCTGGTCTGGATGAAACCTAGTGGGAGTGGTTGGAAGTTTTGGATGAATAATAGGGAATTGAGTGATTCCAGGGTCTTTCCTCATCCTCCTTCTATGTTTCCCAACCCCAGGGGTTGCTTCCATGGAAGCTCATCCTCTGAGACAAGGTACCATGATGATGAGTACATACCCAATGGGAGAGTGTTGCTATGGAGAGTTTGAAATGGAATATGATAATAATCCTTAGGAGAATAAAAGGATGCACTTGGCACTAGTCTGGTCACTCCTTTCAGGGATTTTGCTTCCTTATCACTATATTGCCATCTTTTAAAGTGCCACAACCAAGTTGTATCATGTTTATATTCCCCACAACACCCACTGTGTCACACTGTGGGCACAGAGCAAATGTTTGTGGAATGGAATGCTAAAGGTCACCCTGCTGGCCGATCAACGAAAGCACCAGGACTCAGGTTCTGATGCTCTGTTTTGGAAACTGCACTAATCTTGCACTTTTCTTCTGCTTCTCCCTTTTTTGTTGTTGTTGTTAATACTTTCCGGAGGATATTTTTCCATTGATTTTTAGGGAGAGTGGAATGGAGGTGTGTGTGGGGGGACGGAGGGGAGGGGGGAGGGAGAGACATCGACTGGTTGCCTCCCATGTGCAACCTGACCAGGGCCAGGGATTAAGCCTGTAACCAAGGTATGTGCCTTTGCCTGGAATTAAACCCGGGACACTTCAGTCTGTGGTCCAATGCTCTATCCACTGAGCAAAACTGGCTAGGGCATTTTTCCCTCCCTTTCTTGATAGACTTTAGTCATTTTGCATCTCCAACATCATGATTATTATCTCTCTGGGAGTATTTATGGGCCAGGAAAAACTGGAAGTAACTACTATAATGTACATAGTCACATTCTTCTTCCCTTCTTTGTGAAGAATATTCTTTGTGCTTCCAACATATTCATCCCCTTTTTATCTTATTAGCTGAGTGTCAGACAGAAGGGAGTAGATGATGTTATATAAGCATATAGATAAGAGAATGACTGGGATGTTTGAGGAAGGGGGATTTGGAGTCAGTGATCAGGGCTGGGCTTTCTAAAGAGAGTGATGGAGTTATTGGAAAAACTGATGAGAGGTGGGGAAAAGTGGGGTGAGGGGATTTTTAAATAGGTGAAGAGAAATATGGGGAAGTGTTTCTATGCTCAGTGTTTTATCTTCCTTTAAATTATCTTAAAAACAATTCAGAAAATATCTAAATTGATCTCCCAGGCTTTGAGAGCTAGGTGTGTGTATGTGTGTGTGTGTGTGTGTGTGTGTGTGTGTGTGTAATTGTGTTGAGAATAAAAAGGCTCAGTTTTATTGGGGTATAGTCCATATATTTTATATTGGCTTTACTAACGTTTTGGTTTACTAACATGTTGGTAAGTTACTTAATAGAGATTTTATCATTAAAAATTGCATACCAAAAGGAACTTAGTTTGTGCCATTGGTCATAAAACCAGAAACAGTGCAGTGGTCACTGTAGGTAGAATTGAGACTGTGGGTGTGTGAAAATAGAATAACAGAGTTAATAAAAAGAGCAGGTGACAAGGCCAGAGGTTATCCTGAGAGTTGAACATGTTTGACTCAGAGCTGGAGGGAAGGAAGGAGATACTACAATTACAGGTTTCTAAGTTGCTGTTGGACTAAGTATATGTTTGCTAAAACACAGCCAAAGAACCCATTCTGAGTTTAAAACAAAATACTTGGTCCAATTTTGAGAAACACCATTCTTGTATTGAGACTATGCTTACCTACCTTCTACATAAAACCTCTGAGACTTAATTAGTATCCCTTGCATGTTTTCATTGTTAGTATTATTATCTTGGCTCTGATGGGTCCTTGGGGAGAGGATTACTCCCCACCCTCCTTACCTTAAAGTCTTTGTTTTGATTCTTTTTAATTTCTCAGGTAGTAGTCTTTAGGTTGACCAGAAAAAAAAAAAAGAAGAAGAGTTGGCATCAACACGTTCTACAACCAGATGACTTAGAGATGTGGCCCAGCTCTGTGTCAAACCTCAGAGCCTCAGATGGAAGGTAATGTGTCCTATTAGTCAGCCGCGATTGACACTATCTCACTGAGCTCCCTTGTCAAGCAACTCTCTCTGAGGGGAAAAAAAAATCAGTTTTTATTGGTTATTGATGTGTGTTTTAATTAAAAAAAAAAAAAAAAAGCTTGGCCTGGCAATTCGCTCAGAAACACACTCAATATGCTTGACCTGCCCTAAGGGAATACTTTTTAGAAGTATTCTGATCCAAATTTATTCTCTTTCTCTTTTTGAGGAAGAGGGATGGGTAGTTAGTTGAAGGGAGAGAACAGGCTGGTAGAATAGAAAGAAGCCCAGAGGGTGGAGACTGAAACAAAATAGTAACTTTAACTGCTTTGCAAAGCTTATTCATTAATCACAAAATATTCATTGTGAGTAATTGGATAAAGTACACACTTTGTCACTAGCTCTTCAGTTCACAGATCAAATTATAAGAAGTTTTTTGAAAAGAAAAGGTGAACTTTTGGTAAAGTTCTCAAAATATTTACAACAATATTTAAATTCTAAAATAGAATACCTAAATTAAAAATACTGGGGCCCTAACCGGTTTGGCTCAGTGGATAGAGCATCGGCCTGCGGACTGAAAGTTTTCCAGGTTTGATTCCAGTCAAGGGCATGTACCTTGGTTGCGGGCACATCCCCAGTAGGGGGTGTGCAGGAGGCAGCTGATCAATGTTTCTCTCTCATTGATGTTCCTAACTCTCTATACCTCTCCCCTCCTCTCTGTAAAAAATCAATAAAATATATTTTAAAAAAATACTGGGGACATTTTTCTTTACCTCAAATATTGTTCCCATTGTAGAAATGACGTTTGAAACATATGAGAATATATTTAGAAACTCCTGATTGCCCAGTTTCTAATTTTTAAGAATTTGACAATATTTTTCTCATTTTTCAACATTAATGCCTCATATTTTGCATTTAAGTGTTCATTTGGTTTACTTAATTTTTTTTTTTTGCAGTTTTGGAATTTTCTCTTCACTTGAACGTGCTGATTTTTGCCTAGACATTTTTGTATATGGTTTAATAATACTTTTACACATACTATTAAAGAGTGACAGATGTAATCCATGGAATAAGAGAGGCTCACTAATATCTGCCTAATCTGTTTTTCTAGAAAGGCCAGAGCTTGACAAAGAAGATCACAATGTAGTGGATCCTGCTTGTTCCCAGACAAGGCTTGTTTGTTTAGCTGATGATATTTGTCAAGTCCACTCAGGTACAAATGGTAACTGGAAATTATCCAGGAGTCATAAATGTGAAAAGTAAATGGCAACACCACCCTTCTAAGTGCTCATGCCAAAAACTGAAGCCTCATCTTGCCTCTTTCTCTCATACGCCCCATATGGTCAGCAAATCCTTTTGGCTTTATCATTAGAATATAATCCAGAATCTGACCTTTTCTCATCACAACAATTACTTTTAATCAGTCCAGGCTAAACCACAAATTCTTTGCTAGATGTTGCAGTAGCCACTTAACATTGGGGGAGAATTGTGAGTAGAAGATAAATATGCCAATGAAAGATGGCTACAAAATCTCTACATTTCTTTACATTCTGGGGCAGGCTGTGACTAAATTTATAAGAATATTTGATTGGAAGAATCAGGAACCCACTCAAACTTGTTTACACAAAGAAGGAGAAAAAATGTAGACAGAATAAGAACTAGGAACTGGAGATTAGGAATAGAGACTCTACTCTTCATCTCCTTAGAGTCACTTCTTTGTAATTTGAGTCTATTCCATTCTCCTGTGACCCATCAAAATATGAGCGCTCTCTGCTTCAGCCCCAGCTCCATATAATCTCCTGGTTCAGACAAATTATCACCTTTATGATTCAATTCCATATCCCCAGAGGAATATGATCTCTTGCCTTGGCTTACTTCAGGTGTCTGCCTCTGATCCATTCAGTCTGGATAAGGACACATGGTCACCTGCTCAAAAATATGGTTGCCCAGGCCCCAACATTTCAGCAGGACCTAGGATACCCATTTAGAAAACAACCCTGAACTAGGCAAACTAATTAATATCTCTGCTGCAATTTACAAATAATTTAAATTAAATATGCTGTTAAAAGGTGTAGTGAATCAATTATTGTTATGTAGACATCCTTCGGGACTCAATAAACTACAGTTAATTCTATATAAATGAATGCTAGTAAGTGAGATAGTTGGTCTACCTTTCAGAAAGTTTTTTGCCAATAATATAATTTACCTTCTAGAAAGATTTTGGCCAATCATATAATTTCTCACTAAAATATGTATTTTTAGTTTCTACTTTACTCCTCTCAATCAGCATCCAGCTGCCCCTGAGACCAATAACAGAGCCTTAGTTTGACTGGTAGCCTTTATTTCTAACTCAAGGATATGTTTTCATTGATTCTAGAGACAGGGAGGGGAAGAGGGTGAGGGAGAGGGAGAGGGAGAGGGAGAGGGAGAGAGAAACATGGTTTCCATCTGTTGCCTCATGCCCAAGCCCTGACTGAGGATCAAACCCCTCAAGCCAGGTATGTGCTCTGACCAGGAATGGAACCTGTGACTTTTCGGTGCACAGGATGGCATTCTAACCACAGAGCCAAATACCTGGGAAGCCTGGTAGCCTTTAAATGAGATAATGAGAATTGGCAGATTCAGAAATGTATGAATTCTCTGTCCTGGGATTTTGGCCTTCCAATGTCAAATAATTTAATGAGCTGCCTTTCTATTTGTATGTTGATTCTTTTATTTTCTTTTTGCTTTTTAATTTTCATTGTATTAACTGAGTAATGTTTAGAGCTGAATGTAATATAGATATCTATAATTTGCCAGTGTATATTTTATATAATCATCTAATGATCCATTCATCAATTAGCAGGTAGAAAAAATTATATTTGGGAGAATGCCACATGCTCAAAGGCAGAAAGCTATTGTGTTGCTAGGAATCAACAGATTGATTCATTCATTAAACAGAACAAACAAATAAAAAAGGTAAAACGTTGTTGAGAGGTTATTATAGGTTAAAGTTCTCTGCTTTGTGCTCAATTTTAAAATGAGTAATATAAATTGTTAAATTTTTAATAATTTCACTATAAGCTTAAAATTTCTAATTAATTGTTATTTAAATTCTTAAATTTTTTTATCTTAATTTAAAAATCAGTGGCCAATTGAAATTGACTTACAAGAAATGTAATGAATTTGAGGGTCCATTATTTTATCTTTGCTATCATAAAAGCAGATATTTTGGGTCATTGTTGATTTTTTGTTTTGTTTTTCTTTAAATTTTTAAAAAATAATTATTATTGAAAGTATTACATATGTTCCCCTTTTCCCCCCCATTGACCCCCTCCAGGCCCACCCCCACCCTCAACCCCAGGCCTTCACCACCCTATTGTCTGTATCCATGGGTTGGGGGCATTGTTATTTTTATACCTGATAGAATTCTGGTCTCTTGGAGAGGGTGGATTGCAAATTCACAAAGCTAATTTACATTGGCAGACATTCTCCATACTCATCTTAAATTCCATGTGTCCTCTAGGAACCAAAGTTTTGGGAATGTCAGAATGAGTTTATAATCTGATGAGGTATGGAAATAAAAACAAAAATTATAAAGTCAAAAATGGAGAACTGGCTTAAAGAAGATCTCTTCAAGTTCCTTTCACCTCACGTACCCTGATATTAGAATGGAAAAACTGACATTTTTAGGTATCTACAGAGTGCTAACCAATGTAGTGCAAACTTTATAATTGTTTTCCAGTTTATTTTCACAAAACTCTAGGTCCTAGAGTCTAGGAAGAAGATAGTATTAATCTCATTTTACACTTGAGGAACCTAGCCCTTCAGAAAAGTAAGGGATTTGCCCAAGGTTGCACATATTACCAAGGCCTGGATTGAAATTCATGTCTGGCAGACAACAGAGCCCCGGAATTTTCCACTACACCACCACAAGGCCTCTCAGCAAGAAGCTGTCCCTTCTCCAAAGAGTTTTATAATCCAATGATGACAAATTTCCCAACAGATTTATTTTCAACTTAGGTGATAAGGTGGATCATAAAAACCTGTGGGGGAAGTAAGTGATCTCTCTGTTTTGAGATTTTCCCCTATGGAGGCATTAGCATTTTAAAAAATACTCTCTAAGCTACTTCTGATAACCTCCCCACCTGCCTCCCAATGCTCTTCTCCCTCCTCTTCACCTGGTCAACTCCTACTCATCTGGACACAACTATGGTAAATATCACCATTTCCAGGACTTCTCTGGCTGGTTAAATTACCCTCTTCACTCCTCCTCGTGCATGATTCCATCAATGAATTCATCACATTGTTTTATGATTACTTATTTATGTGAGGTTTCCCCCCTTTAGACTGTGGTGAGCTTGTTGAAAGCAAGGATTCTTCTGCGCCGCCTTCAGTACCTAGCACAAGGTCTTATACAATAAAACGTTTCAGAGCACTAAACTAGTAAATAAAAAATTCAGAAACACTTGTAAGTAGTTTAAGAAAAATCATCAAGTTTGTTTTATTGTTCTTTGCACCCAGTGAATTAACTGAGTAGTTCAATAAATATTAAGCCACAATACAATTTTTATAGGTCCCAAGTGTGAGACTTCGTCCTTGAATGCGGAAGCCCCAAAGAAAACTACATTTCCCGAAATCCCTGAGCCCGAGTCGTAGTTGGTTTGCTGACTGCTGTTGAAAGCCTGCCGCATCAACCAATACTGGGATGAGAATTTCCCTGAACGGTGCAGAATTCGACCAATCAGAAAGAAGAGGGCGGGCACTTCTGAATTGGGTTCGGAAAACCGAGTAGCTCTGCTGTTGCTCCTCGCTGGACCCTTAGGGGCGTGGAAGTCAGGTATCCGGAAGAGTGTCCTTCCTCCCAACCCCTACCCCACGAAATAGAATTAGTCTTTATGAGCTTCTACATTCTTCCTAATCAAATACCTCTGCTTCCCATCTACCTTTCTTGTTGAACGCACTCTCTGGGAGGGTACTTGCAGCTTGAATCTCTCTCTACGTTTTCAAACTCGAACCAGACATTTGTCTCCAAGCATCCAGGCGAGATTGTGTGTGAGAAGCAGCAGAAACATCTGAGCGAAAACTTCATCTTTCCCTCCTTGCCCTTGCAAGAGTGAGGAGAGAAGCTGCTGGGGATTAATCAGTGTTAAAGGCGACTGAAGGTTCTGAAATGAGTGACAGCGCGTTGTTGACTTGCACCCTCACTCCCGCCCCCATCCACACCCACCCTTGCGTGCAGACTGGATCCAGGGGTGGCGACGTGTCACAGGTCGCGGCAGACACCCAGCCCTGGAGCGGTTCCCCTTCGGTAGCTTGTTCCATTCTAGCAGCTACCTGCTATGGCCACGCTTTAATCCCACCGACAATTTCGGGAAAGAATTTATCCCCCCCTCCCCCCTTTAGGTTTATCTCCTTTCCTAGTACATTTAAAAGTCTGTCATCCTCTTGCCACATAGCCGTTGTCAAGTCGCTCTGTTTCAAATACCAAATCCAAATCAATCCAAAACAAAGACCATCAATAAAGCAACAACAATAATATTGCGGCCAGCAGCCGGGAGTGTGCACCTCTTTAAAGGGGGAGAGCTTAAACCCCGCGTTTTTAAAGACCGAATTTGAAAGAAAGGTTTCCTGCTGCTTTTTAGTCGTCAACATTTTTACTACCCCAGCTGCAGGGGCAGCAGCTGCATACTCCGGCAGGGCGGCCGGGGCGGGGAGATTGAGCTGCGGTCTGGGATTTTCGCGGAGGATAATTTAAGCCCCAGCCACACTCCCGCGGGGCTGGGGGTGCGGGGG
>NW_005371219.1:1682624-1698830 GCF_000412655.1 Myotis brandtii
GAGGAGAGCACTCGCGCCTCCTCTAGCAAACATTTGCCGGATGGGCTATTTTGGAGATTTACATCATCTTACACCTTTTCCTTGATAATATCTACCCCCCCCACGTCCCAGGCAGCAATCATTCGAGGCGGTTTCCAACCTATGGTACTGATCTTGAATTCGTATTCTTAATCCACAATCTTAATGAAAATTGAGGCATTTTGATGTCATCCACCAACTTTGAAGTCTCCCTTGGAAGCAGTGTCTGATGAACGTTCCTTGTCAAAAAGCCAGACCTGTTCAGCGAGATATTTGCTCATCACTTTTCCCGTAGACTATGGTAGGAGGCTTTAAACATGTGAAATCACAGGGTCCTCTTACGTTTAGTTAAAAAGTTAGTCCTGTGATTTTTGCCGATTAATGGCACGGCAGTTGCCGTAGCGGTCGGTAATTCAGAAAGAATGATGCAGCGAATTAATTCAGCAGCTGCTCAGTGAGAAATACAAACTTGTCTTGGTGTTAACATCTGCCTTCCTTATAAATACCGTGCGTTCAAATGTTAGAGTTCCTTAAAAGTGTGTAGGAACACTTTTTGCCCATATTGACCTGAAATGATTAAGAATTTAGTAGCAAAATGCACAAGTCTGTATTCTGTTACAATTGCACAATGTTGGGATAGATGTTTGGGAATTGCGTTACTGAATCCTTAATCCTTGACTAGCTTATATGACAGCTTTTCCTTAGAAGTACTTGCATGAGCATCCAAATACTAGTACACTAATGATGAAGTTACCACACTTGAAATAAAACATGAATTGCCTTTTTAAATGAATTTACAGAATTTTTGACCACTGTGAACTTTAATAATTTGGTCTTAGATATAATACTATAGACTATTAGTGAGACATTTTTTTCAATAGAATATCAGTATTATGGAAAAGCAGAAATTGAAGTGTAATACTGGGGTAGATTTTGCTTGTTTTAGGTTCTATGTGAATAAGTGTTGTTTTTTAGTATACATTTCATAGTGGGTTTTTTTAAAAAGTAGTAGTTACATGTATATGTGCTTTTGCATCAATTATAATTGGTTTTAGATTCTAATGCCTTTATTGACTTTTCTGTTTTAAAATTTTGCTTGCGGCTTTGGTTGGTGTGATGTCACTTGCCCATCCCTAGACTGTTCGCCATGGATTTCCCTATCAACCCTCAGCCCTGGCCTTTGATCCTGTACAGAAGATCCTGGCAGTGGGAACTCAGACTGGTGCTTTAAGGCTGTATCCTTTCACTTAATTTTATTTTTTAAACTTTTATTGTATTCTCCTCAGTCTTGCTGTGTTACCGATCAGTTTTTCTTCCTGTTTAATTCCAAAAAAAAAAAAAATGATCTGGTAGATATTATGTGAGATCATGTGGTGTTGGCTTTTCTCTAGATGATACATATATTCAGGTAATAGGTTGCTGTGATTTTTCTCAGCTCTCAGTTTATAGTAGCTAAACATGTGACCATCCATATCGAGTCCTAAAGTCTTACTGTTGCAAAGAGATAGAAGTTTCTAAGGGGACATATATTTACTTATACTACTAGTCTGTTGAATGGAACATGTTAAAGACCAGGTTTAAAGACAGTAGCACAGGGTACATTTTTGATTGCTTTTCAACAATATTGTGCGTGGTTGATGTTGAACTTTTGACCTATTTTTCTAACAAATTAGAGTTTAAATTTAAATTTTGCTATTTCTGACTTGTCCATCTAGAAAAATCATTGGAAGACAAATGTCTTCATTTTATGTAACTGATTATAGAAGGTTGCTATTTCCAGAAGTTTTAGAGCATTTTCTTCACATAATGCAAATAGAAAAGTATACTCTTTTGATGTTTTCCTTTTGTAGTCTGCATTTGTTATATCTATGTAAAAACTGTTAGGTTAGCAGAATTCTGAAGTATTTGTATAGAGAATTATTTTTCCTGGTTATGTATAAACTATAGTAGAAGTTTGGTCATAGCATATTTTTTAAGTACCTACTTAGTCTTTAAGATAATTTTTTTTTAGTTGAACAATACAGAATACCTCTCATTTCCTCTTTTAAGTGATTTAACTTAAAATAAAATTTTGTTTGCTTTTACTATGACATTAAACCATCGTAACCTAAACTCCCTTATTTTAAAAGTTAAATGTAACATTTTTAAAAGAAATGCTGTGTTCGTTCATCTGTAGGATACTTGCTTCCTACATATTATTGAAGTAATATGTTGGTAATAAGTAGATAGAAAATCACTAGAAATAACTATCATCAAAAACAAACAAACAAATGGGGGAATGGGAGCTTTACCCCTCACATCTGGCTCCTGATAAGGGGGAGAGGAACTTGCATTTGCTTTTTCCTTATCATTTTTTAAAATCTTCATTTCAAGGAAGTACTATATATGGTATCAGGATATGCCTCAAGTTTCATTTGATATTAGTGTGTAATCTTTAAAGTGATCATAAAAGTTTTTTCAAATGGGCCATTGAACTCTTACTGAGTGAAGTCTACCATTCATAGTAAATATCAGCAGTGCACTCATACATCTATAAAAATGGTAAAGTCTGACCAGCCAAGATCCAAATCTGTGAATTTCTAAATTTTTTGTATAAAGGGCTCTTGCCCAAATATCTGGTTAGTTCAATCTAGAATATTTTGGGTTTCAGTTGTCAAGAGATTTTTACTCCTAAACCCAATGATCAATTCCTTCTAGTTTAGGGTTGATGGGAGTATAATTAATTTCTGACAGTGTGGTTGCTAAGTGTTCAGTAAAACTCTGTGTAGTGACAAGAATAGTGCTTTGTTGGATCTAGATGCATTGTTTAGAACTGAAAACAGATTTTTTTTTTCTCAAAAGAATATTGTCACTGGACTAAAAGAAAAAAAGTTGAATTAAGTCAGTTATTTTTAGATTATTTTGCTTTTCTTTTAAAGGGGTTGAATTTTAACGATTTTCCCAGTGCACTCTCAGTTTTCTCATGGTAAATAAGTTATTTTTTTAAACAGTCAATCTGTTCCATTTTGTAATTTAATATAATTACAAGTGGGTACCACCAGCAAGGCTGAATTTTATAAAACCAAATATTTTTCTTAGACAAGACTTTTGCCCCTAATGAATTTGAGTAATTAGCAAGTTGACACAAGGGAAGATTAAAAATATTAGGCCTACAGCTAATTGCCAAATAAAAGCAAGGATCAAGTGTCCAAAATCATTACTTGTGCATGACTTTTGCTTATACATATTTTTAATAGTTAAATACTGTATGAGTGTAAATAAATCTGTAATTATAGTTTACAATTAGACTATAAATTTTTTTTAAGAACCTGTTTTACTGTATTTAGAATGAAGTCTGGAAAACTGTTTACCAAATATATTTCTATTTTCCCTTTTTTTAAAGATTTATATGTATGGTAAATTGGTTTGTCTACCAGTAATACCACCTAGTCATTTCTTCTGTTAAGTTTATATAGCAAATCAGCTTATGAGCTTTATTTATTATACTTTGAATTATAGGAAATGACTAAGACCTTTTTATTTTTATCTAATTTCTACATATGTGTTTTAAGATGTTATTTTCTCTGTTCTTTATTTTCAAAAGTAAACAGGTTAAATTTTAGTTCCTAATTTTACAGCTTTATATTGATACTAGAGGCCCGGTACATGAAATTCGTGCACGGGAAGGGGGGGTCCCTCAGCCCAGCCTGCACCTTCTCCAATCCAGGACCTCTCGGGGGATGTCCGACTGCCTTTTGCAATCCAGGACTGCTGGCTCCAAACCATCACCTGCCTGTCTGCCTGATCGCCCCTAACCCCTATGCCTGCCTGCCTGATCACCCCTAACCACTTCTGCCTGCCTGATTGCCCCTAACCACCTCTGCCTGCCTGCCTGATCGCCCCTAACTTCTGCCCTACCAGCCTGATCGCCCCTAACTGCCCCCTGCCTGCCTGATCGCCCCTAACAGCCTCTGCCTCGCCCCGCACCCGGTACCCAGGATTCCCTCCTCCGGCTGGTCGCAGGCACCCGGGACCCGGGCCGGCTTCGCCCAGGCTGGCCGCAGCTGCAGGGGACCATGGGCAGGCAGCTTCGCCTGGGCTGCAGCCGCCTGGGACTGCAGGGCAGGTGGCTTGTCCCTCTCCCAGGCCGCAGCCTGGCTGGTTCCCATTCCTCTCTCAAGAGCTCGCTGCAGGCGCAGCCTCTGGCGCCCGGGACCGTGGGGCGGGTGTCTTGTCTCTCTCCCGTGCTGCTGCCCCAGCTGCTGTCGCCCAGGACTGCAGGGCGGGCAGCTTGTCCCTCTCCCAGGCCACAGCCTGGCTGGTCCCCATTTCTCTCTTGCGAGCTCATTTGTACCTGGCCAACAGATGAAAGTTACACCGGCCTGTGGACCAAAGGAGCCGTTACAGCGTGAGGGCGTGATGATCATTTGCATATTAACTCTTATTATATAGGATAATATGCAGACTTATTACAAATCAATTCTGCTGCTCTTGCTCTTTTATATTTTTCTTTATTGAAATTGTGTTTTGTTTTTTTGTTTTTTTTTAGTCCTGTCTTTATTTTCTCCTCATATTAGACACTGGTAGCCTGCAGTATATTTGTATTAAAAGTTATCTTTAGAGAAGAAATGTATTTCTAGATAAAGTCTTTTCTTTACTTGTGGAGCAGAAAGTAGGAGATGTATTCAGAAGTAGAATTAGGCTATTGGAATTTTGAAATGTATATCTGATTTGAGTAAAAGAAGGTCTTCCTAAATGTTGGGAGACTAAACTATATTAATCTACCTTGAACTTAAAAAAAAAAAAAAACAACAGATGAAAGTTACATCGGATATCTCATATATTTATAGACAAGAATTAGTGAAAATCTGAATCCTTATATAATATCTAATAATGAGACAAGATAAATTTAATGTATTTGCTGCATTAATATATAGCAAATGACTGATGATGTCACTTATAAACATGCTTTATGTTCAACCTTCTTGGCTTCTGGAGAGAATATGTGGTTGTAATGTACTTATTGATAGGAAGCAGGAAAGCATATTTTATATAATACATCATATAGTAGTGATGTGATTTAATTCTCTTTTTGCCATATAGAAATAGGTACAGTTTGATTTTTATGAGTGATCTAGAGATCAAAACTATTGGGATAATGGGGAATATAGCCAGTATTATTGTAATAACTATGTATGATGTCAGATGTGGCTTGTGGGGTGATCACTTCATAAGTTGTATACCTGAGACTGTATACCTACATAATATGTCAACTGTAATTGAAAATAAAAAAATAAAAAAATAACTATTGGGATAAAATAATCTAATCATCTATTCTCATATGAATAAGTAAAAGGGTAAAAAGGTTCTAGCTGAAGAATGAAAGCATTTCTAGTAATGTTCCTTGGAGTTTGTTTAACAAGCATATATTAAGTGTTAACATTAGATTATAGATTGTGGTCTGAATTCTGGTTCTCGTCTTGTCACTAAAGAATTATGTGTTCTTGAGTTAGTTTTTTATTTTTTTTCCACTTTTAAAATGAAGGTACAGCCCTAGCCAGTTTGGCTTAGTGGATAGAGCATCGGCCTGTGGACCAAAGGGTCCCAGATTCGATTCTGATCAAGGGCACATACCTTGGTTGCAGGCTCCTCCCCAGCCTGTGCCCTGGTCGGGGCTCCTGCAGGGGGCAACCAATTTATGTGTTTTTCTCACACACAAAAATAAATAAAGTAAAACGAAGGTGCTGTTCATGATTTCTTTAAGAAATAATTCTGTGATTCCAAGTAGCTATATTATATTGGTCTATGTGAATATTCAGAAGAAAAGATTATGTGATTTTTACCTTCAAGAAGTTTCTAGTCCTAACTGTAGGACTAGAACTAGATAAATATAATTGAAGTTAAAGAGTTATTTAGAGGTCTACTGACATTACAGAAAGTTATATTACAGGTAAATTCATTGTATTTGATGACATCTACACACTAACAGATAAGTATTTTGAATGGCAGAGAAGAAAGAATGGGAAAATTATTCTAAGCAAACTGTGTTGGCAAAAGTAGAGAAAAGGGAATTTTCATGGTAATTGAGAGGAGTACTAAAGAGACTCCTTGGAATCGTGATTCTAATTGAGTTGGGGGGGAAAAAAGGAGCCAGTTGGTGGAGAACCTTGAAAGTTACCATGTATTATCTGAGGTCTTTCAGTGAGGAATCATTGTACTTAAATAAGGAGATGCTGACAGGAAGACAGTATGATTTTTGGATGATTAATGGGGCAGTGGTGCCAAGGAGGAAAAGAATAGACTAAGTGAAACGTCATATGTAACTATTAACCCATATAGGTAGTAAAATGGATATAAAACAGGGGCAGTAGAATGGGAACCTGAGATGACTCCTTTCTATAACATCATGGAGTAACTAAAGGTGATGATAAAGTTTTGCAAATATATTGAGGCAATTATAAGACAAATGGAAAACTTGGTAAAGAGGGTGCCAGAGTAATGTTTGCAAGTATGTCATCTTTTTTGTCATATTGCCATTTTGAGAAGGTAACCTAGACTACTTATGTTAGTATGAGAATTTAATAAGCTTTTATATTTGATTTTCTTTTGGGTGCGTCCTGGTGATTTCCTTGATTTTGTTATTGAATCAACTAGTTTAAAGACACTATTAGCTCTTTGGCTCTGTCCATTTATCCTCAGTAAGTGTCTCTCAATAGTGGTCTAGCATTTTGGGCTAGATTATTCTGTGGGTTTGTCCAGCACATTGCAGGCTATGTAGTATCCCTGGCTCCTACCTACTAAATGCCAGGATTGTCTCAGCTGTCAGTGTAGCACCCCAAACTTCCTCAAAGACTTCCAGGAGCTCCTGGCTGAGAACCACTGCACTTAGCCCAAGTTCTTCAGTTCAAAAGGAATAATAACCCTACCTAGCTCATGAAGTAGCATCAGGATTAAATGTAATAATGTGTGTGTGTCACTTGTAAGACCACGTAGGGACAGTTTTGGTGAATATTCAATATATGATATTGTTACTAATGAGATTTTTCTGTGGTTTTAATTTTCAGGTCCTTCATTTATATCAGCAAATAATTACTGAGAGGCAATGTTTAGGAAGACTTTATTTTTGTAACTGATTCAATTTTTGAATAAAAGGTCTTAAAAGGTATTGTTTTTCTCTTAAAGTATGTCTTAAAAATGGTATCATTCTCAACCACAAGTTTACAAAATTTCTATTTAGGTGTAATAAAATCATATATGTGAAAGTTTGTTACACATAGTAGATGAGAAATAATGATTGTTTAATGATTTTGCAGTTGTAAGATAGCATTAGAATGTGTGAATGCTGCTTATTTTATTTTAGAAAACTAAAATAGGAAAAAGATTTGGAAATATGATTCTTGTTCAAAGTAGTTAAAAGTGAAACAATTAATGTGGCTTGAATTTAGCCAAACTTTTTATCTAGTCTTCTTTCCCACCATCCTTTTTGTTCAGAGAAGAATTCTAGTCATTTGGAATTCTAGCTAGGACTTTGCAGTACTTTTACTTCTCTAGTCTTACTTAGTTCTTCATTTAAGAGGGCTTTGTATAAAAGGGAGAGTAAGTACTGTGTCGCTATAGGTTGTGATTCTTAGTATGGATTACTGCAGCAGGAGGTGAGGGTTAGACACCGTTACTCAAAAAACCACCAGAAGTAATGTCTGTGTGGAAGCAGTTATTTTGCACTGAATTTATTGTAGAGGGAAACAATGTGTGATAGAATCTGAATGGAATTGAAAAAGTATATGTTAATTATTAGGGAATTAAGTCTGTGCTTGATAAGCCTTTCTGCTTTAAGTAAAATGAGTTTTCATTTCTGCTTGGTATTCTTTTTGTTTTTTCAGTATAATTTGCTTTTAAAATTATATAACCTAACATTACCATCCTGAAGGAAAAAGATAAAGAGATTTTGGAAGAATTACTTTGACATTAGATGATTTGTGTTCTCGTCTTCAAACTAATTTTGGATAAGTGAAAAATCTCGGGGCTTTTGTTTCCTTTCCTGTAAAATGAAGAAATTGGGATGACTGATTTCCAAGAGTTCTGACATCTCTGACCTTGAATTTCTTTATCTGAGAAGGATTTGGTATGCTCTGGACCATCTCTGTCTAGAGTAGTCTTTTGATTGGTTGTACTGAGTACCTGTTAAAGATGATGAAGTATTGGACTCCTTCCCACTGTGGGTCCCTTTTCTTTGTATCTGTTGACTGCATTCATAATCCAAGTCAGGTGCACAAGTGTAAACCTTGGCTTATAAAAGGGAACAGGAAAAAGCATGTGAAAAACACATTTTTTGTTGTTGAAATAGCAGTGCACGTTGAATACTAAGATTGTGGGCTGTTGCATTTTCTTTGCACAGTAGTCCCCCCTTATCCATGGGGGATGCGTTCCAAGACCCATAGTGGATGCCTAAAACTGCAGATGATTCCAGACGATATCTACTATGTTTTTCCTATCCATACATACCTATCATGACATTTAATTTATAAATTAGGTATAGTAAGAGATTAACAATAATAACTAATATTAAAACAGAACAATTATAACAATATACTGTAATAAAAGTTAATGTGAATGTGGTCTTTCAAAATATCTGATTGTACTGTACTTATGTACTTACCCTTCTTTTTATGATAATGTGAGATGATACAGTGCCTAGGTGATGAGATGAAGTGAAGTGAATGATATAGGCATTGTGACCTAAGCAATAGGTGCAAAATTTTATCACATTCCTCAGAACAGTGCACTATTTAAAATTTATGAATTGATTATTTCTAGAATATTCTGTTTAATATTTTCGAACCACAGTTGACCATGGGTAATTGAAACCATGGAAAGTGAAGTCATGGATAAGGGTGTACTCCTGTTTAATAGAAAAGGTCTCATTATGACAGGAAACGGGACATTTAAAAATACTATTAACCAAAGTTTCCTTTTTTGAGTGTTAATGGTCAGAATATCAAATTAAAATGAAATTAATTACAAATAATACTGGGTTTCTAATCACTTGATTTTACTAATTTTGATGTAAGAGATTTAGTATTGTAACATTCTTCCTTGAATTGACGGTATGTGATTTCATGCTAAATTTGGTAATTGTATAGTAATTGGAATAGTAGTAACTGGCAATGCACATGTAAATAATTAGTCTATAGGGGTAAGTATCACTGAAAAAAAGATAAAGGCAAATAAAGACAACTAAAGCTTAAGTTCAAGCATTGGAAGTGACACATTGTTTACAAGAAGAAAATTAGTAACCGGAGTGTCAGTGTTGATTTGTTTTGTTATATTTAAATGAGAATTGCCTGTCCTGATTTGGCATGTCATTACTATCAGAATGTCAGTATTTTAGGATTGCAGATTAATGAAATGTATTTGGTTTGACCTAAACAGATGTCTGTCTGTTTAAAAATATAACAAAATGACATAGAGAAAGGAGCATTTTATTATGTACTACCTTTTATATTTGAATGCCTTTTGTTAAGATAGGTTTTAAACATAACCTAGTACTACAGAACTTTTTGGGAAGCAAAACAAAGTGATTCTTGATTTGATTGAATGGTACTTGATACTTCTCTCTTCCCTTAGTCACATGTGAAATAGGTCATTCTAAGGAGAAGAAATAGTATCTTCCTATTTAATTACTCAGACTTCTTCCTATAAAGATACTCAGGTTTCTCTATGATCATTTTGTAAGTTGGTTTGAACCTATTTCTAAGTTTTATTTGCCACAATAAAGACAGTTAGTGACAATATATCATGCTATAACTTGTAACATTTTTGAAGAATTTACTATCAAGAAATTATCCACTTTTGGATTTAGCAGTCCTGTTTGCTTTAATCTCTCATTTTCTTGTGTTTCTTTCTTTCTTTCTTTTTTTTTTTGTATAGGGCGTAATGTCACAGGAAGGCCATAGTAGTCTGCCACCCGTGGTGAGGAGTAAGCCCAAGTTGCTGTTGGATGTGTTGTACACAGAGAAGCCATTCTTCAGGCGCTCTGCTCTCTCCACACCCAAATCATTTTCTTGTGTTTCATTTGAAAGAAAATTTGGATAATAGTTCTATTTTCTGTGTAGCCTTTTTCTTTTTCTTTTTCTTTTTCTTTTTCTTTTTCTTTTTCTTTTTCTTTTTCTTTTTCTTTTTCTTTTTCTTTTTCTTTTTCTTTTTCTTTTTCTTTTTCTTTTTCTTTTTCTTTTTCTCTTTCTCTTCCTCTTCCTCTCTTCCTCTCTCTTCCTCTTCCTCTTTCTTTTTCTTTTTCTTTATGGAGTGCGTAGGGAAGGTAGACTGAGGGAGTTGGTAGGGGAAGAAATTGTTGACGTAGTTTCTCCTCACTACTCAGTGTCCCACAGTGGGCCATGTCTTTAGAGATTTTCTTAAGTCTAGAATACATTTTTCCCTGTTAAAATAATTCTCATCTAAATCCCAGTGCCTTTGTCTTTGTGATACATTTTTATTTGAATTCCATCCCTACTTCTACCCATGTAACCATTTTTTTCTTAATTTAGCTTTTAAAATCTAATATGTTATCATTCTTTATAAATAATATCACACAGATATTAAATAGCTAAAATTAGATCTTTTAAAAATTATAGCTATAATATTGAGTGGTATTTTAAGATGAACTGTTAGAAACATTACAGCACATGAGAAGATGCAATGCAATTTCAGAATCAACTAGTATCCTCTGCCTTATCAAGAGTCCAGAACCCGGACAGTAGTCAGTGTATAATTATAAAATCAAAACTAATGACTACACATTCTTAAATGATCAATTAAATATGCCCTCTACTAAAGATCCTATAGAAGAAGGGTGGGTGTGGCCATGCATTTAAAATAATGGAGATCTAAATCTATAGTTTAGTAGTCAGCAACTTTTTCTGTAAAGGCCTAGATAGTATATAGTTTGGCTTTATAGTTTTTGCTACAACTATTGAACTCTGCCAGTGTACCACAAAAGCAGTCATAGACAATAATATGAAGGAAGGAATGCAGATATTTCAATAAAGCTTTATTTATAAATTCAGACAGTGGGCTGGATTTCACTCTCAAGCCTAAATTTGTCAGTCCCTGCTTTAGTTTACCAGTCTGTGTTGCTTTTAAATTATATGTGGAGCCCTTGCTGGTTTGGCTCAGTGGATAGAGCCTCGGCCTGCGCACTGAAAGGTCCCAGGTTGAAGAGTCCCAGGTTCGATTCCAGGCCAGGGCACGTGCCCAGGTTGCAGGCTCGATCCTCAGTGGGGGGTGTGCAGGAGGCAGCCGATCAATGATTCTCTCATCATTGATGTTTCTTTCTCTCTCTCCCCCTCCCTTCTTTGAAATCAATAAAAATACATTTTTTTTTTAAATTATGTGTGGAGAAGAAAGCTTAGAAAGGAATTACTACTGATATATTTTTAGTTTCATAAATTACACTTACATGTTAGTATAAATTTAACTTTTCTCATAAATAGAAAAATATTTTAAGATAGAATTAGTAATTTTTATTTTTTTGGTTAATCCTCACTGGAGGATTTTTTTTTTTCCATTGCTTTTACAGAGAGTGGAAGGGAGGGAGAAAGGAGGGGAGAGAGAGAGAGAAACATCGATGTGAGAGAGACACATTGACTGATTGCCTCCTGCTCCAGCCCTGACTGGGGCCTGAGATCGAACCTGCAACCCAGGTACCGTCAAGGACCAACTAACCAGTGAGCCACACCAGCCAGGGCAGAGTCAGTAATTCTTCATGCCACATAGTACCACTGTATACAAGTCAAAATTTCCTAAGTGTTTTTTGATCCTGTGAAAGGCATTATTTTTTGTGTGTGAATTCTAATTAGTTTGATAATAAATTTGGTTAATTAGGCATTCTTTGGAAGCAGTTCAGTGATTAATTCTATTGAATTATTCAGTTTGTTTTTAACCTTTACTTCCTAGTTTTAATTAAAAATATATTTGCATTTGTAGATTATTCCTAATATTTTCATTAATATTACATAAAGATATGTTGATCTAGTTAGAATTTACTTTCATCTTTAAAAGTATTTTATTAAAACATTGTGATTTTTTAGATGTTTGCACATGTTGATAAAATAATTCATTTTCATTTGTGAAAGAAATTGACCTGAAAAGTAAATAATATATTTTTTAAAAACACATAAAGCTCCTAGAAACAAATTCAGGCACATGATTACCTTCTTTAGAGTCAGATATTGCATTTCCCCTTTGGAAAGAATGTGTATGGTACTTTAATTGGAAACAAATTATATCCAGTTTTTGAAAAATTTTTATAGTTGTTCACTGTTTGCATCATTTTCCAGTAGCAATAAATATAGATATAATTTTATTCACTTAGGTAAGGCTAATTTCTGCTTGATTCCATTTCTCCAACTGGTATTAGTCCTTATGGAAGTTATATAAGATAAATAAATGAAAGATGACATGCTGAGCATATCTCTTTATATTTATTGGTGCTATGATTTAAAAATAAGCATTGTTCTACAATAACTTAGATTCACTGAAAATAGGGGTGAATATAAAGGTTTTTAAGAATAGCTGATATTTTTCTTACAATCATCTTCACTTAAAAATTAAGATATGCTTAAAAATACGATGTTATTGGCAAAATATGTAGTTTTAGAAATTATATGGTAGTTCTTGTTACATACCAAGGTTTTGATTTTTAAATTAGGGATTTTTTTATAGTACTTTCTGCTCATATTTTTCTTTCAGCAAATGCTATCTAGAACTGTGACACTTTTCCTGGTGAGGTTGTCTGTTGAAGAGTGATTAATCCTACCTTTTCTTGAAAGTACATAATCTTTTCTTGTAATAGCAATACCTCTGCTTTTTCACGGCAGTACCCTGCCAAAGGTGACTATAAATCTAGTGGCATCAGCTATTGCAGTACTTCTGCTAAATTGCTTTCCTTTTGTATATTTTTCCTTTTTGTCTTTTGAAAAGGAGAAAAAGTGTTGGAACAGATTTTTTTTCATTTACTCAGTCTTTGTACTCTTATTTTTTATAAAGTGTTGTATTTTTCTTTTATAATTCACTTTATCATTCTTGAGAAAAGAGCTTAGCCATTAAGCATCTGAGAGTGGACGCTGGGGTAAAAGATTGTTTTTACTTGACATGTGAGTATGTTCCTTCTTGTATCTTTAACCAAGACCACTGTTGTTTATTACTGTATTTCATAGGAGACTGAGCAAGTGGTTTATTTAAAACTATATTTATATATCAAAAGCCATTCTAAAGAATTGCCAGCAATAAATATAATTCATTTTGATCCCTTTAGTTCTAACTCCAAAACTGTAAATAATAAGGTTTTTCAACCACTCTTAATTTGTTTATAAATAATTAAAAAATCCTATTCAAAATAATAGTGGAAGAGGTAACTACAGGCCTGTTTCAACCCCGTTAATATTATAATGATGTATCAGTCTACATGCTGCAATTACTTTTTTGTTTCCATATTCATTTCATATGCAAAGAGAGCAGTTGATTGACCTAATTTTTTAGATACCATTGGGCATTTACTCTTGAATGTTAAAATTGTATTGCATTAAGGAAGTTTTAAATGTTGACGTATGCATCTTTCACGGTTAATTTTAACATTTTGTTAAATTTTT
This sequence comes from Myotis brandtii, assembly GCF_000412655.1. Lineage (NCBI taxonomy): Eukaryota > Metazoa > Chordata > Mammalia > Chiroptera > Vespertilionidae > Myotis > Myotis brandtii. Next base: position 1,696,265 of record NW_005371219.1, read on the forward strand.
ACTGCAGAAATAGTGCATGTTATAGTTTTGCTTAAATAGCAGACTGGTAGAATGTTAAAATTGTGAGTCAGCACTAAAAATTAAGTATGTCCACAGCTAGATTCATTTCTTAATATATTAATTTTTAATGGACTTTATTTTTTAGACAGTTTGGGGTTCACAGCACTGTTGAGCAGAAGCTGCAGAGATTTCCCATATATCCTTGTCCCCACTTGTCATAGCCTCTCCTATTATTATCATTTCCCACCATAGCCGTGCATTTGTTACAATTGATGAAACTACATTGGCAAGTCATATTCATTCAAAGCTCATCATTTACGTTAGGGTTCACTCTTGGTATACATTCTGTGACTTTTGAAAAATGTATAATAATAGGTATCCACCATTGTAGTATCATACAGTATAGTTTCATTGTCTTAAAAAACCTCTACTGTTCCACCTATTCACTCCTCCTTAACTCGAAGTAACCACTGATTGTTTTACTGTCTTCATAATTTTGTCTTTTTTACAAAGTCATATAGTTGAAATCATAATAGTGTTTAGCCTTTTCAAATTGACTTCTTTGACATAGTAATATGCATTTAAAAACCTCTGGGTTTTTCCATGACTGATAGCTCATTTCTTTTTAGTGCTAAAAAATATTCCGTTGTTTGAATGTACCACAATTTATTTGTCCATTCACCTACTGAAGGACATGTGGGTTGTTTCCAATTTTTGACATTTATGAAAAATGTGACTATAAACATCTATGTGAAGGTTTTTGTGTGGATATAACTCTTCAACTCCTTTAGGTAAATTTCAAGTAGTGTTATTACTAGATCAGATAGTAAAAGTATGTTTAGTTTTATTAAAAAAACTGCCAAATTATCTTCTAAAGTAGCCATACCATTTTGCATTTCATGAGCAATGAACAAGAGTTCCTATTGCTCCACATCATCAGCAGCATTTGGTGTTGTCAGTTCTGGATTTTGACTATTCTAATAGGTTTGTAGTGGTATCTCCTTGTTTTAATTTGTATTTTCTCAATGACATATGATGTGGAACATCTTTTCATATGCTTATTTGCCATTTGTATATCATCTTCAGTGAGTTGTCTGTTAAGGTCGGTGGCCCATTTTTTAATTTTTGGTTTGTTTTCTCATTGTTGAGTTTTAAGAGTTCTTTGTATATTTTGGATGACAGTCCTTTATTAGATGTGTCTTTTGTAAATATTTTTCAAAGTCTATGGTCTTCTCATTCTCTTGGTACTGTGTTTTGCAGAACAGAAGTTTTAAATATTAATGAAGTCCAGCTTATCAATGAATTTTTTCATGGATGGTATCTTTGGTGTAGTATCTAAAAGGTTATCGCCATATACAAGGTCATTTAGGTTTTCTTCCATGTTATCTTGTAGGAGTTTTAAAGTCTTGTGTTTGACATTTAGGTCTAAGATCCTACTTCGAGATAATTTTTTGAAGAGTGTAAGATCTGTGTCCAGATTCATTTTTGGTGGTAAAGTATGGGTGGAGGGTCAGTGTTCTATTGTCCTATAACTAGGTTTTATTCTTGTAGTGAGCCTGTGAATTTCACAACTGTTTCTCAGTCCTTTCCTATCCCTCCCTCCAGGTGAGTTAGATGGCTAGAGTAGGTTGGAATTGGTTATTTTCTTTCCACCAGGTTAGTTAGGTGCTGATAAATCCCTAGCAGTTTAGACTGTGGTCAGTTTCTCCTGAGGGCAGATCTTGCTAATAACAGAATGCTCTTGTATTTAAAAATGTTTGTTTTACTCCTCCCCCTGCTGGAAGCAGGAGGGGATTTTTCTCAGATAACACTGTGAGAACCTGGTGGAGCTCATGCTGTAAAACTCAGTAAAGTGTGGGTCCCCTTGGAGTTTCTAACTTTCAGATTTCTCTTCTTTAAACCTCCAGCAATTCATTAATTTACAGTTTAGATTTTCCTACCCAGGCATTGATTCCTGTAGCGGTATCTGCTGGTTGGTTTATTTTGGTAAGCTATGAGTCTCTGTATTGGCCTGTCTGTCTTTGCAATTTGGGGGGGGGGGGGGGGGGGGAATGTTTGCTTTGTGACCTCACTATGGATTAAGAAGAGTTGCTGATTTTTAGTTTGTTCAGCTTTTTACTTATTGTTAGGATAGAATGACAACTTCCAAATTTCTAGACCAGAAACTAGAAATCTAATTAATTTTTATGCTGAAAAAATCTTTAAAATGAGACTTAAAAGTTGATGATTGTCAAGTAGGTGAAACTATAGAATAAGGGTACTCAACTATAAAAGTGTAAATAATTGTTAAAGGGTTTGTATTGCAAATACATTCATAAGTTATAAAATACAAAATGAAATATTCTTCACTATGTGAAATTTTGGTAATGACTTAAGATCTTGTTTTGAGCACATTTCTATCAAGTTAATTAGAAGCTAGTTCAGATAGACACAGCAAATTATTAGAAGTTTGGAAAATAAGACCTATGATATTAAGGAGATTCATGATGATTCTGTTTGAAGAAAGTCTGAGAAATTATTAAATGAATTATATATATATGTGTGTATATATATTATATATATCATA
>NW_005371219.1:1698848-1699983 GCF_000412655.1 Myotis brandtii
TGTTATAAATTTATATATATATAAATTTTATGGAAGGTAATGCATAATTATTCTTATGCCTATAAGGTTTCCCGTTTTTTTCTCAGCTATGGCTATACATTAGAATAATTCATGGAGCTGAAAAACAAACAAAACATATAAATAATGCCCAAACTTATACTTGGATTTCTTCTAGATATTCTGATTCAGAGAGTCTGGCATGGGGCTTGACAAATCTGTAATTTCTTTTTACATTAAATCCTTATGGATGCTAATAATGTAGAACCAGAATTGAGAAATAGTGGGTAATATTAAACAGGCAGGGTAGCACTATTCTTAGTATGGCAGATGGTAGATAATAAGCATGTTCAATACAATTTGTGCAGAGAAGGTGCCATTTTAAAGTAAATCATAACATCTTGAGAGTTGTGGTACAAACATAAGGAAATAAGCTGACACTTTGCCCTGCCATTACCTTTGGAGACAGAGCTGTGAAACTGGTGTTTGAAATACAGTATATGAAGATGGAAAGAAACAGAAGTTCCAAGTTTGACTTATGGTGTTTCCTTTTCATAGCAGTGTATCTATCACTGGATATAAGAACCGGCAATAAAAAATGACCATGTTGAAGTCTAATTAAGAGGTTGAAAAATCTGGTTTTAAACTTGTAGGTGATCCTCACAACTGACGAGGTGAAAGAAGCAGGTGAGGCATTTCACAGATGAGAAAACTATAGCACAATGCATTGTCTTAGTTATCACAGATCATTTTACATATTTCCATTTTTTTCCTGGTAATCTGCTACTTTAGCTATTTTTTTTTAACAGATTGTATTATCTTGAGTAGGATAAATAAGTTGGTTTGATGCTAAAGCCTATCCTCTTTTAATTTTAAGAGTGCTTTTATCAGTATTCCTTTTTATTTCCGTTACTTTTTTTATGTAATTATAGTTGCTATATAATATTATATTAGTTTTAGGTATACATTGTAGTGGTTCACATTTTTATACCTTATAATGTGATCACTCCACTAATTTGAAAAGATAATGCACCCCTATGTTTGTTGCAGCTTTATTTATAACTAGAGGCCCGGTGCACAAAAATTGGTGCACTTGGGGGGGAGGGGGGGGGTCCCTCAGCCCGGCCTGTGCCCTCTC